>NC_139968.1:6549274-6609274 GCF_963993115.1 Abramis brama | reverse complement strand
ATTGTTATTAATGGATTGTGCGGTTAATCTGGTAAGAAGCTGAGGGGATACGTGAGAGAGAAGCGCTCTCTATCACGCTCAAGTGTCTAGTGGGATCTGAAGGCAGTTATTGAGCAGCATGGAAAGCTCCCAAAGGACAGATTAATAAAATCTGTGTGCCGAAAACGCAGAGCGTGTCTGAGGAGCCGGCGTAATCGTGCGCGTGACACACACTGACACCGTAGGGTCCCGTGTCTTCTCTCTCAGACTCACTCTTATCAATAGACAGAAGGAATATGATCAAACAGCAGCAAAATGAGAGGATGACCTCTAATTTTAGAAGGAGACGTGCTGCTAATGAGATGATGAGACACTCATGACTGGATGAAGAGGAAGCAGTAGCTCTACATGTGTAGATACAGACTGATGAGAGTCTGCTTTCACATGTGTTCAAGAGGATATCCAACTAAATTAAACTTGAGGTTCTTCAATGGTTCTTAGAAGAATTGCAGTGTCTGTAAAGAATCATGTTCTTATCAGGAACATTTTCTTGGCTGTAAACTATTGCAGGGCGGGGCCGAGAGCCTCGGGAACGGAGCGAGGCCTGTGGAGCGAGTGCTAATGAGTCTCGAGTCCCACGGAGGAGTTCCAGAGGGATGAAAGGAGGACAGTGAAGGATGAGAGAGGACCAGGCCTGGGACATTTATGTTGTGTTTGATAATGTTTATGATCCTTTGCCGGTTCCCACTTCCTTTTTCCCTAAATCTTTAACTTTGTTACAACTATGTATACCTTAAAGGGTTCTTGAGTTGGTTATATGGTTCTTTGATGTTCCTGATGTTCCATAACAGGTTCTTAAGATCAGCACTTTGCTTCTATATTCACTTTAAAAAATAAAGGTTCTAAAGGGGGTTTTCGCAGTGATGCCATTGAAGAACCATTTTGGGTTCCTCAAAGAACCTTTAAGTGTTCTGAAGAACATTTACCACTATCCACCTTATTCCTGATGACCTTACTGCGTTTTGAATTAAGGGTGGCTCTTCCGGTTTGGGGAACTTCCATTAAAAAAGACTGAAACGAATCATTTCAAATCATAAGGTTGCCCTACAAATAAAGCTGATCCGTTAGTTTGACTGGATGAGCTGTCAATTTTCCTTCATGATTTATTTTCAGACATCATGAAAATAACGTTATACTTGGTATTTTAACGTGATGTTATAACAAGAATATCTATGGCAAGAGCTCTTTTCAGTCACTGCTTTCTTTTCCTCGTGATTATTTTCTTTTTTCCCCTTTGTAATCCACTGTAAAAGTATGAAAAAGGACAACATATCCTGCACATTTGTGGTATGTCGATATATTCCATTAATAATTCACTGGAATGCACAAAGAATCTCTCGTTATTCTCCTCAAATCCTCACATCTCTTTCCAGGTTTGTTTTCACAGGTAAATGCAATTTATAATCTGTCAAAATGACGGAAATCACTTTGAAATAGTATCATGTAATGCTGAAGTTAATGAACATTTTTGATTAAGGCAACATAAGTTACATAATACAGATATATTACTACATTTTACGCGCTTTTGGGGTTATTTGGTCTGTTGAAAGTCACTTGTTGATGCTTACACTTTTACATTTCCTTTTAATGTTCAATAGTTGAAGGGTGAGTAGATTAATGTCATCTCATTGTGACACTTTTTAACGTATTGCGTTCATAGAGCGAGCGTTTCACTGATTGTTTACAGCTTAACGGAAGTTACACCCATAATTCGTGCAAAGCATCATGGGGCGTATAATAAGGTGGATAAAGAACCTTTTGTGCCATGGAAAGGTTCCATAGATGTTAACGGTTGTAAATGGAACCATCATTTATTTTTAAGAGTGTATACAGTTTGGGTTCCCTAAAGAACCATGTGGTAAAAAGTTCTTTAAATAATGTTTTAATAATCTGAAGACCCCTTTTCCATCCTTTTTCATCTCACAAATACAGCTTCACTGTTGAACCGTTGTCTTTTAGGACAACTTTTAACAATGCAATATTTGTCCAGAGATAAGAATGTCAAGCACAGAGGTGGACACCAACCTCACGCGGGTTTGGTCCTTCTGTTGACAGTACAAATAACTTCAGTGGTGTTTGATTACCATAGACGGAGAGCAGTTCGCCCATGTTAGTGACATTAGGAACGGTAAGGGAGGAGGCGAGCGAACCGCACACTTTGTCTCTAACGAGTTCATGGACAGTTAAAGCCACTTTTGACAACAAACCTGAGTAAGCCTGCTATTAACCCCTCTTCAGTTACTAGATGATGTGTTTGAAGGGATGAATAAATAATAAGGGTTAAGCACTTGAAGTTGTGTTTTAAAGCCTTTTGTAGTAGTAAAAGTAGCAGAGTGCTGTCAAAAAAGTGCATTACACACACTTTCTTCTTACGCAGAATTGCTAAACAGCATTGTGTACATAATGAGACTGCGCTGATATCTAAAAATAAATCAAAAAAATTTGAGTCAAAAAAACTCCAAAACTGCATGAAATTATGGGAAAATCACAAAATCAAGATAGTTCGTCTCTTCTCACATCTGAGCATGTAAACTTATGCTAATATCTCTGACAAACAGTTGCTATTCCTGAAAATATTATCCAGATTAAAATGCTTAAATGACAGTCAATCATCCTTGTAATACGTGGAGGTAATTAGTGACTGGGAAACCTAATTACTCTGCTGAAACCTGAGTCCTTACTCTCGTATTTCCCTCGACATGGTTCATGGGATTGATCAAATGACACCTATCAAACTCTTCATGCCTGCTCTCTCACAATGAGATTATCTATATCTGATAAACCCACCTGAAATTATTCTAGGGATCCAGGGATGGATATACATAAAAAATATATTAGTAAAAAGTATGATTATAACTATACATGTGCATATATGGTCAGATCACAGTTAATGTATATATATAGCATTCCTCATATTGACAATATGAATACATACTGTTTTTTTTTTGTTTTTTTTTTATATTTATAACAAACTATAATAAAAGAATTACATAAACAATTATAAAATATACATATATACATATAAATATACAAAATGTATTTAATGAATAAATCCAGAACACATGAGAGATCACATGGAAAATGGAATAGTACAACCACTTCAACTTAAACAAGACTGAAAAAATAACTGAGAGGAACAAAGGGCTTGAATAAAGGGCTTGAATACACAGAGTGAGGTAATTAACTGGAACAGAAACAGGTGTGTGTTAAATTAGAAACCATGGAAACTAACAGGGAAAACAAACAAAACCAAAACACAATGAAACAAACATACTCCTGATATAAGTCCCTCCTCCTGGAAGGCAGGTGAGAACTAATTAGAAACCATGACAACTAATGAATGACTTGAACACAGACAAATACAGACAATGAAAATTAAGTCTAGAAACTAAACAAGGCAGTAAACAGACTCTTACACCCTTACACCTGGCGCAATGCAGCGCCAAGCGCAATGCAAGTGTTTTGCTAGTTTCAGCCTGACGCAGTTATCATTTTCACGTCCTGCGCCACATTGTTTAAATAGCAAATGCATTTGCGCCCATTTGTGCACCCATGGGTGTGCTGGTCTGAAAACGAGGTGTGTTCTGGCACATTGTTGGCACGTTGCCATTTTGAGGCAACAGAAATAGACTGCGAAAAAAATATTAGCAGAGTGTACGCGCGTTGTGGACCCGCACATTACTAACGCGCTCTTTAAATAACAAAAAAAAATATTGCCCCATTTGAGACTCTGATTGGTTTAACGCACGTAAATCCCAAAACACACCCATTACTCATTAAGAGAATAGGAACAACCCTTTTAGACCATGCGCCGGGAGCGCCGACCATTTTCCCCGTCGTTAAACTAGCAAAAGTGGATTCGGACACGTGCTAAGTGCACTTGCGCCCTGCGCTTTAGACCATGCGCTTAGATCGTTTGCATGCCTTAGATTTGTCATGCAGCCTGAAAATGTGCTTTATGTAAACATTTACATTTTTACTTAACATGACTAAATAAAATATGAAAAGTTTTGAAAGAATATATAGATACATTTTACATCTGTCATATAAGTCGTATCAGGTAACAATGACTTCTTAACACCTGCAAATTTTAACTTTCTACAGTCTATGCAAATATAATCTGCTAAATATATTAATTATTTAAAAAACAAACAAAAAAAAGTTCTAACAGAAAGCATTGTTCTAATGTAGACTGTGAATAAGATAAGGTCAGCAGACTTGGGTTCAGAGATGGGTCAGTGACTGAAGGTGTCTGGAGCTGCTTGTTAATTTTCCTGAGTGCCGTCCTGCCACGCAGTGTCACGCCGCCGCCGTCGCCAGTGCCCCGACCACAAGTCTCGCTCACTCCCTCTGGCTCCAGTCCTGTGCTCTCCTCCACTGGCCAGGGCCGGCGTCACCCGCTCGTCTCCAGCCTCTTTAAGTTTGCCATGTGCACTGACCCGCTCCTGACCCTCAGTCATGATACAAACTACTCAGAGGTAAGTAATCTCTAATTACCCACAATGCCCCTCTCCAATCAGGCCACTGCCTCTGAGGTTTGCCTAATCGATCTGAACACCCAAGAATGTGCAATGTTATTACAGGGGAGATGAAAGGGGAACATGGAAACTTATTTTTATATCAGATATTAGGTACAACATCTAACATGTATTAAATTCTTTTTATTATATTTGAAAATATATGGTGTTATCGCCATGTTGAAGATGATAGGATGATAGAAAGGGCGATAGTTTTGTCTGATGTGGCCATGTGTCATTGCTTTAATGTGGTGAATTTAAGGCTGATATTAGAAAGAGTGTGAGATTACATGTCATCATGACCACACAGGAAATCACACCGTTGTGTTAAAGCCATTCTTCCAGCAGAGCTGACAGTTTGGTTTGAGGCAATGAAAATGACTTACAGTGAACACCTGGAGATACACTACTGGTCAAAAGCTTGGAATAATTAAAACTTTTTAATGTTTTTGAAAGAAGTCTCCTCTGCTCCCCAAGGCTGCATTTATTTGATGACAAATACAGTAAAAACAGTAATATTGTGAAATATTATTTCAATTTAAAATAACTGTTTTCTATTTGAATATGTTTTAAAATGTAAATTATTCCTATGATCAAAGCTGAATTTTCAGCGTCATTGCTCCAGTCTTCAGTGTCACATGATCCTTCAGAAATCATTCTAATATGATGATTTGCTGCTCAAGAAACATTTCTGATTATTATCGATGTTGAAAACAGTTGTGCTGCTTTATTGTTTTGTTACATACCAATACAATATCTTATATTACAATCATTTAATAATCAGTATTTATAACAATTACTATATTGTGCTATATTACTCTACATGTAATGTATGAGAATAAATTGGATCATTTAAGTCGTGTACTCTTTTTGAGTCTATTAACTTATTCAAAAATGCATTTAAAATGGCATTCATAAAGACAGTGACCTGAATATACCTCGTCTATGATTAATATGTTTTTGATTTTTGTGTGTGTTGCATACAGCCGAAAATGTTAAGTCCATCCACAATGTAAAGGACTTATATTATTACTGTCATGGTTTAGTCCAGATGATGAAGATGCAAAAAGAGTTTAAATTACAAAAAGGGTTTATTAAATAAAACAAACTCAGGTAATCCACAGATAATTAGCAGGCAAACGGCAACGTAACAGCGTGTAGGAACGACACACGTCAATACCGGACAACTCAACTGAGAACAAAGAGGAGCTTAAATTCTCAGTGATGATGACTAAATAACGAACAGGTGTGATGATTGAATGAAAGTCCATGACAAAGTAATGACTGGCGGGAAACTAGATAAAAGAAAACAGGTAACTGAAGATAAACAAACTAAAAGTCCATGAAAATGAAACGAAACACAAAGATTGTGACAGAACACCCCCTCCGGATAAGATGCAGCCTCGTACTGTGGTGGATGGCTTGAGGGGAAAAGGGTGGAGGTTCAGGAGGTAGATGAGCGACTGGTGAGGAGCTGGAAACCCATAGGGGGGCAGATGGGAGGAACCAGGGTGGAGCAGACGGCGGAAGAAGCAATGGAGGAGATGATGGAAGGAACCATGGAGGAGTTGACGGTGGGAGGAGCCATGGAGGAACGGACAGCTGACAAGACCCCAGAGCGACCCAGGAGACGGTCATTGGGGAGGCGACCCATGGTGGCAGTGATGGAGGGAGGAGCCACGGTGGTCCTTTGAGTCCAACCGACAGCAATGATGCCTGAAGATCTGTGATGCCGAAGGATAGAAGACCATGGCATGAGTGAGGTGACTGGTGGAGCGTGAGGGATGGAGGAGCCCGACGGAGCCGTAGGGGTGGAGGGATGGAGTGCAGTAGAAAGCCCGGAAGTCCATGGCGAGGGTGGGGCGATGGCTGACAAAGGTGGAGCCGGTGGGACGAGGGAGCCCGGTGGAGCTGAAGGGATGACGGTCCCAGGTGGAGCCAGTGGGACGAGGGAGCCTGGTGGAGCCGAAAGGATTTCGGTCCCAGGTGGAGCTGAGCGGGCGAAGAGCCTGGGAGGTATTGGTCGACGGGCCTAGGTGGAACTAAGAGCTCTGAGGAATGAGACGGAGCTCGGGACTCCAGGGCAGTGCTGGGAACCGAATGCCCCAAGGCGGATCAGGGCTGATGGTGGAGCTGAGGGGCTGAAGGGAATCAGCAGTGGCGATGCTTACGGAATGGCTGGCTTCGGTGGATTGTGCAGGAGAGGAAGACTGGGAAGCAGGGAGCAGGCTCCGTGATGGACAAGGATGGTGGCGACAAAGAACAGACTGTGATGGACAGGACTGGTGTCAACGACGAACTAGGGATGGACAGTACCAGCACTTCTCCTCCAGGGCAGATGTGGCTACTGGCTCTGGCTCTGGCTTAAGTACTCCTTGGTGGAAATAAGCTGGGTCTCTCGGTTTGTGGTGGGCAGATCCTTATCCGCACTGGGCGGATGTGACAATGACCTTTTACTTGATGGTTACACCACTTGGCAATTTATTGGGGCATATTGAGAAACCCTTGTTATTAGCGACACCGGTGGCCGTTAAGTGAACTGCACACAGCAACTTACTATTGCACACGTAATGTACAAGAGACTGAACGTGATTCCGTTGAAATGAATTTAATTTCTTTGCATGACACATTGACATTGCAGTAAAAAAAATAGCTCTTTCGACATTATCCTGAACATTGTATAAGCATTCATTTCAAGTGTCATTGAATGGATTGAATGGGGTTTTTTTTTGGGGGGGGGGGGGGGGGGGGGGGCAACCTATGAAGTCAGGAGATGTCTCTGTTTTTAAGTTTCATTTCAAGCTGTTCACACTTTGTAAATAAAATGTGATTATACATGAAAATTCTTACATATAGCCCCTGAAATTAAAATTGGGTTGAAAATAGTTTTTATGAACCATATGAAACCTAAACATAAACAAACTACATTTCCAAGAATTTGTCTCATGTGTTTTAAACTAGAATTTGTTATTTTTTTACAGAATCTTCTATGTACTCTTTAAATGCATGAACAAGAAAGCAATGTGAAAATGACAGTCTAGGTCTGATAAGACATGCTTAACTATCTGATTAACTCAACATGAATTAAGGTGACACCTTACAGTCAAAACCACTGTTTTTTCATGCACTTTTTAGAATTTTTTTAGACTAGTAGAAATAAATCAATCAAAATACACATTTAAGTGTTTATTTTATTACACTTTATCTATTTCCGTCTTTAGAATTCAAGTTCAATACATATTTTAAAGGCCGTTTTCTCAAAATAAGTTTTTTTCTCCACTTCAGTGGCACTTAAATACACCAAAATTTACATAATATTTCACTTTCTGCTCTGTGCCTGATTCAAAAATAAGACTTGGATACTTGTTACCAAGACAACAGAGTTTCATTTTACCCCATAGCCCACTTCCAACCTGTTACCAAATTACTAAGTGCCAGGGCACAGCTTCAAAGAGCAGACACTGATGCTGTTAATGTAATGAAACTGTACACTCATCTGTTTAAAACACGACCTGTCAGCTTGGAAATAAGATGGACCAATTACACTTTTATCCCTCCTGGCTAATATCAACATCTTGGCAGGTATAAAGTTTTCTACTTCGACATGAGTGTCTTCAACCAAAGCAACATTATTGAAGACCTTTCTATTTTTTTCTAAGCTTTGGTCGAATGCTTACTTGCATATTTGAAGATTTATTTTAATGCACAACTCCTAACATCAAAATATCAGAATTTTGTTGCATTTTAGTATTGTATTTTTCTTTTTAATTAGTATTACACTCTAAAAAAAAAAGTGTGCTATGGACATTAATGTTTCCTCAAATTATGTTGCTTTATTTAATAGATCTTCTGATTTTAATCTGATAGACAAAATATCAGTGGGAAAAATAATGGAGGAACTGAAGTCAAACATCTCAAACACTGTATACTTTGAGGTGGGCTCTTTTGACATTAGTTAAGTTCTGGGTTCAGTAGAACTCGTTTTGTGGCATAATGTCCATTTCCTCAGAAAATAATTTCAACTTGAATATCAACAAAATAATTTCTCTCAGATGTATAGTATTGCACTTAAAATTTAAATCAGTTTTCCAGAAGATTGAGAAATATGAAGCTTGTATTTGTCTTAAAGTACATACAGGAATTTCTAAGTTGTCCAAATTGTCCTTTTCGAGGTGCACTCCTAGAAAAAAAACCCTTCTTGACTCAATTTTAAAGACCACTTTATGCCAAAAAAGTTCTAGAAAACGATAAATGTCTTAAATGATTGATTGCATAATATTTTCATGTTTAACGGATTGTGTAAAATGTATAAAAATCATAAAAGTTCTATGTTGTCTTCTAAGGGTGTGCGACTGCTCTTCTAGGTGGTTAAACATCTAGTTATTCATCACCAGCTTCACATGGTCATGACATGAGTAATAAGTAAGGATATTTATAACTGCACAGAAGCTTATAATAAATAAGTGATTCAATCATGATAACATTTAACATTTAAAGGGATAGTTCACCCAAAAAATAATTACTCCCCCTCATGCTTTTCTATCCTCAGTGAAAAACAAAAGAAAATATTTAGGGGGGAAAAAGGTTTTGTTTTATGTTTTGTTTTTCTTTGTTTTTGTTATGTGTTTTGTTTAATGTTTTGTTTTGCTTAGTATTATTATATATTTATTTTTTGCATTGTTTTGGTTTGTCAATACAATTAAAGAGCTGTTGCTGCAAGAGGGAGGGGAAGTTATTCTGATTCAAGATTACCAGGAACATGAATAAAAAAACAAACAAAAAACAATGATGTCCGCAGATAAAGTTTTTATAATAAAAAAAAACTGCAATATTCCATAAAAAAAAAATAAGAATTGTCCATTTTGATTTCATGGTGACTTTAAGTAACTAGCTAACTGTTGCTCCGCCATGACAGAAGTCAACCTGAAAAAGAAAATCGTGGAAAATCTACACAATTTACACAAATGTCCACAACAGTGCCCCTTGTGGCAATCATGAGAATGCAATGCTGATATTTCAGAACGCTATCAGATTTCACGCTCACATACTGTACGGGCATTACATTTATTTTCAGTGGCGATCGACATTATGCCACAAATATTGATATAATTGGACTTGTGTCAAGCCAAGAACATTCCTTAAACTGTGAATGTGGTGATTGTTGGCTGAATGTGTTGAGCGTTGTTCAAGATTCACGGCTCTGTCTCCCATCTGGAGGTGGTGTAGCTCGTTGGCCGTGCTGAGCCAAACACACGCACGGTCTCCTGGGCATTTACACGATGGCAACAGCTGGTTTGCAGGGACCCAGTTAGAGGAGTTTGGCCGGAGGGCCTATTTACCGTTTGTAGTTACTCTCCCTTTCTGTCTTCCTCCATTTATCCCTCTATCGCTCCCTTTCATTCCCTTTGTCACTTTTAAGTCCTATCTCACCAACTCCCTCTCTCCTCGTGTTTTATCCTGCGGATGGGACCAGATTTCAGTTCTCACATGTTTTTAAGGGCAGGGCGCAGCTCCACCCAGTAATGCAACCCCACTCTCATGAATACAGTTGGCCCGTATCCCCCGGTATCTGACACACTTTTCGGGCATCATCGGACGCTCTGGGAGCCCGTTCGCACCCATCACTGTCTGCCCTGTCAGCCCTGCTAATTTAATACTTCCTATTAAATGGATAGACCCTAGATCTACGAGAGGGATCTTGAATTACATTCAGGTAAAACGAGTAATCCGTCCTGGTGGAGACGTTTTTTGTTTGTTTTTTCCTCCGGCACATTTAGTGACTGTTCGAGTAAAATATACTCTGTGTTTTGGAAGTATGTTGGTCAGGGTATGACATGATGGTCCCATGGGCAGCACTAATGGTGTGATGTTGAGCTTGGGTGAATCTGATCAGAGTATCTGATTAACTTGACATGAATTAAGGCGACACCTTACAGTCAAAACCACTGTTTTTTCATGCACTTTTTTTAGATTAAGGTGTATATTTCTTTCATAATGTCAATACGTCTGTAAAATTTCAAGTTCAAAACACATCTTTAAAGGCCGTTTTCTCAAAATGAGTTTTTTTCTCCACTTCAGTTCACTTAAATACACCAAAATGTACAGGTTTTTATAGAGGGGTTTGTTTATGTACATAATTCACTTGATTTATATAACTTTTTATTCCTAAAAATACAGTTCAAATATATGGTGAAATGCATTTTTTCCCTGGCTGTTGACAATATTTTTTGAATATTATTTTGAAGTGATAGAGAGATAACTCTAATATATTGTCACGCGTCTTGGAATCCAAAGAGACTTGAAACTAAATAATCCTTCAATAGGAAACTCGAATACTCGAAAGGTAGCAGGTAACGTAAACACAGCTAACAGACCGACATTGAACCGAACCAAACAGGAAGTGTTTATACACCAGGGAAATTAGCTTATTAAATGACAACAGGTGAACAAAATGAGTAATCAAATAAACTGAGAAACTAGGTCAAGGCAGACAAACTAAAGAAAATCCGGGTTTTTGCTAGATTAGGTGGACGCTAACTGTTCCAAGACAAGTAAAAAATAAATTAAGGTTCATTTATATTGCTGTGCGGTTGCTAGGGTGTTGTTTGTGGTTACTAGGGTGTTGCTAGGTGGTTGAAAGGATGATTTGGGTGGTTACTAGGGTGTTGCTAGGTGGTTGTAAGGATGATTGGGGTGTTGCTAGGTGGTTGTAAGGATGATTTGGGTGGTTACTAGGGTGTTGCTAGGTGGTTGAAAGGATGATTTGTCTGGTTACTAGGGTGTTGCTAGGTGGTTGTAAGGATGATTACGGTGTTGCTAGGTGGTTGTAAGGATGATTTGGGTGGTTACTAGGGTGTTGCTAGGTGGTTGGGTTGTAAGGATGATTTGGGTGGTTACTAGGGTGTTGCTAGGTGGTTGCAAGGATGATTTGGGTGGTTACTGTGGCTGAAAGGATGATTTGGCTGGTTACTAGGGTGTTGCTAGGTGGTTGTAAGGATGATTTGGGTGGTTACTAGGGTGTTGCTAGGTGGTTGAAAGGATGATTTGGCTGGTTACTAGGGTGTTGCTAGGTGGTTGTAAGGATGATTAGAGTGTTGCTAGGTGGTTGTAAGGATGATTTGGGTGGTTACTAGGGTGTTGCTAGGTGGTTGTAAGGATGATTTGGGTGGTTACTAGGGTGTTGCTGGGTGGTTGGGTTGTAAGGATGATTTGGGTGGTTACAAGGGTGTTGCTAGGTGGTTGTAAGGATGATTTGGGTGGTTACTGTGGCTGAAAGGATGATTTGGGTGGTTACTAGGGTGTTGCTAGGTGGTTGTAAGGATGATTTGGGTGGTTACTAGGATGTTGCTAGGTGGTTGAAAGGATGATTTGGGTGGTTACTAGGTAATTGTTTACTGGTCCAAAGAGCCCACGTTTCTCCTCAACTCATGTTTGTAGTGCATGCCTTTTACATGCCTACATTTTAATATTTAGGGTTAAGTGTTAATGCAGCCTATCGGAAATGTCCTACTTCCAACTTCTGAAGTCATAATAACGAATAGGAGAGAAAGAATAAGAATCATGGAGGATGGCAGATTCATTTCTTTGGGGAAAATCTTATTAAAGCCAAAATATATAGAAGATAATTAGTATTTGCGTCCCATTCATTGGCAACCATATAAAGAAACTCAGGTATCAAAATGATCTCAGAGTTATTCAGTTGTAAATATGGACATTTATGTCGGATTTATTCATATTTATGATAATTATGCATGTGAAGGCAGAATAAAACAATAGCAAACACCACCAATAAACCAGCACTAAATACAATTACCTTTCAATCAATCAATCAATTGACTGAATTAATATATTAATCAGATCTTACGAGATACTGTTGCAAAGGGTTGCCAGCAGAAATGATTGTAAAGAGTCTGTGTGCGCTATAATATCTCATTTCAGCTCAGATTATTTATTTAATGTACACTGTATACATTTGAAAGGCGTAGTGCTTGTAATGACCGTAGGCCAACAATACTTTCTAAAGCAACAGCCATTAAGTATTCATAGATACAATGGAGAGCAATATTACTCGCAAAGAATTTGCATAAAATATGAAAATAGATTAAACTGTATTTATTTTACATCATAAAGGATTAAGATTTCAAAGTACAGATTAATTATTTAAAAAGGTGCAATCTAAGCATTGTGAAATTGCATTTCTGCAACGATGAACTCTATGGAAACAGCCAAGTCTATCTCTATTCCTCTATTGAGATCTGAGACGCTGTTTCTCACAACACAATTAAGGAAAATTGGCCTAAACAAGCTGTCATTACATCTGTGCTTCTTCTCCATACGGTCCTGATCTAACAAGATTGTTACGTCCATTCAATAGGTTATTATAACATTTCTCTCTGGCTGCTTTTATTGGGAATGAGTATATAAACAAGACAAGCTCCATACAAAGCCATACAAAAGGCCTGCGCCAAATCACACGCGTGAAGTCTTTAAACAGGACAAAAGGGGTAAACAGGAGTAAATGAATGGCCATTATGACCTGTGCGTCCGTAGACAAATGTTACCTATCGTTAACACAAATGAGACACAAAGATGCCAACACCTTTCTGAGATCAGCGTTTCCGAATGTGATCCTACCGTCCCTAAAGGCACAAAAGGGGGTGTGTGTGTGTGTGTGTGTGTGTGTGTGTGTGTGTCCTGGCAAACCCTGCGTTGTGAGGACCAAATGTCCCCAAAAAGATAGTAATACCAGTCATGTTTAACCTTGTGGGGACATTTTTTTGGACCCCATGAGGAAACAAGCTTATAAATCGTACTAAATTATGTTTTTTGAAGATATATAAATGCAGTTTTCCTGTGATGGGTGTTTAGGGGACAGAATGTACAGTACCATTATGTCTATGGAAAGTCCTCATAAAACATGTGAACATAAGAGACATTTAAAATGATGTATGATTTTAATTTATGATTTTTTTAGTATTTATTTTTTGTAATGGGGCTGAAATGAGAGCTGGAGATGTCCTCGTGAGATTCACCCATGCTTTCTTCGGGGTGGGATGGGTGTTGATCGTCACCTCTCTTTCATATAAGCCCCTTGTTAGCAGCGAGTCGATCCTTGAGCTCTGAGCTCTCGGTCTCCCATGGGCCTCACCACACCTCCCTATACTGCGTGTGTGTGTGTGTGTGTGTGTGTGTGTGTGTGTGTGTGTGTGTGTGTGTGTGCGCGCAGCGCTTTGATCCTGGTTCAGGTGACTATCTCCGCCAGCGAGGTAGAGGTAGCCCTCAGCCCACGAGGATCCCAGGGGAGGTGTCTGGTTGACCAGAAAGCTCAACTTTAGGTATCTGATACCTAAAAGATGGTCTTTCAAGAGAAGAGCAGAACTGGCATTATATTCAATCATCCTGTCAGTCCCTGCCCCGTTCCCTCCCCTGTCCTCCACAATCCTGCTAAATCATGGAGCATCGGGACAGAGATGAGGGACAGACTCAAAACAGTCCGTAGATGAAGATTAACACATCCATTATATAGTGCCTCCAAAACTTGTCTAGGCACTAGATATGTATATATGTATATGTATATATATAAAAAAAAAATAGTAAGAAACAAAATCATGAGTTGTTGTTAAAAAAGATTTTGGTAACACTTTACAATAAGGTTCATTAGTTAACATTAGTTAATGTATTAACTAACATGAACTAACTATGAGTTATACATTTGTTACAGTATTTATTAATCTTTGTTAATGTTAGTTAATAAAAATACAGCTGTTCATTGTTTGTTCATGTTAGTTCACAGCGCATTAATGTTAACAAGATTGTATTAAAGTATTAGTAAATGTTGAAATTAACATTAACACAGATTAATAAATGCTGTATTAATGCAGTTCATTATTAGTTAATTTTAACTAATGTTAACTAATGAACCTTACTGTAAAGTGTTTAAAAACTTATTTTAAAAAATCATCTTGCTTTTCCAAAGACTGTGAGCCTTATATTTAAGGAGATAGTAACACCTAAACACTTTACAATAAAACTTAATTTTTAACATACCAATGAACAAAATATGATAAATAATAATTGATATAATAATGTACTATATATAGTTAGTAAAAATCCAGCTGTTCATTGTTTGTTCATGTTAGTTCACAGTGCATTAACTATTAACAAATACAACCTTTCAGTTTTAAAACGTATTGAAATTAACATTGACTAAGATTAATAAAGTATGATTAATGCTGTAGAATTATTGTTCATGTTAACTAGCTGAATGAAACTGTATTGTTAAGTGTTAAGGAAACAATGACGGGCCCAAAATGTATCATGTCACGTCAGAAAAATGTTTGTCACAGACTGTTTATGTTGAATTATTGATGTGTTTCTTCTCTTGAAAGAGTTTCTGCTTGCATGCAGATGGTGTGGTGAATAATTGATGGAGGATATACAGGTAAAAGAGACCAACAGAACGATATGCACCCCAGGGCACGCTTCAATATCCAACGAGCGCCAAAATACTGCTGTCCTTTCCACCGCATTAACCAGCGTCCGGATTCAGGCGATCACTTTTAACCCTGCATCTAAAACCATTTAGGAAAGCTTTATTACCAAAGTTCCCATTTATCTGCACTGTTTTTGTTTTCGTCTGACCTGCACTAAACATCGCAGGAACAGATAGATGTTGGAGATTAGCTTATTTTTTCATAGGAACGACAAATGTTTTCCTTCTACGAGGCGATCGCACAGATAAACGAGAGAAAAACACACGACGCTCCAGGACTAAAGTCAGAAAGCAGCCGTTGTGCCTTCTCAAATCCAGAGGGAGTTGTTTTTCTTTCCCGTTGTCACATTATCAGGCCATGTGATCGGGTAAATGAGACAGGTAACAATTTTTCATGGCTGTTGCCCCCGAGGAGAAGGACAGACAGAGAGCGAGTCGGCTCTGACGTGCGTCTTCCCGCAAAGCAGATGAGCTTTTGATCGTGAAGGTCCGAATTAAGAGCCTTTTTATAATCCCACACTCCTCTGAAGTCGTGCTTTTTCTTTTTTTAAAGTGTTTACTAAGCGGCTGTCATAGATTTCAGCTTATGTCACTTTAGTTTGCCAGCCTGTTCACTTGTTTCCCACTTCGGCTTTGTTTTGCTGAATTGGATTTAGCGTGACACATGTACGTTCATTGACTCGCGCTTGTAAGTACGGCCCTCCCTCCAGTCCCTAAAATCTCCTAAATATCCCACGCTTTTGGCAGGTACAGCAATTCAAATTTCAACCGGCGTGTCTACATGGCCTTATCTCAATTGGACAGAATTCAAAATTCCTTGTTGGTGTCAACTTTTCAGAAAGGAGCTTGTCAGAAAGCAGTGCTTCCTTGGTCGTGGTGGGATTAATGCGCCGCACATAAAACTAATTTGATTGCACGGTCTAACCTCTCCTTAAAAGTCACGGCAGCCAGGCGAGAGCGAATATTAATAAATTCATCCGCGAGTACTTAGCAGAATATACGCAAAAAAGTTTGCTGCCATTATCGCAGCCTGGCTACTGAAGTGGCGCCGCAAATTAATCAAACTCCGTTTCTCCTGTCCGAATGACAAAAAAGCACTGCCGTCAAGTTTGGCTTAAGCGATGTGCAATTACAAGCCGTGTGATTGCAGGTGTTTGGTAGCTGTGACAGTCTTAGCCCAGCACTTCTTGAAACCGGCTGCTTAAAACAGGGAAAAAAAGGGAAAATGGATTGCCTAAATGTGTCACATTTGATCTGTTGGTATACTTTCTTAGTTCACCAACATGCATTATTCTAACAAGACATCTACTAAAACATGTGCGTAGGTTCGTTAAACAAACAGTGGTGTAATAGAGTGCAACAGTTGGGTATCTAAAGTAAAAAGCCCATTTCTTGACTACACTACTTGTAATGCTGAAGAGTGATCGCCCTATAGAGTTACACAAGATGCGTCACTCTTATTGTTTTGAATGGGGACAAGTGCAACGCTCAATATGGCTCAATATAAGCCTTCTAAATAAGAGCCAATCGGCGATTGGTAAAATCATGACTTTACCAATCACCGATTGGCTCTTATTTAGAAGGCTTCCACTGCGCATTAGCTTGATCCAGCCTGAAAATTTTCGTTTTCTGTCATGATTCGAGTGTTTAGAAACAAAATTGTTGTCAGATTTCATTGGTGAATTCAAATATGAAATTTAATCGTAAGCTTGGCGAACAGTTTTGGAAAATTTGATGTTTCCCCATTCAAAAAGATAGGAGCCGCACTTGCGTGACCGAGAGGCGTTTCAAAGATGGCCGCCGAGGGAAATGACTTGTCTTAAAGGGACTTTGGAGTAAGCCAATGGAATTAATTTCACATTAATTTTAAATGAATCACAGGCGAGTCGCAATTTTAAGTGGCAAAACCGTCTCAAAACCCCAAAGTCTGTTTGCAAATAAGGTTGTAGGTGCAGGTTTGTGGTTAAGAAGCTGTAAAGGGATTTACTATTATTTCAGCAAATCGCCGGTGAGTCACAATTTTAAGTGACAAAACTGATTTGAAACCTAAATATAAGTTCATGAATCCCACTCGGAGTGGGTCGAGAAGGACTGGTTACATTTGCAGTAGAAAGGTGAAAAAAAAAAATTTCGGTGCTACCTGACTAGAGAAAACAGAGGGAAAAAAAACAGTTGTCTTCCCTTTCCTAAATTTTAGGAAAACTTCAACACCCATAATGCACTGGGCACGCTTACCAGAGTCAAAAACCACCTTGCTTTAGTAAGAAATACTTCTTAGCAAACTTTTAGTCATGATCGTGTCGACTTGGTGCAAGAATTCAAAGATTAAATGTTTAGCGGGAGTTACTTTCAGTTCCCAGTGAAAGCGTGGGAGCGTGGTGTAGGCAGCGGCTAAAGGCCGCAAAGAATCGTAAGTACCGCGACAGGAAATCTGGAAAATCCCGGTGTTTATAGTCAACACTTCAAATGACCACGAACACAGTGTTTTAGGCCAAACAGAGGCGAATAACTGAGAGAAATTTCAGTTCTGACTGAACAGGTAAGAAAGCTGTTGCCATAGTGTTCAGTTTCTTTTACCATAAAGCTGTTTAAAGAGTAGAAAAAGTGCGATTCAATTTTCAGTGATAAACCCCCACGGGAAACAAAAAATGTGGAAGAATAATCTGTAGTCTTCACAAAAGCCCTGGAGCTGTTAATAGATTTTTGCTGATAAATGAACATGAATTTCTCGTTCCCGGTAACACAGAGAATGAGTCAGCATTGTTCATTTACATGTACTACTGACATTTTAATAATACAACGCAGGTTGAAAATTGGCGAGCGTTACACTTAAATGACAAGAGCTAATTGAAACCCCATCGCAAATATGGATGTAGGTGAAGGGTTCTGGTTGGTAAGCCAAAAGCTGATTCGTTTCACAATATTTACACATGGGCTGCGTCTGAAATCACATACTCTCTTGAGTAGATGCTTATTTTGAGTAAGTAATTCACAACTGCTAAAACAGTATGTTCTATATAGTTATGTGTGTGTAGTATGACTGTAATCTGGACGTACTACATTCACCATGTTGTCATTATCATGTGACCTACCAGCGTCGGTTGCGTCGCTTCACTGTCATTCACAATCCTCTCCCGTGGCCTCATGGGATAGTAAAGTGTCCATCATATACACACTTCAGAATCTCACTGGTAGTAGTAGGTAATCCGGGGACTTTTTGCCTACTCTTTAATGAGTCAGTTTAATAAATATGATTCAGACATATTTCTTTTATCGCCTACTATATAGTAGGGAAGTGTGTGATTTCGGATGCAGCGAAAGTGTGACAAGCTTTGCTCCAGGGAACCACATTTCAAACACTAATCACACACACCTGAACAAGCTAATCAACCTCTGCGAGATCACTTGAAAAACACACACAGGTGTGTTTGACATTCCTGCCCTTCACTATTAAACAGCTCAGATATTTAGGCTATATTTCTGAATTATATTTAGCAATTTAGCAATGCAGTTATTATTAGTAGTTATAGTGTTGCTGTTATTATTGTTGTTGCCAATTACTATTTTTAGATAATATTATTTTATTATATACAACAACAATAATTAATGTAACTTTGATTATAAAATTATTGTAATGAATTATTGTAATGACAACAAAAGTAATAATACTAATAAATATAATACTTATAATATGCTTAATTAGTAATTGTATTTTATTTGATATAGGACTGCAGTTTGTTTTATCATTGCCTAGTATATGTCTAGTTCAATCGCTCATTAAATAAATCCCTATAGAAAAGTGAACGGGAAATGTACAGAACATATCTTGTTTTTGAGTCGGATCAGAGGGACAAGGAAAGGTTTCCCTAAGATCCAGCGGGAGAAGGTGGAAATCATGATCAAAAAAGTCGAATGCTGTGACTGTATTCATCTGAGCAGTGGAAAAGTTCAAAATCACGTCTAATTTGAGAGTATCCACATTGATCTGGTTGTGTCCTGAAACACCATTTCGAGTTCTGTTTAAGTGAAATAATAAAAGCTATAAGAACTGAACGAGGTGTCCATATTGACCGGAGAGATCGTAATTAAGTCCCAATGAAATAAAAATGTAAGTTGTTGGCTTTTAGTATGAATATGTTAGCCTTACTGTTATCTATAAGCAAGTGTCCTCCAAAACAATGACACAATTCACATTTAGAAGATACAAGCATTCAAAACTTACAGTCTCTCATTCCTCCAATATTGATTAGTGATTTTGATGACATCACTGCACATCAGATCTTCTGTCCAATCAAATGTTCTCTAGAATCTGAAGCTCCGCCCCCTACATTATATTTGAATCCTGTTTCAGTGGGAATTACATAAACGCATTAAATACCGCTGCACGTTTTGTGGCACTTCATGAAGGTTGTAGCTTTAAGTCATCAGACTCTACACAATGACGTAAAGCAGATTTGTAACGAAAGTGGCTAATTTAGACCTCATGGAAAAGCGACTGGCCAAGCAGACCAACACTTCCACGATAAACATGCTATTAATTCAGGAGAAGATGAAAAAACAAGGCTTGCACTGAATTAAACGGCTGAACGAGCTCAGAAAGAAAAGAAAACCTTGATCAGATGAGATTTTCGAGGTGAGCGGCGCTAGCAGGCGAGCGAAGTGGAAAACTGTGGAAGAACAATCGACAAACCTTGGCGAAACTATTTCCATTAGCGAATGTTTGGATGGTATTAAAATCGATGGTATAGGTGCAACTGAAGAAGCTGTTAACCTTGGGCGCCTGGTACGGCGGTCTCTGCCACAGCAGACAGTAATCGGATGTACGCTACGAGCTAGAGGTCGACGCGTGGGCATGCAGAGAGGGATGTTTAACTTGGGGTTGTGCTTACAAGAGTTCAGATTACTCAAGGTGGTGTAATTGCCAACAAGAGTAGTAATTCCATGTGGGGTTTGTTGCCAAGGGCCTTGTCTGGCCTGCTCAGGTGAAGTTTGTCCTCTCTTTACATGGTTAATTAAGGGTCTACATGTTAGTCTTGGCTTTCTCTTGTTCAGAGCGAATCAAACATTTACTGTAGGAACAGAGGTCAAGGTTTGCGATCATCCAATGCATAACACCATAATCACCAAAGTGTGTGACTACCAAACTGTATAAAAATGCATCTGATCAGTTTGGTCTTACCAGGTGAGAAGACAAATATGATGTTAATGTTATCAAAGCAGCGGCGCATGCATTGTTTAGCCCGGTGCAGATAAGAAAATTGGTGTGACCCACTAAACAAATGATTTCACATGAAGAACTTCCATCCCTGCACCCAGAGGCCTATCTGGTTTCGCTCTGGGTCAAAGTGCCATGAGAATTAACAATCAAGTTCAGGGGAACTTGCTGCCCAAGGGTTTAAGGTAAAGATCTGTGATCACGTTTCACTCTGAATGACTAGGAAGCTTGTCACTCACTGGGAGACATGATCTGTGCGCTTCCCGAATCATCTCAAATACACCATTTTAGGTACTAATACGCGATGTATGATTTTCGCCCAACTTTTCCCCGCATATCGTCACTTGAAATGGAGGCCAATTCGCCTAAACAGGAGTCAGGTAGATCTAGAGGGCAGGTCGCTAGCAGTCTGGGTGCTAATAATAATAATTCAACAACAGACCTTTGACTAATATCTGCTTCAGAGACGTGCTGCATAATCCCTGGCTAGCCTTTGATAAAGACTGTTTTGATTATGCCATGTGTCAACTCTCCAGAGCACTGAATTATTAGTGGGGAAGATTAGAGCCTATTAATATTGTACTTTCATTGTCAAAGGCGTTCAGGATGTGCGTGGTTTGTGAACTTAAGGGCCCGAGAAGGGTCCTTGTATAACAGCGTCTGGACACTGACTGAACGTCGCTGCATCGCTGTTTATTCAGAGGCCGTGCTGTTTGAGAATCAATTTGTCACATTGCTTTTTTTTCTTTCCTTTTAGCGCACAATTAAATACAAAAGAATTAAAATAGCCCAACTCCCGAGATTCAGTACCAGCTGATTTTATATTTGAGAAAAACTGTAATAAAAATCAAGACATTTTGGTAACACTTTAGTTTAGGGTCCAATTCTCACTATTAACTACTAGCTTATTAGCATGAATATTACTAGGATATTGTCTGTCTATTAGGACTTATAAAGCACATATTAATGCCTTATTCTGCATGACCATATTCTACATTCCTTAATCCACCCAATACCTAAACTTAACAACTACCTTACTATCTAAGGAGTTTATTGAGGCAAAAGTCATAGTTAATAGTGAGAATTAGACTAAAGTGTGACCGGAATTTCCTTATATAAAAATGTACCTGGATATTTATTTACTTTTTTGTTAGATCTTCGCATGCAAAACCACCACAGTGCTCTAGATGGTTGCTGTGCAGTTGCTAAGGTGTTCTTGTGGTTGCTAGGGCATTGTTATAGTTTTTTAGACAACTGTGAGGGTCTTTTAAGTGTGTCCTGGTTGGTTGTAGTGCATTGCTAGGCTTTGTAAGAGTGTTCTGTGTGATTGCTAGAGAGTGGTTGCTTACAGGCCAATTCAAAAGAGCCCACCTCAAGTCTTTATGATATTCTGATCCCTAAATATGTGTTGGGCCCCTTTGTAATTTAAGCCTATAGTCTATTTTTCACCTGTTTTTCCTCTGCTAGGTGCATATTGTACTTCTGATCACACTTTGACTAATCTGCATGATTGTATATCATCCATAGACGTAGCACAAACAGTGCAGGTTATATGTCCGAGTTTTGGATGAAAACTATATTGATTATGATCAACAGTGATAGTGCATGTATGCGCAGTACTCTTGTCAGGTCTGGAGGTAGTGTGTGTTTATGGAGGGAAATTGCTGATTTTGTTTCTTGGCTCCCCCTAGTGATGAAACTAGGATATAACAACAAAAAATAAATCCAAAAAGATACTCAAAACACAAGCAAAATCCTTTTCCATGGTTCATGAAAGGCACATACTCCTTAAGTTTACATGCTGCAAGTTATTGACATTGCTATTGTCACGCATACAAGTTCTCAGGCTCTCCTGAACTTAACCAGGCAGCTTTTAAACTGGGAGAGAGGTGAGTGATTGCACCCAAAGGGAAACGTGATTGTAAAGGGGTGTCATTGAGACTCTAGAAAGGCTGTTGTAATGTCAGCTAGGTGGTGCTCCACCACAGCACCTGGGTACAAAGCCCAGTCCAGCTCAGCTCGCACACAGACACACTCATCAGGCTTTGGGAAACCGACAGCTTAGCATGAAAGCAAAGGTGAAACAGAATCTGAAAATTGCAGTGCAGCGAGAGAGAAGGCAGCTATCAGTGGGTTTGGGCTGAAACCCCATAGCCGGGATAGAGTTTCCGCCATGTTTTCATACCCAGGTCAGCTGACCGGCGCCCCAGAGCACCATTGGGCGGCCAGCTCGCAAACCCCGTAATGATGTAACCAGAGTGTGTGGGAACCAGAGCTCGGTGGCACAGTGTGTGATAAATGCAGCTTTCCCACTCCCCTGCCCGAGAATGGACTAGAATTAACCTAACCGTCTCAGCCCTGCCACGAGTTATCACGAAATCCAACCTGCGTGTGTGGGGCTGGGGCTGTAGTTTCACTGTTTATCCCCCCCTGCCTTCAACGCTGGCGGATCTCGCCTTATTTAACCACAACACCTTCATGAAGGCAACCAATCTTGTATTGATTTTAATGTTGCACAAGCCAATTTAACATTTTTATAATTCCATTACCTGATGAATTTCAAACTGCGAAACTTTTGCAAATGGCGTAATCGGCGAGTTTTTGTTCATATCGCCACACAAAAACCTCCAATCAAAACAGCCTCTTCTCAATGTCAACCCTCCCACGGCGGAATACTTTCCCATACCTCAAGTGTTCCAGCTATATCCCGTTGCTAATTGCAACAAGGTTTCCTGCCTCTTATGAATCAAGGTTTTAGCATAAAAGGTAATGAAGAAGAACATAACCAGGATGCTAAGGCTTGGCGAGAAAATGCCTCCTTAATTACCCGGTAGCCTTGAGTACCGAAGCTCCTCAACTCCTCAATGCATGCAATTACGCCAGCCGATTAGCAAGGGCTTGTGGCTAGAACATTGTGTCTCTTTGCGAACATCCAGATGTTAGTGGACAATTCATTTCCACTGCATTATTACAACTTTTAATTGCTTTTCTGTTTTTGAAGTCTTTGTCAATACCGCGCAACTCTAAAAAGCGACGTCTTACAAAAGCAGAGTTGGCTTTTGTGTGAAGTAAGCCTTCGGTGTGATTGCTAACTTCTGTTCAAGACAGTCATGACAGATTAGCGAGCGCTTGACGTCTGAAACGGTTAACAACTCCTCCTCTTCTCCGCTCATCCATGCCATCCTTCCCGGCGCTCCCGGAGAGGACCCCACAGTCTTGGCCAATCCTGACCTTAATTAATACAAGCCTGGCTGGAAATGGGAACAGGGCCGTCTCTCAGGACCGGCCTCCCTCTGAGCCTCTCTCTGGGGTAATGAGAGAGATCGGAGCGTCGGGAGCTGCCAGCTGAGGGGAAGGGGTCACTGGGAATGGATTTGCGGGGCTCTCAATGAGGAGCCCCTCCATGCTGGGAGAATCTGGCCGGCTTACGGACACCTGGTCATTAACATTGCTAATTAGCTGCCATTAATCAGGGCTGGGGGTTTTTTTTACTGTCCCTCTGTGTGTGTCTATGTGTGTTGTGTGTGTGTGTGTGTGTGTGTGATGCTCATGAATAAGAAGATTGTTCCTTCTTACCTCCAGAAGAGGTGGGATAAAAGTGGTTCCCATCAGCTCAAGATGAGCCGGATTAGACGGAAGGTTAAACAACAGGCTGTGTGGTGAGTGCGAGAGGGATCGGGAAGGATGGGCTTCCAGCCTCTGGCAAAGGTAAAATTAATTACCAGTAATTAATGAGACAGCACTCTCAGAAGCTCTCATGTACAACCCGCCATTTGGAAGAACAAATCATAAAGCTCCAGTTCTTGTTCAGCTCAAAGCGTGATGATAATTCCCATAATAATGAACAGAGTATTAAGAGGAAATCACAATCTTGGCGCCAAATCTTCAGATGGGAATCAAAAAGATGCACCAGTAGGGAAGTCTGAAGTATAAAAGTATAAACTTCTTGGACTTTAGTTTCTATTACCTTAAAGATGTCAGAATTCAGAATTACTCTGTACACTGTGCATTTTAATATTCAATACACTGGCACAACTGTCTGTCTGAACTAAACAGGTGGTAGAAGATTTGCCTGTGTTTTTTGGAACCAGTTTATAGGATCTTATGTAAAAATGACCTTTTCAGTCATAAGCAATGATCTCATGCCCCTGAATCTAAGAATTATATATTTTTTTCTATGTTTCATTTAAAAACGTATCGCAGGAGGTTATGGGTGGTTTGCTGGGTGAAACCCACCCCCAAGTCTCTAGATATGGATCCGGTCCACGTTTTTAGTAACACCACCTCTCTTTAACAAGACAAAGAAGATTTGAAGTTTCATTCATGTCTGCAGAGTTGATGCAAAGTTACCTGTCGAAGTTTAATATGTAGAGGTGAGGTTTGTTCAAATCCCTAACCCTGAACATGAACAACAGCAAAAGTGATGCTTGTCTTACCAAACATCTAATTATTGTTTGTGTATACAGTATATCCTAATCATTGTCCTTTAAAATATATCATAACAATATATGATAATTAGGGCTGTCACTAATAAAATGTGAATCAATACATTAATAATTATTATATGAATAGTATTAATACAAATTTATTAATTTATGTGATTCATATTTCCTGTTTAACGCATTAACGCAGCATCCATTGACTATAGTTACAGAATATGATCCATGCTATCATGATTCCTCTAACCAGAACTTGAGTTCCCTTTTGTGTCTTATTGCGCTTGAATGGACAAAAACACATGCAAATGTCAAAATTTTGTTTTTGTTTTAAACATTTTTCAATTTCTGTACCTGAAAACTACTGTTAGACCTACCTGAACATCTTAACGCACTGTTGATTTCATTAGTATCGTTGTTCAATTGTATTTATTTGTGCTATTGCTTGTAATTTGCTTATTTATTTTTGCTGTTTACTTGTCTTTAAACATGTTTGAACTTTATTTTAGTTAGACTAGTAGTTTTTTGTTGTGGTATAAAAATGGGAATCAAGAATTTTGAACTGGTGTGTAAAAAATTGGCATCATGGCCTTATTAAAATACAAGGTTACATGGGTCAAAAACAATGAAAACAATAACTCTGTGACTTTGATTTGATTATAAAGGGTTTATGTGAATATTGTTTTAAGTTCACTGAAAGTTGTGATATTTTTAAAGCCTATTAAAAGTTTATATACTTTAAACACTGTAATGTTGAATGGTTATAATTACTCATTTTATCCCTAGAAATTGAGGGGGGGGGGGGGGTCAGTTTAATAGAGACATCAGTAGCATTAGTAAAAAGACTGATAATTAAACAAAAAATACTGTCTTTGTGTTGTTTCTAAATGAATATGGAGATTTAATGTGAAATTATGTACGGTATTACAACATAAAAATATATTACAAATTTAATGTTAGAATAACGATTATTTACAGAAAAATGTGTGATTAATGAGTTTTTTTTCAATCGATTGACAGCTCTGGTTATAATATTTCTGTACCTTTGCTTTGAGTGTGTAAATCGAGAATAAAACTTGTATCAGCTGAATATAAGCCTTTGTTTATTTCCAACAATTTCTCTCCTCTTGCACAAAATGAAGTCTTGTTCATATGATTTCTAAGATTTTCCCTGGGAAAGCAGAGCAGTCTTGGGCATATTACCAAATGACCGCGCGAGAGAGAGGCAGAAAAGAAGTGGCGTTCTGGCACGGCATCATGCAAATAGAGCACATTCTTCCGTTTTTCTCATGACGGATTGCCTCTGAAATTAGTGAAGCGAGCTGGTAAAATGCTAATGAGAGATGCATCAATGAGCTGTGTCATCCCTGGGGGCTTTTGGAAGGGGCAACGGGACCCTGAGCGGGGTGCAAGAATTTAGTTTAGCGCTGGGGACCTTAAATCCGTTGGCCCTTCGCATCTGCATTCCTTCAGTTTTGGGAGGGACAGCGCTTAATCCAAAAGGCATTCAAGACGATGGCAAGTAACCCATAGCTTTTGGGAATCAGCAGAGGAATTGTGGGATAAATAAACTGGACTGAGGTATTCGGTATTCACGTACGCCTCCAAAAAAACACCAAATTTGAGACCGTGCAACAATTATTGCTGCACTTTCCATTTACTGACTGAAAAACCTAAGCTATTGCTCATTGTTCCTAAGCTACTTCCAAATCAATATATCAAAATTAAACAATGGTTGGAAGATAAAGTCACTAAATTCAATTGCACAAATACCATAACACTCTCATACCAGATCAAGCAGACAGTCAAGGTTGCTGTGTCAGTCTAGTCAGGAAGCCACAGAGACCGTGTTTGCAATTTTCTAAGAAATCAACCTATTATATTGGTCTCATATTAAGCTGGGATAGGAAAAATATTTTAACATCCAAAATATTACACACATCACCTTTAAAAAATTGCTCAAAAATGGCTTTATGTGACAAGCAGCCCTCATCCTAGACATTTCTCTGCAAGAATATGTCTTTTAGAGCCCGCGAGAGACCTCGTTGGGGAGATAAAGCGTTCACGCAGACGGTGAGCGACAGACACGTCCCCCCCCCCCCCCCCTTCGTTTAGTCATCAGTTTATCAGCCGAGGCCTTGGAGGGAAGAGCGCTATTGTGCCCGACAGAACTAGCAGGCGACGGCCTACGTGCCAGACTTGAGCTGTTGACCATGCAATGTGGAACTCATAGAATTCAAGCCCAAACGTCCTTGGATTTGATGGGAAAAAGACATGTACATACACAGTCAAGCACTGGCCGCTTTCAGACGACACGCACAGTCATTCGCAGAACGGGAACAATGGGCTGCCTGATGCAGTCCGTCTAGCTTCATGCGTCTCATTAACGCAGTTGCCCATGTTTACAGCGGACGTGGGCATTGGAGAACTGGGGGTGGGGGGGGGAGCGTGCATCTCAGCAATTACAGTGTGAATTGCACGAGAGGATTATAAGAAGTGCTTAAGGAGAGCTGGGACACCTTGTCTTGAGTACCAAAAACAGCTGCTTAGGGCCCAGTGCACCTGCTTGTTACCGGACCGTTTTCACCTCGCATCTAAAACAAGGAGGTTTTCTCTGTTTTTTTTGTTTTTTTTCATAGCGAGTCTTTCAAGGCTCTCAGATGAGAGAGAAAGGGGGTGAGACACGAGAAAATAAGACATCAAAGAGGCTGAATGTTGGAAAAGAGGGGGTTGGAGAGGAGGTCTGGAGTGCAGACTTAAGAAATAAGAGCTTTCCTCTAGAAACTGCTGGAGGTTTGAGATTTGGTGGAGGGTGTTAGCAGGAGAGGAGAGTGCATTAATATTTGGGGGTAGTGAGGGAAATAGCCAGAGCTGTTACAATGTAAATGAGAGGCTGGAATGAATGGAGAGACCCCCCCACCCCTCCACCCAGAGCTTTCCTTCTCTCAAGTCCTGTGGATCAACATGCGGCGGGATGATCGTGCAGTGCATAGCAATGAGGGAGTTGTGGTTCAGGGAAACGGGACACATCCCTTCTGACTACTTCCACTTGTTCTGTTTATTTAAACAGGTGAAGGATGTCAGATGTAAGATCTAACTTGGTTACTTAGTACTTAGTTCTTCAAACTTTTAATATTTTTTTTAGTAAAGTTGCTTAAGTATCCTTAAGATTTGGCCTTCTACAGGCTGAGGCGTAAAACTGCAAGCTACTCTTGGAGGAACATTGTTTTGGTAACTACATGAGTTGGGCTTCGAATCAACTCTTCAACATCCTTAAAACTCATCTTTGATCACCAAAATGGTCAAATTTTGTTCCTTGAAAAAAAGATTATTCAGGCCTTAAAATATCTTGAATGTAACTCGACACGCTTGCCTCATTTAGTATGCGCGGTTCTATGAATATGCAAATGAGCCCCGCCTCCACTCACTCACTCAGCTCACTTTCTGCTTGCTCTCGTACGTGCACACTTCACAAGTCATCCGCTGCAAAGAAGTCAACATTATGTTTACAGAGGTAAGAACAGTCAAATACATATATTGTTTGAGAAACTAAGTTTGTTTGCTGACTAGCGGTGGTGGCAGAGTGATCTGAAACGTTTAACATGAACGCGCTTGACGTCACATCCGCAGACAGCGCGCGAAAAATCTGACCCGACAGAAAATAGGAAAAATAGGATACAGGCTTATAGGTGCACCCACTGTGAGCTGACAAGGTGTCAGTATGCTCATCAGGAGATGTTTGAGTCATAAATGGTCAAATAAAAAGGCTATTGTTACGTTTATTTTGGGGGAAAAGTTGCATGTAGCCTCTTTAAAGCACATTAAAAACACCACATAGACACATAAACTACATTAAAAGCTGGATTTTCACCACAGGGGGACTTTAAAAGAAAAGACCATGTAAAACAAAATAAAAAGTTTTCCAAGGCCATACAACCCCTGTATAAACACTTCTGTCACAAACTTAATGTTGTTGACATCAGAAAAATTGCTTAAAATGTCGCTCCACTTTGAGCTGTGGTGGGCAATGCAGGTTCGAATCCAGGTTGCACTCCCATTCCCAAATGTTCCAAGTGAACAAAAATGCTGTGGTTGCACTGAAACAAGAAAACAAGCTTTCAGTCTAAAGTTGTTTGTGATAATATATACTTGTCTTGACAGGGAAAAACAAGGAACTGCTTCAAATTCTCTGTTACCTGCGGCTTGCGGGATTCTTGCCAGTTTCCCCAGGATTACCGCGAGGAGGAGATTTCAAGCAAACGGGGGAGGGGCACGGCCATATTATGCGTCCGGGAACACAATGCACACACTTCCACATTATGATGTCACCGTCCCGTAGGGGTTTCCTAACAAGGCCGACGACTCGTTTAAAAGTTTGTCGACAAATTGCGCTGCATTGAAAGTAATAGTGTCCACTGGGGTAGATGGTCAGCAAAGGACTGCAGGTGTTTAGATCAGCTTAAAAAATAATAATAAACCCTTCCCCGCTGGGCTTTCTTTCATGAGTCCCCCGGCTTTTATTCCCAGCTGTTAAAGTGAACTCAGACAGGAAATTCCTCACGTGATTGGCCTTTATGAGTGGCAGGGAGGCTTAACCCAAGTCTCAAAGGGGTCATTTGTAGATGACTGTGTGAATAACCTTGTAAGGACCCATGTTTCTCTTCACATCCAATTAAGACAACTGCTTACGGCCTCACACCTCTCCCAAGAGGATAGTTTATGGGCTAGCATTAAAAGCTAACTAAGGGTGACGGCGGGGTCCTTTATAAACCCTTTATATACACGCCATTCTGCGTTTGTCTGTGCCGTTTACTCACATAATCGCCATAAATACTGGCTACTGTAAAACCAGGGTTAGATAAAGTTTGCTTTTTGATGTGTTAAAGACTAGCTCAGTGTTACCATCGAACTAGCAGGCAGTGTGTTTTACGAGGGTGTATTTTGGCAGTTTTACCCAGTATGTGTGTGCTATTCATTCTTATGCTAGTTTGAGTGTTGTGTTGTTAGCTTAGCAACACGTTTAGCGCGCTGGAATCCGGTTTCCACACAACTTTGCAGCATTTCATTGAGGATGTTGGCTTAGAAGATAGTTGCCTCGCGATACTTCTCAAGTTCTTCAAGCCAAAAAACATCTCAGCATTCATAACATCTTCAGCTAAGACGAATCGCTCGCTGTGTTCATGAAGACGTTTCTACTGGTCCAATTTGTGGTGCCCTGGATTATTTGATTAGCACTGCTTAACTGCTATCAAGGCACTTCAATCACGCACACGGTTAATTATTTGCAACTAATTACAAGCTTTGGCAAATACCATTATTTCAATTAGATGAGTAATTTATCAGAGTAAACTTAGTCTAGCAGCAACAATTACAGCGTTTTGGCAATGCTTCTGTCGAGGATCAGCTGTTTGCTTCTTGTGTGGTGAATTAATATTATTAATATTATTTGGGGATCCCTTTTAAATTATAATGTATAATTATATCTAATAAAATATTTATGTACATTTAATATTAATATATATAAAAAATAGTACCTGAGTCTCCTTTAAAGAAACAGTTAAAAATTCATACCACTCAAAACCCATATGATTTTCTTACGATTATCTGTTAATAATGACTTGAATTTTGGTCTGTTTATCCTAAAAAGTATGATTTCAGAAGACTTTGAATATGAGTCATATTGACTGCTTTATATTTTGTCATTACTGCTGTTGTATTGAAACAACGCAGTTCAGAAATTGTATTAATCATATTTTTAGTTCCATGAAAGAAATATAGGTTTGGAACAGCATTAAGATTCATTATGGGGGAATGATTATACGAAGTTGTATTACTGAAGTATATTTAACAAGGAAATACCTTTGCATGTTTACTTGCAATTTCTTTGTAATTATTTGTCAAATTTACTAGCAATTTCCAAATAAAAATTGTTTCAAAGTAAATTCTACACCAATTTTTTTTGTGTTGTAATCAAAACAAAAGGCTTGAGCTATACTTCGGGTTAGTCAGTGTTTAGCCTTTACAGTGACACACCCAACAGTCAATCGTCCCATAAGGACAGCGAATCTGAAATTCAACCGGTAACACTTCACTGAAGCAGCAGGCACTCTTTCCATGTCCCACCATCAGCTAATACTAGACTCCCCCGTGTTATTTAATGTCTTTCCTTTATGTTATTTCACATGAAACTGACATGCATTACTGTATGTCTCTCCTTTCATGGTGTTAAATTGCCAGATATGGCCTGCAGGAATATATTTTCTGGCAGCTTAGTGCTGAAGTTGCCATGTTCTGTCCTGATAGCGCTCAGAAGTGTTTGCACAAGCTTCCACTGGAGAGTCTGCCGACAGCTGATTTGACAAAGTTTTGTGTATTTCACACATCAAGGTTTTTTTTTTTTTTTCAATTAGACGAACATGAAAGCTTGTGGTATATTTATTTCAGTACGACTTATTACAAGCAATATCAGGCACATGATGACAAAGCTAAAACAAAAGCTTTTCTGGTTTAAAGAGACATTAGCTTTGCTAACCTCAACTGACTAAATGAACCGGAACTAAGGGTACGTTTACACAACAACGATGTAGCAAAAACTGAAACGTTTTTCCTTTGTGTTTTTCGCATGTAGACGACAACATTGTCAAAATTGAAAACGACCAAAAACACTGTATTATTCATGCCAGGCCAGTAGGTGGCGACGTCACTTTGCACAGAAACACTACGAGCCTATAGACTGAACACGTGATACACATGCGCATGGCGTCAGCATGAAGTTTCAAAACTTTGAAACCCGTTTTCAAAAGTTTGTGTTTTCAGACCGTTGTCGTGTAAATGAACGACCAAAACACATAAAAAGTTTTTTGTTTTTAGTTGAAAACAGACCCTAAATGAACTGAAATAGAATCCATTAGAGCAACATAAGATACCGTTCACACAAACTGAAAAAAAAATGGTGTAGGGTTTACTTTTTTCACTTAGAAATTTCTAGTAAATTTTCTAAATGATTACAATGAAACGAGTAACATTTTGAACTGAAACGTGAAATTTTGAAAAAGAAAGACTGAAATAGTATTTCCTTGAAAAACACATCCTGCATTCACACGTAGTAATTACCATAATTACGAGATGACAACCTGTGACGTTCACGTCCTCGGACTCTGAATTATGCGTTTCTATGGCAACACAATCAACAACAAAAGTAATCAGTCAGGTTGTACGGTGGTCATGTGGTACAAGTCGGAGTTTACAAGTTGTAATTACGAGTTCTACGAGGATGTGAACGCGTTTTACAAGTCAGAATCTCGCAATTACGATAATTACACCATATCATGAAAGCACCTATACTCCAATAATCTTTGTTTTTAGAACTTCAAAAAAAAATGTTTTAAACGCATTTAAAAAAGTTGGGTAACACTTATTTAAGGTGATGTAGTTACACGTTACTACATGTACTTATTATAGTAATAACAGTAAATGATGCATAATTACAAGTTACTAACCTTAAACCTAACCGTAACCCTATAGTAAGTGCATGTAGTTAATTAATATTACTCAGGACTTATATGAGTAAGAACAATGTAACTACGTCACCTTAAAATAAAGTGTAACCAAAAGTTGAACTTATTTTAACTTGAGTGCTGACTAGACTGTCAAACATGTCTGTCTAGTGCAGGGGTGCCCAATCCTGCTGTCCTACACAGTTCATCTCCAACCCTAATCAAACACACCTGCCTTTAATTTTCAAGTGATCCTGAAGATGTTAATTGGTTGCTTCAGGTGTGTTTGATTAGGGTTGGAGATGAACTGTGCAGGACAGTCTGGTCTAGTGCATGTTTATATAGAAAAACAATGGGAAAACAGTGCATTGGAATGAGATACAGTGTGTGTGACCACCACACATCAAACACATTCTGTGTGAACACAAAATTGACTTCAGTTGAGTTTGTCATTAGCATGTCGCTAAGCTAATACAGTAATTCTCTGACAGGCTAATTTAAAAAAACAAAACCTAGTAGGCCGTACACAAATTTTGGGGTAAAATCCATTTCCCATTACACTTAACTACTTATATAGATACTTTTTTTAGTATCCCCTGAAATTCTTCACTAAGATCTTCTTCGCAATGCATTCTGGGATTCTGAACAGGCCTCAAAACGCTGCCTTCACAGCTAATATCACCTAAATTCACCTTTAACTTGAACCGAACAAAGTCATGAAACTGCGCCATCTAAATCTCCAAGCATCAGCAGGCTGTCTGTCTGCGTGGGGTAAGATGTGCCGCCCTGCAGTCAGACAGCGAGCGAGGGCAGCTGTTACACAGATCCACAGTGAACATCTGTTGTACACGCTCGCAGCCAAAAGCCGCCCTTTTGTTTACTAATGCTTCTGAACTCACTGCGGGTCCAGGTGAGCAAACGAGGAGCGTTCCATATTTCACAGCGCCGCAGGGCGTAGCGCTATCTCTCTTTCATCTCATAATACACGCTCCAAAGCAAACACACGCACACACACACACTCATCATGACATACAAACACACTCAAAAGCCATATCGCTCTGTACTAAGCTGGGAAAAACCTACAACACGGCTGAAAATCTCCTTTACTGACTGAGAGATTTGTTGTGTTTTAGAAAGTGATAATTTATGAATTGGTGGTGATGTATCACATGCACAGACTTAAGAATAAACCATTTTTAATTTTTGTGTTTGTTGGTCTTTCTTTTAGATGTTTTGCATGTCTGAGAATGTGTTTTCTGCTGTTTGTTTTTCTTAACTGATGATTCTGGTTTAAAAAAATAAATAAAAAATACACTGGATATACATGCATAAAGAAATACGGTAAAAAATGTGAAATATTATTACAATGTAAAACAGCTGATTTCTATGTGAATATATGTTAAAGTGTAATTTACTCCTGTGATCCAAGCTGTATTTTCAGCATCATTTCTCCAGTCTTCAGTGTCACATGATCCTTCAGAAATCATTCTGAGATCATGATTTAATTCTTTCTCTTTGATTTCTAATGTTGAAATTAGTTGTGCTGCTTAATACTTTGTCGAAACCATGATACGTATTTTTTACGTATTTTTTAAGAGAAATGGAATTTGTTTTTGTAACAATGTAAAAGTCTTTACTGTCACTTTGGATCAATTTGATCCTCGCTGAATAGAAGTATTAATTTTTTTCTTTTTTTAATTCCCGACCCCAGCTACATTTTCGGCAAGGTGTCCTGTACTAGATGCAATATTAAATTATTCTAGATACATACTGGAAACTAAGACAAAATGTATAATTCTACACATTATATGTTTAATTTACTACATCATAAAATAAATAATACATAAAGTTTTAATTATTAATGAAATAGAAAAATAGATCAATCATGAGATGTCAAAATGACATTTAAAAATCATTAAAAATAGATTATAATAAAGAAAAACAAAACAATGTTTGATGTTGTTCCTTCCAAAACTTAAGTGTAACACTTTGTAAATAAACCAGATGTGAAATCATCAGTTCATGAGGAACATCTAAACTAAAGCTGACCCGAGGCAGAAGACGAAGGCCTGTTAGATGACGTGTGTCTTCAGTCCCTCATTAAACAGCAGACACACGCGTCCTGACAGTAAAGTGTGTTTGCTTCAGTATAGTGGCTCTACAGCAGGTCACGGGGTCACTGAACAGTGTTTCAGTTAAACTGACCATCACCTGTAGTTGCACCTGTCGTCATCCATTAAGGAGGAATGCAGAAGAACAGCGTTTGAGACGAAGCACTGGCGACTGGAGTTCAGCTGCGGATACAGTGTGTGTGACCACCACACATCAGAGCTGCTGCGAGTACAGTGTGTGTGACCACCACACATCAGAGCTGCTGCGAGTACAGTGTGTGTGAACACCACACATCAGAGCTGCTGTGGATACAGTGTGTGTGACATCAGAGCTGCTGCGAGTACAGTGTGTGTGACCACCACACATCAGAGCTGCTGCGAGTACAGTGTGTGTGACCACCACACATCAGAGCTGCTGTGGATACAGTGTGTGTGACCACAACACATCAGAGCTGCTGCGGATACAGTGTGTGTGTGACCACCACACATCAGAGCTGCTGCGAGTACAGTGTGTGTGACCACCACACATCAGAGCTGCTGCGAGTACAGTGTGTGTGACCACCACACATCAGAGCTGCTGCGAGTACAGTGTGTGTGACCACCACACATCAGAGCTGCTGCGAGTACAGTGTGTGTGACCACCACACATCAGAGCTGCTGCGGGTACAGTGTGTGTGACCACCACACATCAGAGCTGCTGCGGGTACAGTGTGTGTGACATCAGAGCTGCTGCGGATACAGTGTGTGTGACCACCACACATCAGAGCTGCTGCGAGTACAGTGTGTGTGACCACCACACATCAGAGCTGCTGCGAGTACAGTGTGTGTGAACACCACACTTCAGAGCTGCTGCGGGTACAGTGTGTGTGACCACCACACATCAGAGCTGCTGCGGATACAGTGTGTGTGAACACCACACATCAGAGCTGCTGCGGATACAGTGTGTGTGACCACCACACATCAGAGCTGCTGCGGATACAGTGTGTGTGACATCAGAGCTGCTGCGGATACAGTGTGTGTGACCACCACACATCAGAGCTGCTGCGGATACAGTGTGTGTGACCACCACACATCAGAGCTGCTGCGGATACAGTGTGTGTGACATCAGAGCTGCTGCGGATACAGTGTGTGTGACCACCACACATCAGAGCTGCTGCGAGTACAGTGTGTGTGAACACCACACATCAGAGCTGCTGCGGATACTGTGTGTGACCACCACACATCAGAGCTGCTGCGGATACAAGTGTGTGTGTGACCACCACACATCAGAGCTGCTGCGGGTACAGTGTGTGACCACCACACATCAGAGCTGCTGCGGATACAAGTGTGTGTGTGACCACCACACATCAGAGCTGCTGCGGGTACAGTGTGTGTGACCACCACACATCAGAGCTGATGCGGGTACAGTGTGTGTGACCACCACACATCAGAGCTGCTGCGGATACAGTGTGTGTGACATCAGAGCTGCTGCTGATACAGTGTGTGTGACCACCACACATCAGAGCTGCTGCGGATACAGTGTGTGTGACACCAGAGCTGCTGCTGATACAGTGTGTGTGACCACCACACATCAGAGCTGCTGCGGATACAGTGTGTGTGACATCAGAACTGCTGCAGATACAGTGTGTGTGACCACCGCACATCAGAGCTGCTGCGGATACAGTGTGTGTGACATCAGAGCTGCTGAGGATACAGTGTGTGTGACCATCGCACATCAGAGCTGCTGCGGATACAGTGTGTGTGATCACCACACATCAGAGCTGCTGCGGATACAGTGTGTGTGACCACCACACATCAGAGCTGCTGCGGATACAGTGTGTGTGATCACCACACATCAGAGCTGCTGCGGATACAGTGTGTGTGACCACCACACATCAGAGCTGCTGCTGATACAGTGTGTGTGACCACCACACATCAGAGCTGCTGCGGATACAGTGTGTGTGACCACCACACATCAGAGGAGTCAAACACCCAGAAAACAGCAACGGCCTCCTCCTCACCCGCACTATAAGAGCCATACACTGATATCTTCTAATACTTTAAACAATGCGTTTTCCCAAATATGCCAATCCATTGTACATTGTGTGTGTGTGTGTGTGTGTGTGTGTGTGTGTGTGTGTGTGTGTGTTTGTGTATATATATAATTTAATGTATTAATAATAATAATAATACTGTTATTATTAATTTAATAAAAAATATAAGTATTTAATAAAAAAATTAATAATACTAGTAATAATAATGTTATTTTTGTTTTGATTTCCTTTTTTGGTATTATTACATATGTTTTATATTGTTGTTATATATATTGAAATATAATTTGTATTTATTAATAATAATAATACTGTTATTGTTGTTTTGATTTCTGTTTTTTTGGGGGGTATAATTACATATTATTTATATAGTTGTTATATTTATTTAAATACAATTAGTATTTAATCATTTATTCATACATTAATAATAATAATAATAACAATAATAATAATGATCATGTTGTTTTGATTTCCTTTTATTGTATCATATATAATTTTTTGGTATATTTATTTAAATATAAACAGTATTATATCAAATCATATTTATGTATGAATTAATAATAATAGTAGTAATGTTGCTTATGTGTGTATTACAATTTGTATTGTTTTTGTTGTTGATAATAATAATAATAATAATAACGATTATAATAATAATTTATTGTGATCTGATTTATTGTGATCCGTTCAATAATAAGTTATTGTTATTTGTATATTTTTATTTTTGTTATTATTATTAGTTGTTTGTTTGTTACCAATGTGCGTATTATTATTATTGCCATCAATACTATCTATTTATTTATAGATTGATTGATTGTTGCTGTTATATGATCCATGCTAATTATTATTACTGATTGATTAATACAATGAACATCTGAACCTCACACTGGTTTCCCAAACGATTCAGCTTTCCTTGACATGTTCATTTGAACACACAACAAAAAGGCTTGGATGTGTGAAGTGAGGAACATATGTCCACTATTAGTGTGCCAGCACAACCTGTGCACTTCGCACTGAGGATTACGATGATGATGAAGATGAAGATGATGATGAATCGTGTTGCTAGGCGGGCTGTACTGGACAGAGTCCAAGCTCTTTGGCAGAACAACAAACAGTTGGTTTGATCTTATACACAGAAACACAACATTTCCAAAGCAAACTCCAGCGCAAGACTGCGAGAGATCGTGACCTCCAGGAGAACAGCCTTCACTAGTGAACCGTCAATTTGACACCATTAATCTTTCATTGTAATATCTAATTACTCATCCTATTTACTTGTCAGGAGTGCACTAGGCAAAGGCTCAGCAGGGATGGGCCCGAAGCAACGCCCCGGGCTTCACCGAACTTCACCTGTCCCGGGAACGTCCCGCTCGTGATTAATGCAGGAACTCCTCGGGGTCACGCTCCACAGGCGCTGCCTGAGACATAAAGAGACCGACCCCGAGTCCCGTCCAGCGAGAGCCGTGCGAGTGCAGATATTTTGGCAGGCCTTCCTCGGGGGCCGTGAGGAACACTGACAGCTTGTTGAAGATGATGAATGCTAAACGTAGCGTATGGTCACAAACCCCAGCCAACAATCGCCGGCTCTTTCGTATATTGAATTGCACATGCACTTAGCCTACTTTGCATCTGACAGAAGGTCTTTATTTCAATAAAATTATTTTGCTTCATGAACCACAGAGTTCAAATATTTCGGAAACGATGCAGTACGTTAAGCAGTTTAGAGGTGCATTGACACCAAGAATGATCAAGATAACTATTTTAAAAAAAGAAAATTAAAATAATAAAAAAAATAACTTTTTAAAAAAAAGTCCCCCTGTGGTGAAAATCCAGCTTTTAATGTTGTTTATGTGTCTATGTGGTGTTTTTAATGTGCTTTAAGACAAACCATGTGTAAATTCATAAGTCGACACCATTGCTGAGTATTTTCTCCTTAAAACTGCAGTGAACCAAAGACAGTCTCAAAAACACGCTTTGAAATCGCTGGTGTTTCTGACGTGACAAACTACCTTGAAACCAATCAGATCAACGTGTGATCGTCAACCAGTGGATCTCTGAGCTGAGTGAGTGAGTGGAGGCGGGGCTCATTTGCATATTCATAGAACCACGCATACTAACTGAGGCAAGCGTGTCGATATAAAGTCAAGATATTTGAAGGCATGAATAATCTTTTTTTTCAAGGAAAAAAACGTTTAAATATGTCGTTTTGGTGATCAAAGATGAGTTTTTAAGGGATACAATTAATGACTACAGGGGGACTTTAAGTTCAATCAAGTTGGCTGTGTAAGTCATTTCAACTTAAATTACATTACACTGACTTTAAAAAATGAGCTGAATCTTGTATAACTTAAAAATAAAGTTTAAAATGGCTTCATTTTGATGAGTTGATGTAAAAGCATGTTTATAAAGACATCGATAACTATATTTGCATTCAAACCAAGGGACGATAACCTTCTGTTCATTACAAGTGCGCGTTGTAGTTTTGTCGCCGCATTAAATGCTAAGGCAGGGTGGATTCTGATTGGCTGTCAATGTTTTTATCGTTTATCAGCTTGTGATATGGACTTTGATGCTATTCTCACAGAATTTGAATGAGTTTTTAAACGTAATAAGTTTATAGGTAGGCTATAGTTATCAAATTTAGTGTGAACGATGTTAAAAGGCCTGTTCCCAGATAGCACACGTCTATTTGATGTGATGTTTACATCTGGAAGACGTATTTTTAAGAGTGTTTGCTCATCTGCAATACGTCTATAGGACATTTCCTGTCAGATGTCAAATAGACGTTTAGAAGATGTCTTTAAGATGTAATGATTTAGAATGTATGTTAAACTGACATCTTCTAAACGTCTATGTGACATCTGACAGGAAACGTCCTATAGACGTATTGCAGATAAGCAAACACTCTTAAAAATACGTCTTCCAGATGTAAACATCACATCAAATAGACGTGTGCTATCTGGGTTCACACCAATAACGATAACTCTATTAGCGTACAAACCAACGAGCAATAATAGCACACGTACGTCTGCAAGATGTCTGTTAAAGATCACTTGATCTGGAAAGCATCTGCTGTTTACTAACATCTGATAGACATCTTTAAGATGTCAGTTTAACATACATTCTAAATCATTACATCTTAAAGACATCTTCTAAACGTCTATTTGACATCTGACAGGAAACGTCCTATAGACGTATTGCAGATGAGCAAACATTCTAAAAAATACGTCTTCCAGATGTAAACACATCAAATAGACGTCTCCGTGACGTACGTGTGCTATCTGGAACATTCTGTTCTTTACACCCCAGATAGCACACGTATATCACGGAGACGTCTATTTGATGTGTTTACATCTGGAAGACGTATTTTTTAGAATGTTTGCTCATCTGCAATACGTCTATAGGACGTTTCCTATCAGATGTCAAATAGACGTTTAGAAGATGTCTTTAAGATGTAATGATTTAGAATGTATGTTAAACTGACATCTTAAAGATGTCTATCAGATGTTAGTAAACAGCAGATGCTTTCCAGATCAAGTGATCTTTAACAGACATCTTGCAGACGTACGTGTGCTATCTGGGACATGTGCGCTGCAGTTTTATCGTCTGCTGCTTTATGTGGGGATTCTGATTGGCTGTCAATGTTTTGGGGAGGAAAAAATAATGATTCCAATGATATCGTTCCTACAAAGCTCCTAGAATTGGAACAATCATTGAAACTTTATAGTTATCGTCCTTAGTGTGAACGGGCCTTAAGAAATAGTTTACACAGAAAGGGGAATTATTATTTATTCATGTTGATCCAAACCTTATTTTTTTATGTAACACAAAAGAAGAATCTTCAAGGAATCGACATAACACGATCTCATCAGAAAACGTAACTATTTTAGATTTCGTTTAAATTCGTACGATTTGATTTAAAAAAAAAAAAAAACTTAAGCAAAAAGGTTGATTCCTAAACCTAACCGTCTGTGGAGCGTAAGCAGAACATGCGAATAAGATCTTGCAAATTCATACGAATTTGCCTCTAATTCGCCAAACTGTAAAATTATGTTTTTTGTGTTGCAGGAGTTCAACTCCAGTGTCTTTACAGCTTCACATCCTCAAATGTCCCTATTTAAAGAACAGTCTTCAACCGACACCTGAGGCAGATGTGCTGGCAAAACATCAGTCCTTTAGGTTTAGCATTTCAAGTGGTTTGCTTTGTTACTTGTTTGTGTTCCATCCTGTTTCTGGACACTCAAATCTCTTTCATTTGCGTCGCTTTTGTTTCCCCGTCCCCTGAAGTCGCTCCAGCTGGGAGAAAGTAGGCGCGTTTGCCCAACTCGAGGAGTTGCGTGAGCTTGAAGAAACCCTGCTGACGAAGAAGTTCAAGACTGACAAGCCGAATCCAAACATCTTTTTGTCCAAGACAAGAATACTTTGACTTTCTTATTTCCGATTGTTGACTCAGTGGACATCTATTCTCGACATGAAAGCATCATAAAGCAATGTTGATCTTTCGCAGAAGCTAACAAGTTCATGATATGTTGCATATAGGCTACTGTATATATATATGAGACAAAACACACTTTATCATCTTGTATCTAATTGAGGTTTTGGAAGGGGACATTGTCCAGAGTTTCTGTTGAAAGCATCAGTATTTCCGCTGGCGTTGAGGAGGGATTAGCGTCATTAGAGAGCAGCGGTACTCTCACCGTCCAAAAGCAAACAAACAAGAAAAGAAATTTCCATACACACAGCTGCCGCCCCATTCCTGCCTCCCCGGGTTTCCCGCTTCAGTCACGCAGGTACTAAACCACAGCTTCTCTGTAGGCAACATCAATCCGCAGTCAATTGTCCTGATGCACCTGTATGTTACTTCTGATCTCTGCCCAACCCTGCCGGTATGAGCACACACTCGCCTCATTGGAAGCCGTGTATGCCAGAGGTTATGTGGACACTGCACTTTCATCAGGCAAAGAGAGGGATTTGAATGCTCGTGCGAAAAAGTAATGATGGTCCATCCAGATAAATAAACGTTTTCTCAGCATTGTGCGCCGGACAGCTAGAGCACAGCAAACAAGCCCTGGAAAACACAGGGATCACAGATTTAGCTGAACAAACAATCTTTCATGTGATAATGGCTACTTATCCATTTATGTCATGTCTGCCAGTCTGAGAGAGAGATGCTATGTTTTGCCGGTCATTATCCGCGACTCGTACCACTGTCTTCCTGAATAAAGCCATGATGGATGCATCAAACAACTTCACAAAGTGTGAAGAAAAGCATGTACGTGTTTTAAATTTATGTTTTTTTTTTTTTTTTATCTGTCAGTCTGAAGTCTGAGAGATGATGATATAACGATGAAGGCCATTTATGATTAGTCTTGTCCTTATGTGTCCTGACTACAGTTAAAAATTAGCTGTAATGGCCAAATTGGCACATTTACAGAAATATGTGTATTAAATATGTGTGTGCTAAATATTAAGTGCACTGTCTCTGTAGATCTAGACTAAAAAGGTAAATAAATGAATTATTATAATAATAATTAAACAAAATAAATGGTTATATCTTCAAAACACTACATTTTTGCTCTAAGGCCAAATAACCTCATATAGTCTATGCATTGTAAATAATGTACGTTATAATGCATTATATGTTTTCATAAATAACTAACCAAAGTTAAAATGCATTATAATATCTGCAGATTCATTGTTACATCTGGAAATGACCGTGTGTCATGTGCTTTGTTATACTTTCTAAAGGTGTGTTCAGTGAATAGATTAGTATTATAATGTATTACGTATTTACAATTATTCATAAGATCATAAAATACATTATAAGCTGCATTACAAGGCATAATTAATGCATTCAAATACTTTTATAATGCATTATATATAAGATTGAAGTAAAATGTTAACAACATTTTAAAGTACTTTTAAATAAGCTAAGCTACCAAATAAAAATTATTGGTAAGTAAAACATAATTTAATGTGTTCAAAATAGTATTTTGATCCTGTTAAAAAGACACTGGAGATTCTTTAGTTTTTGTAAAATCATTTAAGTATACATATAAAGTCTCATTTGTTAACATTAGTTAATGAATTAACTAACATCAACTGACAATGAGCCATGTATTTTTCAGCATTTATTAATCTTTGTTAATGTTATAGTAAATAAAAGGTTCATGTTCATGTTAGTTCACAGTGAATTAACTAATGTTAACAGATACAACTTTTATTAGTAAATGTTGAAATTAACATTAGCTAAGATTAATAAATGCCGTAGAAGTGTTGTTCATTGTTAGTTCATGTTAACTAGTAATGTTAACAAATGAAAGCTTATTGTAAAGTGTAACTATTTTATTAAAGGTGTAAATCACATTGTGGCTTGTTTACTCCTGTTTGCCACCATGCTTCAGCTCTATTCAAACTTGTTGGGTTACTGAGTGCAAATGAAACAATGACAGGCCATGGCAGCCCCTGCAGGAGAAGTTCACATCCAGACCTGAGCACTGGTGGATACACAGCGCCATCATCTGGCTGGAAGAAGAGCTGTCCGTCAGATCACCGTCACAGCAATCAGTCGCTTCATCCTCCTTTCAGTGTTGTGTTCTGTGTGATAGAAGTGTTGAGGGAGCAAATTATATAGTGTCTTTTTAATAGGATCAAAATACTGTTTTGAACACCTTAAATTATGTTTTAAGTACCTTATAATTTAAGAAAGAAAGAAATATTATTAATTTTTATTTAGCTTAGATTGTTTGAAAGTACTTTAAAATTGTGTTTACACTGTCAAGCTTATATATAATGCTTTATAAAAGTATTTTAATGCATTGATTATGCCTTTTAATGCAGCTTATTGTATGATCTTATGAATAATTGTAACTACAGTTATAATACATAATACTTATCTATTCATTGAACACACCTTAGAAAGTATAATAAAGCACATGACAAATAATCAATTTCAGATGCAACAATGAATCTGCAGATATTATAATGCATTTTAACTTTGGTTAGTTATTTATGAAAATATATAATGCATTATAACCTTTACAATGCATAGACTAAGTAAAATAATATTTTAAACATTAAAAAAAATACACTTTATTGTGAATGAATGAATGAATGAATGAATGAATGAATGAATGAAAACATTTTTTATTTTTTAGCTCAGCTTATTCCTAAAGTATTTTATTGTTTGAGGTATTCAAATATTAATAATAATATTTTAATCATATTATACTGGATGGATGGACGGACGGACGGATGGATGGACGGGTGGGTGGTTGTGTGGATGGATGGATGGACGGACGGACGGGTGGGTAGGTGGGTGAGTGTGTGGATGGATGGATGGATGGATGGATGGATGGATGGATGGATGGATGGGTGGGTGGGTGGATGGATGGATGGATGGATGGATGGATGGATGGGTGGGTGGGTGGGTGGATGGATGGATGGATGGATGGATCGATGGATGGATGGACGGGTGGGTTGGTGTGTGGGTGGGTGTGTGGATGGATGGGCTAAGTGTGGATTAAGATTGGGTTTGAGGGTTGATTAGGTCGTCCTAGTGTTTGAGGACGACCTTACAGTTGTTAGGCCCAAACTCCAAACAGGGAGCGCTCAACGAGAGTGCCTGCATGATGCCCACACGCTTGACCGACGTTAAAGCTAGCAGCAGGGCGGTCTTCAGCGGCAGGGGCCACAATCCGGCCGCTTGGAGCGACTCGAACGGAGGGCCTCGAAGGGCCCTAAGGACAGTGAACAGATCCCAGATCAGTATGAGGGCAAGGCGGGTTAAGTCTCTGGAGAATTTGACAACCAAGTCATTCCAGACTAGCCGGCCACGAGGGCGTGATTCGCCGTGATGGCCGCCATGTATACCTTGATTGTGGAAAGGGTACACCCCTTATCCAGAAGCTCCTGTAAGAACAGAATGGCTGATACATCGCAAAAGGATGGGTCTTCGTTCCGGACTGCACACCAGTTGGAGAAGAGGCGCTCTGGCCTCCGCTATCGTGCTGGCGACTATAGCTATCTCCCGTCGAGGGACCACAGATGTACGCTCCACAACTCGGGTCGGGGAGGCCAAAGGGACCCTTTCGCCTGAGAGAGAAGGTCTTTCCTCAGCGGATTTGGCCACGGAGCTGTCAATGACAGCTGTATCATCTCAGGAAACCACGACTGGTTTCACCAGAGTGGAGCCGCCAAGAGAACTGAGCATCTGGTCTCCCCGATTCGCCTGATGACTTGAGGGAGCAGAACGATCGGGGCAAAGGCGTACAGGAGAGCTTGGGCCAATCCTGGGCCAGCACGTCCTATTCCCTTAAGAAAAGATCCCTCCCAAAGATCTCCCAGATCATCTAAAACCGGTTGGAGGTGAAGCCTCTTTTCTCCTGCACTGTAAAAAATTATCGTGATTTTAACGGTAAAAGACCTGAAAAAACTGTTAATTGGTTAACAGAAAGTTTCCGTACTATATACGGGAAATAACTGTGATAGATCTAATGTTACATTTAATGTAATTTTACTGTAAAATACCATTAAATTTACAGTTTTTGAAAGTGAAAAAGAACAACTCATTTTATAATTTACAGTGAAAAACCCTAAATTGACATTCCCACAATTCCCTGTGTGACACTTCACATTTGATCTATTTTTGTTAAAATAACTATGTTTCTTCATAGTTTTCTTAGTTTGTTCTAATCAGTTATGTACATTAGGGTTTTATGTTACATTTAATGTTGTTAAATGAATGTTTATTGCATTTTTAAAATTTCATGTGTGTTACCATGATGGTGTTTAATGTTTGTGTGAATGACACTGTGCAGCTTCTATTATATTAGTATTACAATTCTTGTGGAAGAGTTGCTTGTGATGAGCTTTGATTGATCATGTGACTCTCATCACTGCTGTGATTGTTGGTTATCAGTGTATTACAATGGTACAAAACAGATATTAATACTTCAATAGGATGTTAAATTCACATTATATCAGATAATGAATTACAGTTTATTACTGTAAATTTTAAGTTAATCTGTAAAACCAATAACGTTGCTACCGTATTTTTGACGGTAAAGTACTGGCAACCACAGCTGCCGTTTTTTTACCGTAAAAATCACGGTTTAATTTTTTACAGTGTGGAGACACCCCGTCCTGGGACAGCATGTCCGCTCCTTGGTTCAGCCTGCGTGCACGGGTTGCACTGTGCCCATAGGAAGAGGTGTCTCGCCATCTTGTAAAGATACCACGACCTGAGGCCCACTTGGCAATTTATGAAGGCCACCACCGCCATGTTGTCCAAACGGATGAGGCCTCTCAACGGCTGGCAGGAAGGTTTTGAGAACCAGGAAAATCTCCCTCCTGGAGGTCAGTCCCAATTGGACGCCAGCCTGATATAGGCTGTGACACAGCGATGGTCCACCTTGAAGCGAAGCGTCCCCTATGCCAAACATAGGGCGGAGCTCTGGCTTTTAGCCAGTACTGAAGGGGCCGCATGTGGAGCAGGCCCAATGGTACCACAGTGGAGACGGCTGCCATCAGGCCTAGAAACCTCTGGAAAACTCTGAGGGGAAGGAAGCCCCTACTTTGAAATTTGCCGCTAGCCGCTGAATACTCAGTGGGCGTTCTGGCGTGAGTCAGGCCCGCATCCGGTCAATAACCGCCCCCAGAAAAGTGACTTGCCTGCTGGGAGACAGGCAGCTCTTGGCTGAGTTGATCCTGAGCCCAAAACGCTCCAGGTGAGCAACGACCTGTGAACACAGAGCTCATGCTCCAACCAGGCTAACACTAGCCAGTCGTCGAGGTAGTTCATGACACCGATTCCCTTCTGTCAGAGAGATTCCCTTCTGTCACTTGATAAAAGCATGGACCTAGATGCAGTCCGAACGGTTAGACTGTAGGGTGGTAAGCCACCCCCTCGAACGAGAATCTCCAGAATGGTCTACCGATAAGAACCAGTCCCCCGGGCAAATTTGCACGAGGGTCTTCATTAATGTCAACATCCTGAATGTCCGGCCCATGAGCATTAATACATAGTGGCAGGAAGAAGTACTTTAGAAACCAGCCTTTATTAATTTTTAAGAGATGGGGTTTGGGGCTGGGTCCGTGGGACTGTGTCTGGGGCACGAGTCTGAGGGAAGAACAGGAGACAATGGTAAGGAGAATGCAGAAGACAAAAGGTAGGTAAAATAAAAAGTGAACCCCCAGAAACAGGCCCAAACCCCATATCTGCAATAATAATTAATAAAGGCTGGTTTCTAAAGTACTTCTTCCTGCCTCTATGTATTAATGGGTTCCATTCAGACCTTAACATTAAGTATTTTACTGTTATATGTCAACAAGATTCAACAAGACATTTTCACCTGGCTAGACCCAATGTTTAGATCTGTTGTGGTATTTATGCAAATTAGCACATACGTAATTAGATTATGCACCATTTGTCCATGTTAACAAACCATTTCAAAACACTTGTAATACATTTTTTGTTTATCTTGATGTAAGTAATCAACTCAGTAATTTTCATGGTGATATCTAAAGGTTAAAATCTTTACCCTATTCACGTGAGAAAAAGAATGAATAGGCGAATGAATAGACTATATTTGGGTCTTTTTCTAAACTTTCCCCTAATGGGATTCTTCGGGGCTTTTTTTTTCCTTACTCAGGACATATTGAGGATACAAAATCAGTTGAGTTTGCTTCTGTTGCAATTTGTTCAAGGTTGACCCCCATTTTGGCTTAAAATGACTGGACTAAAAATGACTGGACTAAATGTACTTAAAGTACAACTATTCATTTTAAATGATTACACTTAAGTGTCCTTAAGTGTGTTAAGTAATATGTACTTTCTTTAAGCACACTTAAGTGGACTTTTGTTTCAATAATATATATATACTTTTAAGATTTGAAGTACATGAAATGAAACATTTTTCCAAACAAATGGGACTTCAGACTTGGTGGTCTCAAGCAGGAATCAACTCGGTGCACTTGAGCGGCACAAACCCCCGGATTAACCCTCGACTGACGGCTATGAATCGCTGTCGCTCAAGAAATCTGCAGCTGTTCACTTTACAGGTGTAAAAGTCAAAGTTTAACCCTTGCTTACATGTAATTATTGCAGCTTTTTGAAAAAAATACAGCTCCTAACTAAGTTTGCGGTGAGATGAGCCATTGAGAAGCTGCCTTTAATCATGCCAACAACGTCTGGAAGACTTAGGCCCACGCAGCTCTGTGGGTTTCTCACTGCCCTAGCTTGTTATCCTTCTTGGCCGCCGGCCAACCGAAAGTGTGAGGGCCGCTCTGTTACATTTCTCATAGTCGCTAATATCTTTCTCGTGTTGCGCCAGCGTCGTTGGAGGCCAAGAGATCTGCCTGAGGAGCGCAGACTGCAGGTGTTTGCTGGCAGTCCTCAGGCATTCTTCCCTGCCATTTAAGCAGAAAAAACAAGCGAAATTGAGTGGATTAAGACACATGCAGGTACTAACAGCCCCAAGAAGATATTTGACAAGGCACTTCATGCTAACTCAAGACGGGAGCAGCAGCCGCATGATGTCATGGCACTTTCAAGACATTTTAGTGAACAAGGAAAAGACAGATGAAAGATCTGACACATTTATTAGAAGCAAATTCCCCCTGTGGTTTATGTCCTGTGCTATGACTAATGCTACAAGTACAAACATTTAAAAATACATGAATTATATAAAGTAGCAGTGCATATAAAAGTTGTTGCTTTAGCATGCAAGGAGTAAATAGCAATTTTAGATTTATAAACATTTCTTTTCTGTTCTGATTCTGTTCTGTTTATTTAGAAAGCATGATTAAAGCAACAATCATTGAGCATTGATGTGCTGTACAATCATAGTTAAATATAATGATAAAAATAAGGATAACTTTTGCAAATAACAATCCACTGAGATTATTGTAAGAATAAGGAGTCCAACAACAGATGGTATGGCCCACACTTGTGGTTGTTAGGATGGTCAGGCAGGTTGATAAGGTGTCGCTAGGTGGTTGTCAGGGTGTTATTTTTTAGGTTGTTCTGGAATGTTACTAGGGCATTGTTAGGCCATATTAAAGGTGTTGTTTGTGGTTACCAGGGTGTTGCTAGGAAATTTGCTTAGAAAAATTCAGGGTTAAGGCCCGTTTACTACAAGAATGATACTGTTACTGTAACTACATAACTATAACAATAACTATATTAGTGCCCACGCCTACGCACAATAATGTTCTGTTTATTATAAAGGCAAGCTGCAGTTTTGCTGTCTGCTATTTTAAATGTTCACACTGATTAAAATCATGTGGATTCTGATTGGCTGTCAATGTTTTTATCTTTAATGCAGGTGAGCCTTAAAGATGCAGGAGAGTAGGATCCAATTGGAATAATAATAATATTTATTAACAAAAGAACCAAAAAACACAAGGAGCAGAACATCTAGGAACAGAGAAAGCAAGAATAAACGACTACAACAATGTAGGACAAGACCTGACAAAAGAATATGGGAAAACACTGGGGTTTAAATACACAAGATAACAAGGTGCCAACAAAGGACAGGTGAAGGTGATTAGTGGCCATGAAAGCAAACAATGGTAACTATGGTAACAAACAAGGCAGCAATGTAGACAAAGGAAACGGGAACAAATCACAGGAGGTGAAACGCTAAAAGGAGCAGAAAATACACTTAAAAATATAAATCCTACAAGACAAAATCTGGGAAACAGGACAGGAATGTAACATTATCATTCATCAGCTAGAAAAAATTATAATTCTGAAAGTGATTCAAACGATATTGGAATGCAGGCTGCGTTGGATGTGTTATTCCGGATGGACAACAACGTGATGGTGGCATACATAAATCACCAGGGCAGTATCACAACTCGCCCTCAACATCTCCTTCTTTGGAGTCAGCAGCCACTCCCGTTCCAGGCGTCCTCAATCATGCAGCAGACAGACCCACTCCCCTGACAGGTGACACTTCCCAGAGAGTGGAGGCTCCATCCCCACGTCCAGGTGATCTGGAGTCGATTCTGCGAAGCACAGTTAGATCTGTTTGCTTCCCAGGAGTCCTTCCACTGCCTTCTGTGGGATTCCCTGACCAAAGCTCCACTCGGCACGGATGCCCTGGAACACAGTTGGCTCTGGGGTTTGCACAAGTATGCGTTCCTCCAGTGAGCCTGATTGCACAGATCTGGGAGGATGGAGAGCAAGTCTTGCTGGTTGCACCTTAACCCGGGAACACACTTAACGACTCTAAGGCCGATTATAAATGTAATTTGATATTTACGACTGGTCATGCCCAAACGCGCAGAGTAAGAGACAAATGCGTTCAGTCGGTGTTCACATTCGGTGTTTAAAATCTTCTCCAGTCATTGGAAACAGTCTGTAGGTGTGTTCAGTTCAGTCTTAGAATGTTTCAGCTAGTCGTTAAGTGTGTCCCCAGCATTACTGGCCCACCCAGACTTAGTTCTCTGAGCTCACGCTCCTCGCGACAGCCTATCCCTGGCGAATTCTCCTGAGGAAGGACCTCCTTTGCAATCTGGCCCCCGCGCCCAGACCTCTGGACCTCCACGTCTGGCCCCAGGGTGGGATGAGGAAGACCTGTGTGGGCTAGACACCATCACTCAAGTCTGCTCTCTATGCTTTGGAGTGATGTATTTTCGCTTACTGGTGTTCTTCCAGAGGTGAAGACCCACAGAGATGTGCTATCGGCTCTGTGCTTTCTTTCCTGCGGGAAAGGCAGGAGAGGCTGCTATCCCCCTCCAGCTTGAATGTGTATGTGGCCGCTATAACAGGATATCACGATGCAGTGGACGGTACAGTGGACTGAACCTTATAACAAAGTTCAGCTGGTTGTGGCATTTAGTATAGGGACCCCTAGTGTCACAACATCGACACAACGGCTGTTTCTCAATATGCATTCTTCAGCGATCTTACGTCCTTGTGTTCTCGTACTACGTCATCATCAACCGTCGAAGTTCAACTCCAATACTCAAGAACGCAAGTACAGAGGATGGATGAAAGTGCCTGGATGTGTTCTTGATATCGAGGATGCATCGAATGCAGACTTGAGAGAATCGAACCATTAGAAATCCCACAAGACACTGCGGGCGGTCGACGTACTGAAGCCTGTAAGCTTTAAACTTCTCGTTTTCAATTAAGAGATTCCAGCTGCAAGCTTGAAGTACATTACAGCTCATCAAAGTTAACATTTGTCTGTCTCTTTTGCTTAATTTTAATAAAGTGATAAAGACCTTAACAAGTTTAATTGGCATATTAAAAAGAATCTTAACATTGACATAGCATAGGCTAGGTAACACAGGCTACTCATTTTCATTAAAAAAAGATATAAACATATGAAAACAATGTCTATAATAATATGAAAGAAATGTTTAATAGGTTGTAACATTTGTTTGTGATGTTATGTTGCATTTATTGTGCTTTGGTCATTAATTGCTATTTGCTGAGATGGTCAGTCAAGCAGCAACATCGCAGCACATCTCATTTCTCACAAAGATGCGTTCTGTGTCCTCGCATCCTTCCGAGTTTGTTCTTTCAAGGTCGCCTGGCAATACCGTTCTCAATGAGAACGCAAGTCCGTTCTTTGTGTTCTTGGAATTGAGAAACCGCCAAAGTTGAGTAAGTGACAGATCGGGAACTTCTTGGTTACTATTGTACTCGACAAACCTGAACTACTCGCTGATATGGCCATGACACTGCCTCGGCTCCTCAGCACAAACCTGTACGAGTGGAGCAAGCCACCTCCTTTATACCTGTATGTCCAGGTAGTGGCGTTCAAAGTCCTCTCGCCAGTTTTCATTGGCCCTTTTAGAGGTGTTTGGGGCTTCCCGGAGCGACCCCTATTGTCACTACAGACACACATCCCGTACCCTGAGGTTACAATAGTAACCAAGACGTTTTTCAAATATTAATTAAGCAGTGAAGTTTTGTATAATTTATTGGGGCACATTTAAATAATAATAAATAGAATTTCATTCTTCTGATGTGGCTGTTATGTTTCTCATATCAGGGCTGTTGTATCACCTTGACATTTGACCAAAAAAATACTTTCAATAGATAATTAAAAACATTTTGATTTGAATCATTATGGGCCCTATCTTGCACCCAGCGCAACTGACTTTGTACACCGACGCATGTATCATTCCTATTTTGCACCCGACGCACAGCGGACTTTTCCCTCCACAGACGCACGCCGGTAAATTAGGGAATGAACTTGCGCTCCCGGGAGTGGTTCAGCGAAGAGAGGAGGCGTGATCCGGCGCAAACGTTCCCTGGTGCTATTTTGCAGTTTCAGAAAACAATTCCGCCACTGACCAGGAGAAACCTAGTCTAAAGTCAGTGGCGCGTTATTCAGATGCTATTTTAAGGGCGCATGCTTGGCCATAATGTAGCGTGTGCACAACACACATACACTTTGCTTCTCTCATCTACACACAGAAGCAGCAGTTTCCATTTTTGCAAATCAAACATTATTACAAGGAAAAATATTCCACATGAGGGAAATCATTGTGGTGTCCATGAAGATGTGAAAAGGCATAAATCTAGCTTACACATTTATCCAAATTATTATATGCCTGTTTAACCGACGCTTATTTGGGTGGGTTTCTCCATCCCCAATGTCACTTCTCTGTGTTTTACGGCCCTGACGAGAACGTCGGTCTCCTCGGCCGTTATAATAGCAAACCGCCATGGAACAAGCGCGCCTGCTCTTAAAGGGAATGTGAGATGATGCTCTGATGGGTTTATTTCACGTTACGCCCAAACCACACCTATGAGTAATGTAGCTACTTCAGACCAACACATTTTAGATTTGCGTCTGGTGCAAGAGTCATTTATCCCGCCAGTATAATAGCAACAGCGCCCAAGATCTGCCACAAAGTTACTTGCGTTTCGCGTTTGATACTTGCGTTTCAGATCTTTAAAATAGGGCCCTATATGTTAAAACACATTTTGAATTAATTTTTGAATAAATTAATAAATCTGGTCAAAAAAAATGTGTGAGGTCTCTGCAAAATCAGCTTGATGTAAAGCTGAGAGCAAGGCGTATTCAATATTTTATCATTGCCAATCCATTCAACAACCGTATTTTCACTTATCTAAGGCATTATCTTATCTCACACATGCAAAGCCTGTCTTCACCATATTTGACTTAAAGCACTGAACTTGGACAGGTTTATCAGCACGAGAAGAAAAACAAAAGACTTCAAGCAGCTTGTTTCTGACATGAGTGGAGTTCAGTTCCAGGTCTTGTGATAACATTCACAGCAACACCTGGACACTTCAAGGCATCAGATGCCCACATACTGATCATGTACAGAAAAATGCAGCTACTCAAAGCTGGTCGGGTTCAAATAGTTGTAAAAATAAATTCTGGTTTGAGATCTGCAACCATCTTCTCCCTTAAAAAAAAAAAGATTAAAAAAAAGAACAAAGCACGTTGCAACTATTATATTATAAGTTGGATTGATGCTTCTCCCAACACTAAACACAGTTATCACCCAGAACACCACATAGCTATCTAAAGTATCTAAATCCTTAGTCAGAACATCAACATAGTAAGAACCGGGCAACCAAAATGAGAAGAGTATGCCAGTGTCCCGCAGGACTACAAACTACAACCACTACTCAATAAAATGAAAAGTTACTGTAACATTTTATGATTAAAATGCTTTAAAAATGGGAAAAACAAACATGATGAGTTACACCGTCAATGAGCCGTGTAATATGATCAGTATGCCTTATCACTAGGTGGCGATAGTGAAGCAAAGAAAGTAAAAGTAGCAGAAGAGCGACAACATCAGCGATTCCCATGGAGAGGCCCTGATGGTTTTACCTAATTGGCTGTTTCTTTGAAGGGGGCGTGACTTGTAGTGGGTGTAAAGTGCTAAAAAACACCCAGATCACCCTAGCATCTACCAATACACCCTATCAACACACCTAGGTGGTTATTCTTAACTAAAACTAAGACTAAGGCCGTGCCTGAAATCGCCCCCTATACCCTTATATAGTTCACTATTTGAGGGAACAGCGCCAGCCATTTGTAGTTGTAGACATTATCAAGTGCACTCATTCAATCCCATAACAAGTTTACAACCAATATACCTGCACACTAAGTGGCTAGACACTAGAAAATACCCAAAGCACTGTGAGATTTTTAAACATTAGGTTTAAACATCTAGCCAACCATTGCACGGAAGAAAAAAAAACATGTACAAATCTACTTAACAAACACACAAAAAAAAAAAACAAAAAAAAAAAACATTCACTTTCACCTGTATAATAATAGAAATAATGAAACATGCTGGTAAGAATCCACATTCAGCAACGCAGTCTAGCGCTCTGAAGAAGTTTAGGGTAAACGGCACATAGGAGGGAAAGGACTGTTCAGTGCCAGCAGGACGACCCCGCTGAACCCGTCAACACTGTCTGAGGGGAACGCTCTCCAGTACGTGAGAGCATGTGTGACACAGCGCCTGCCAAAGCCTGTAATCAGTCCTCCCTCTTTATCTCCATTAGTGTGTTGTGAAAGCCACACAGCGTTTTGAGCGCTGTCAGCTTGGTATCCCCTCAAGCTACGACAGGTCCTTCTGGAAATGAGGCACGTCGGTTAAATCCCGGCAGACTTCCTAAACACCCGCGCTCCCTTTAAACAAATACTTCACAGTATACCTACCATTTACAGACCTGTTTTAAAAGAAAAGCACAATTATGAAATTTACTACGTTTTTTTTTTTTTTTTTCATTGGTCAACTCACTTACTCAGTCAGCTGTCAAGAGAGTTTGTAGGCCTTGTTATTGACTTGGCCAATGATATGTTTAGGGTGGAGTTTGCTGGGGAAAATCATACAATTATTAGTGGTGTTTGCTTAGACAAAGAACAATCCCACGAACCCTCAGTATTACTTCGGCATGTGACTTTCTGTACACCATTTTGACCTTGAATTGTGGTAGACCTACTTGATGAGAAGATCCTATTTCTTTTCTAATGGATAGCAATTTCAATACAAGTGTAAATGTAATGACTCACTTTGCCAGAGGAGACTGAGCCTGGGTTCTCCCATGGTTTTTCTCCATTCTGTCACTGATGGAGTTCGGGTTCCTTGCCACTGTCGCCTTTGGCTTTTGGCTTGCTTAGTTGTGGACACTTAAAGGCCCTCTGAAATCAAAATGTAAGTTTTTTAGCTTTTAGTATGAATATGTTAGCCTTAAAGGGGACATATCATGAAAATCTGACTCTTACCGTGTTTAAGTGCTATAATTGGGTCCCCGGTGTATCTACCAACCCAGAAAATGTGAAAAGTGACAACCAAGTAAGTTTGTTTTGGTAAGCCTTTCTCTGCAAGCATGTCAAAAAATAAGCCGGTCAGATTTTGCTCCCCTTTTGACATAGGAAAGGCATCTTATTATAATATTATGCCCCTTTATCTGCACGTTTACCCCCATGGCGGTTTACAACAGTGTAACCAGTAACGCAATGGCAAAAGTTGGAGCAAAGCATGTAAACTGATCTGTCGTTGCTGCAGACGAGCACTGAACACTACAGTATTTGACCAAAGAAAAATGTCACAGTTGTCTTATTTAGACCTCAGGGAACTGTGTCAACTTGTGTAAAAGTTAAACATGACGGTACATACAAGTCGATGAGATGAATCAATGTAACTCCACAAACTATATAAATATATCCACTAACCATTCCAGGTGCGTCTAAAAGTTGAACCTCTTCCTGAGTCTCTCCGTAAGGCTGCACTCGCTACTGGTTATTTCTGAGATTTTGGATGAGTGAGATTATTCATGTGTTTTGTTATTGTGTAACGGCTCCGCCCTCTTCTGAACAGACAGCAGCTCATTTGCATTTAAAGGGACACACATATTATAAGCTTTCAAAACGTACAGTCTCTCACTTCTGCTAAAATGGATCAGGGATTTTTATGACATCACCTCTTCAGCTTCTCATCACATCTTCTGTCCAATCAAATGCTCTCTAGAATCTAAAGCTCCGCCCCCTCTGCTATAAACACCACCTGACCAAAGCGGCCATTGACACATCACGGAGCGATATGGGTTGGTTTTATTCTATTTTCCAACAATTTATTCACACTATTGAATCCAGCGTATCAACAGCGCTCGTATTCACTTCCATGGTGCTGTCAAGTACGACTGCAGTCTGTGAGGGAAACTAAACGCTATTGGCTATTTGAAAAGGGGAGGAGCCATTCAATATGTCCTGCCTCAGCTTCTGTTTCAGTGGAAATTACGTCAACGCATCAAACAAAGCTGTGCGTTCCAAGGCACTTCAGTGGGACTTTAATATTCGACAGTATTATTGATCTGCCTGCATTGACACCATTATATGAGAACTGAACTGAGCTGGATGATGACATCACGGTTTTCTCCAGAGCGGCTATATATATAAATGAACTAAATTAATTAGTTTTTTAACAACAGAAATGAACCATCACTGAACTTACTTAAGCTGGACTATGATGCTATTGTCTTCTAGAGCTGCTGTACAGCAGAAACAAACTTTGTTGCATTATTTTCCTGTTATCACTGTAAAGCTGCTTTGAAACAATCTGTACTGTAAAAAGCGCTATATAAATAAAGGGGACTTGACTCCCCTTTGAAATTATCATGTGTCAACATTTTCCTTTACACATTGAAAACATGTGAGTATTGAGTAAAACCTCAGTAAATTTATTTCAAGGTAAAAAAATATATTTTTTTTTATTTAAATATCATAAATATGGGAATTATTTGTTTGGTAACAGTTCTTCTAACCCTAATTGATGGAGTGTGTAGCTTTTCATTTCTTAAACAACCATGTAGGAATTAACATCATGGCCATATTGCAGATTCATCAGGAATGGAGCATGAAAAATAATTTTCACACAGGAATTGGCACCAGTCCAGATCTTAAATTCACTGAAAGTCTTTGGGATGTGCTGGAGGAGACTTTACAGAGTTCTGGACTTTGCATTGACAATACCAGATCTTGACCAAACATTTATGCACCTCTTAATGGAGATACATAAGTAACTCAATTTAAGTTAACTCTCAAAAATTAAAGTTACATTTTTATTTTGCACTACACAAACATGTTAATTACACTTTAATTGAAATATTGAATAAACTAACTTAAACTATCTCAAAGTTTGTTTGCAAAAGTATCTAATTAATTCAGACCTTTAGTGCTAGTTAGCATGTGCACACTAGCATGTGCTAATCAAAGAGAACTGCATGAACATAGTTAATCAACATGCAGAAGTTTTGCAGCCCATCCTCGACCTATAACTGCAGGCTCTACTCTTCAGCACAATGACAACGCAACAGAAGATTAGGGAGCTAGAAATCTGCTGCAACTCAGTAAATTGAGCTTAATACTGTCATAAGATGAAGATGAAGGCAGACAGGATCCAATATGCACAGAAACAGACAGAAGGTTTAACTGTGTGTGTGTGTGTGTGTGTGTGTGTGTGTGTGTGTGTGTGTGTGTGTGTGTGTGTGTGTGTGTGTGTGTGTGTGTGTGTGAAACATGGGGTAAACACACACAACACGCAAACATTGACCGACAGAAACAGAGAGGAACTAAATACATGGTGCATTTACAGGAACTAAATACATGGTGGTGACGAACTAAATAATGACCAGCTGTGATGAATGAATGTCCATGGTTACTGGGAAAATCAAACAAAGGAACACATGTGACGAATGAAAACAGAAACTAAAGATTAACAAAACTGAGTGCGTGTGACAAATACAATCAAAATTTGAGTTCACATAACTTTCTTCTATTAAGTACAATGAACTTTCAGTAATATTCGAGTGCAATGAACTCATTTCGTTTAATGAATTTAAACTGTTCAGTTTTACAGTAGTGCATATGCATGTTTTATTGTTTTATGCATATATTATATAAATTATTTATGGATTTTTGTGTCACAGACTTGTTATGCGTCTATATAATAATTACTTGTTATTCTGCCAGGGGTTATTCTATAATTTGAAAACAACTTTGAATAATAAAGGAATGAGATGTGCAAACCCTTGTGAAGAAGAAGAATACTTAAAAAGACCGTCTACTAATTATAAAAAATAATATACTTTAAAAGAATATACTTAAGTCTGAACTGAATGTTATGTTTTTGGACACTAAATTGCAAATTATTTACAATTAGATGAAAATGTATTATAGTTTTAATCTATATTACATGCAGTTAGTTGAATTTAGAGTGTTTTTTGATCGACTTAGGACTTATATAAGTATATAACTATATAAAGTCATTGGTAACACTTTACAATAAGGTTAGTTGGTTAACATGAACTAATGAACCGCACGTATACAGCATTTATAAATCTTAGTTAATGTAAATTTCAACATTTACTAATACTTTATTAAAATCTTGTTAACATCAGTTAATGCACTGTGAACTAACATGAACAAACAATGAACAGCTGGATTTTTATTAACTAACATTAACAAAGATTGACAAATACACTAACAAATGTATTGCTCATAGTTAGTTCATGTTAGTTAATACATTAACTAATGTTAACTATATTGTGAAGTGTTAACAAGTCATTCCTATTCATGAAACTCAGTCGTGTATTAAAATTTGTACCTGCACATTTATAATGAAGCTGCAAATTAGTACAATTAAGATTGAAGTGTAATACTGAATAACACACTCCAGTTAAAATTGCTTTAGTATGTTAGTCAACACATCTAAATAATACTTGAGAGTGTACTTTACGTAATTAAGTGGCGTTTTATTTCAGTGATATTATATTAACTGCACTTTCTTAAAAAAAAATGTGCTTTTAAGATTTGAAGTACACTACAAGTGCACATTCAACACAATTACACACACATCTTTTTCACAAGGCTATGTAATATATATGCATCAGCATCATAACTAGCATAACAGAAATACATTTATTAAACACCTTGCATACACACTTTTTACATTACTTTGCGAATGCATGCACTCGGAGACCTACAACGAATTCTGTCTGGTCAGCCACATGTAAAATATGTGTGTGTATTGGAAGGCAGATTGTGTCTCGCTGTGGGTCAGTGGCTGTTAGAGATGCAGGCAGGAAGGATTAGTTCCTCACGAAACCCAATCCAACACACTCTCAGAGTGCAGAGAGCTTGCCAGGTGCAACCAAGCAGGACCAACAGGAACCCAGCTTTAAGATCCTAAGTGGCCAATTACAAGTATCTTCCATTAAATAGGATTAGCGACAGCAACAAACAGAAACCAGAACTGTCTGTGTATTCAAAGAGAAGCGCTGGCTTCAGTTCTGTTTTCATGCCTTCAAACTTGGCAATTGACTGGATTCTTACAACATATATATATTCCAGTGCTGTAATATGTGTTGTTTGCACATACACATATCATGTGCCCAGTCAGTCCAGCAGGTGGAGCTGCAGATTAACCAATATTATTGCAGAAAAATGCTTAAAGTCCCCCTGTGGTGTAAATCCAGCTTTTAATGTTGTTTATGTGTCTATGTGGTGTTTTTAATGTGCTTTAAGACAAACCATGTGTAAATTCATAAGTCGACAGCATTGCTGAGTATTTTCTCCTTAAAACTGCAGTGAACCAAAGACAGTCTCAAAAACGCTTTGAAAACGCTGGTGTTTCTGACGTCACAAACTACCTTGTAACCAATCAGATCAATGTGTTCAGTTTGCAATCAATGCAAACAGTTTATGCTGTAGTTAAAGCCAGACTCCGACAAGTCGAAAATAAATGTGCGTTTCCAACAATTTAATAATGTAAACGACAATCTCACGAGTCACGAGAAAAAATATACATCTCAGAAAGTGCACTATCGCGCTGCGCTGGACAGCTCCACTTATAGGCTAAAGCCGCGATCTAATCCTGTTTACATGAAATAAGCCTGCTCCCGAGCAGGTTTAAGCTTGCGCACCTGTTGCTATGACAGCAAGTCCAGAGGGTTGTTCCATAAAAGACGCTTAGAAAAGCGGGGATTAAACTCCAAAACCGGACTTGAATGAGCCTAACAAATAAGTTGGGGCTAAAGTGGTTCCATAAAAGGTAATTGAAGTTCACGCAATCTCACTAATTTGATCCAGGTTTATCAAGTCTAGATAATTGCGCGTGCACGCGTTTCTGAAGCAGCCCTAGAGGTCGATCGTGGATCAAATCGATCCACCATCAAACGTATATTTTGTGCTGTTTTATGCGTTTGTGATATGTGTTTTTTCCCTCTCAGTGCAAAACTTACATTTTAAAGTTATATTCTGCATCTGTAAATGTTAGAAAGTCATGCGAATGTATCCATTTTGCTGCTAATCTTCATATTGAACAAGCGCTGCTGCGCGCATGCGCGCCAAATACGAGCGCAATAATTGTGACTAAAATATACATTTTGCTTGGAAAATTAATATGCGATATTTTATAACACTAGAAATATCTTCTAATTATAATAATTTATCTTAAGGATGTTGGATAAGTTGCAGTGAACTTCTAGCGAACAGAAGTACTTCAGTGAACAGAAGTAGCCTAATTCAGGGAAGATTTTTTTAAGAAACTAAATATATAAAGATACAAAATATAGTTTTGGGTATAGGACCTATGCTACTTAATAAAGATGATGTATACTTATTTAGAATGCTGAGAATTACAGCTTTTAAT
>NC_139968.1:6144274-6534274 GCF_963993115.1 Abramis brama | reverse complement strand
CAAAAACGTTGCGTTCGTTTGGTAAACATTAACGTTTTCTCGCAAAACTAATGTGTTCCTTCCAAAAACGTTGCGTTCGTTTGATAAACATTAACGTTTTCTCGCAAAACTAATGTGTTCCTTCCAAAAATGTTGCGTTCGTTTGATAAACATTAACATTTCTCGCAAAACTAATGTGTTCCTTCCAAAAACGTTGCGTTCGTTTGATAAACATAAACGTTTTCTCGCAAAACTAATGTGTTCCTTCCAAAAACGTTGCGTTCGTTTGATAAACATTACCGTTTTCTCGCAAAACTTATGTGTTCCTTCCAAAAACGTTGCGTTCGTTTGATAAACATTAACGTTTTCTCACAAAACTAATGTGTTCCTTCCAAAAACGTTGCGTTCGTTTGATAAACATTAACGTTTTCTCGCAAAACTAATGTGTTCCTTCCAAAAACGTTGCATTCGTTTGATAAACATTAACGTTTTCTCGCAAAACTAATGTGTTCCTTCCAAAAACTTTGCGTTCATTTGAAAAACATTTGCGTTTTCTCGCAAAACTAATGTGTTCCTTCCAAAAACGTTCCATTCGTTTGATAAACATTAACGTTTTCTCGCAAAACTAATGTGTTCCTTCCAAAAACGTTGCGTTTGTTTGATAAACATAAACGTTTTCTCGCAAAACTAATGTGTTCCTTCCAAAAACGTTGCATTCGTTTGATAAACATTAACGTTTTCTCGCAAAACTAATGTGTTCCTTCCAAAAACGTTGCGTTCGTTTGATAAACATTACCGTTTTCTCGCAAAACTTATGTGTTCCTTCCAAAAACGTTGCGTTCGTTTGATAAACATTAACGTTTTCTCACAAAACTAATGTGTTCCTTCCAAAAACGTTGCGTTCGTTTGATAAACATTAACGTTTTCTCGCAAAACTAATGTGTTCCTTCCAAAAACGTTGCATTCGTTTGATAAACATTAACGTTTTCTCGCAAAACTAATGTGTTCCTTCCAAAAACTTTGCGTTTATTTGAAAAACATTTGCGTTTTCTCGCAAAACTAATGTGTTCCTTCCAAAAACGTTCCGTTCGTTTGATAAACATAAACGTTTTCTCGCAAAACTAATGTGTTCCTTCCAAAAACGTTGCGTTCGTTTGATAAACATTACCGTTTTCTCGCAAAACTTATGTGTTCCTTCCAAAAACGTTGCGTTCGTTTGATAAACATTAACGTTTTCTCACAAAACTAATGTGTTCCTTCCAAAAACGTTGCGTTCGTTTGATAAACATTAACGTTTTCTCGCAAAACTAATGTGTTCCTTCCAAAAACGTTGCATTCGTTTGATAAACATTAACGTTTTCTCGCAAAACTAATGTGTTCCTTCCAAAAACTTTGCGTTCATTTGAAAAACATTTGCGTTTTCTCGCAAAACTAATGTGTTCCTTCCAAAAACGTTCCGTTCGTTCGATAAACATTAACGTTTTCTCGCAAAACTAATGTGTTCCTTCCAAAAACGTTGCGTTTGTTTGATAAACATAAACGTTTTCTCGCAAAACTAATGTGTTCCTTCCAAAAACGTTGCATTCGTTTGATAAACATTAACGTTTTCTCGCAAAACTAATGCGTTTCTTCCAAAAACGTTGCGTTTGTTTGATAAACATTAACGTTTCTCGCAAAACTAATGTGTTCGTTCCAAAAACGTTGCGTTCGTTTGATAAACATTAACGTTTTCTCGCAAAACTAATGTGTTCCTTCCAAAAACTTTGCGTTCGTTTGAAAAACATTAACGTTTTCTCGCAAAACTAATGTGTTCCTTCCAAAAACGTTGCGTTCGTTTGATAAACATTAACGTTTTCTCGCAAAACTAATGTGTTCCTTCCAAAAACTTTGCGTTCGTTTGAAAAACATTTGCGTTTTCTCGCAAAACTGTTGCGTTCTCTAGTCTAGAGAAATCAAAAGCACTGAAATGTTGTTTTCCTCCCACCTCATATTATTTCCATCACAAATGTTTCGCCAGCGAACGGAAAGTTTCTCAGTGAATCACGAAAGAATGTGAAAGAAAGCATTGAAATAATGTTTCCTTTGATTAATAAATGTCTTTTCATGACCATAAAATACAATAAAACATCTTTGCTGCACTTCTACAGTTAGGCTATGTTTTAAGGAAGTGTTGCGTCAGACTGATGCGATGACAGTTAGCTGTATAACTACTCGGCTAATATGAGAATGATGTCATAGCATCTGCACCCAGTGTGTGAGCATGTTGTGTTAATGTTCAAACGACAATAGCGTTGATTTGTAAATGGAGTATTTCCTCAATTAGAGAAAATAGTTCAATATAGTTAGTGTAATATTTCCTTATTGTGATGGTTTCTGCACTTCTCAGACAGCTTACAGTAATTTACAGATGCTTCCAGAAGACTATAAAAAGTAAACCACTGATTTATCTTATCTGGTCTGTGTGTCTGAAGGTTGTTGTCTTGCCTCAGGAAGTGTGTTTTATTCAGTGGTGTTGTGAGACAGACTCTGTGGCTGCAAACCTGCTGTTAACCGTAAAGCAGAACCACATCTCTGTTTTTCTCATGATTCAGGTGTCTCTTCTTCTCTCTAATTGGGTTTGTACTGAGTATTTGGTGTATTTTTATATATAAAAATGAAAATGCAATGGATGCCTGCAGGGCAGTGTTGCAATTAAAGAGTTTTCTGAACTTCCCTCATTCGACAGCACTGAAATGACAGACTTCCCAGTGTTCATTGTAATGTTAATGTCGAGTATAAGTCTTTTGTTTATATTATAGCTCAAGTCGTCACATTTCGGTAACACACCTTGTGGATTCAGTGCCTCTCTCTTTTACACACATTATTGCGTGTCCTAAAAACACATCTGGAGCATCAATGCATCTGTGTCAGCCTTAAAGAGATCGTTCACCCCAAAAATAAAAAGTTCTGTCGTTATTCACTCGCCCTCATGTTGTTCCAAACCCATAAGCCTTTTGTTCATCTTCTGAACACAGAGATATTTTACACACTTTTACGCCGCAATGAGTTGTTTTTCGCAGTTTATTGGGCTTAATAACTTTATAAACCTTAAAAAAAATATATATATAATAATAATTTGTCATGCAAGTCACACGTAGCTGAAGTCACGACAGCATTCAGCGACATTATCAAAAGTAGCGAAGGCCATAACACCGGGAAGTTTAATCACAGTTAGCAGCGTGCTATTAAATAAACGAGTCAAATGTCGAGCCCTGGTCATATAGCATAGTGCTATGTATGTATGTGTATATATATATAATATCCTGGTCTCTAGATATGAACCAATTGTATAAGATAATAGACGGAAACAAGCACCTGAACACACACGTCACCAAAAATAAACAAAAAAAATGTATTTTAAATCATTTTACAGGCTATTGTTCGCTTATATCTATTTTTATTGCCACAAATTATCTGATAACTCCTCAATTAATCGTCAAAATAATCGACAGATTACTAAAATAATAGCTAATGACAGCCCTAGTTTCAAATATGTTACTGTATATTTACTGTTTTTTCTTATTAGATTGACTAAATGCAGTGTTGGTGAGCAGAAGAGACCTCTCTCAACATTACTTTTGAACATTAGTGTGCATGTATGATCATGATTACAGCAGATGCATGTTGATTTTTGGTGACGTGTGTGTTCAGGTGCTTGTTTCCGTCTATTATCTTGTACGATTGGTTCATATCTAGAGACCAGGAGTCGAGCTCTTGGCTTTATCTAAGTCAATAGACACCTACTAACCTCCTACTACATCCTGGCATTGTTGTGAGTTTTGCATAAGCAGCAACCACTCAGATTTTCTTCAGATTTGGAAACAAATCTAGCTTGAGTTCATCAGTTTACAGAGCTTTGCTGCTCCTTCCATCCACCGCCTCATTAACACACGGCTGCTAATGTTTCTTCATGTGTGTGTGAGTCACGGGAAGTGTGCGCTCGGAGTCAGAGCACTGAAGCCTAATGTGAACTGTTTGCTTTTCTGCTGCCGTACCAGCTGTTTCCAGCACATCATGACTCAGAATAAACCATATAGGCGACATATAGGTTTTTTTTTTTCCATAACATGTTTGTTTAATGTGATCATTATTCCATTGAATATATTTTATGTATATGTGGCTTGCTGTTCAATAACGATGAGTGAATGCTCTTGGTCAGAGTGCCTGTCTGGTGAGGTATTAATGTAAATACGGTAGGAGTGTGTATGTAAACAGACAGGACATCTGGTGTGTGTCATAATATTGGATCTGTGCATTAGATCCTGAAGTGTAACGGCAGCCGAATAGAGTCAAAAACGATTAATTTCCTCAAAATATAGATTTTTAATGATAACTTATAAACCTTTGTCCACCAAAGCGTATTTTTCACACGTCTGGAGTATTTTTCCAATTGTTTTCAATGGGAACGCCAGGAGCGTAACAAGGATCCGAGCGTCTATTTCACGCTGAGCACTCGCTGTTTTTTACAGGTCGCCGAGAGTTGAAGAATGTTCAACTTTGGGTAAAACGCAGCACTCATCACCCAGCCGTCCAATCACAGTGGAGGAGGGGCGGGGCTAATACCACACCGACCAACCGCCACATTCTGCTTGTACAACGTCAACCGATGACAACAACATAACGGAACAAAATCATTTAAAACAAGAGCCAGAGAAAAATACGTCACATTGTATCGACATTTTAATATAGAAACAACACAGAAACAAAATATCTGTGAAATGAGATACTAGTAACACTTTCGCAGATATTCCGTATCATAACAAGCAAAGTTTTGTCAAACGTGTCGTGCGCGAGATGCTGTGAAATACGTGAGCGATTAAAGACGTGATTACATAGAAAAACAATGGCACTTTCTGAACCAGGCCAACAAAAACACATAATACTGGCATTTGCATCATGTATCATTTATGCAGAGATATGGTGTCCGCAATATCTTCAATAAAGCCAGCTTCCAAAAAAAAACTAATTTTTATATATTTATTTATTTAGATCAAATTAATTGGTTCAAATTCGTGATTAAAATGGAAGTCGTGATAGAGTTTTTTGTCCATATCGCACAGCCCTCGTGTGAAGATAGATAGCCTTCTGACTGAATGTTTTTATGCTTGTGTTTTGTGCAAGTTCGCCAGAGTGTGTGAGTGTGTGAACGGATGACTGGCAGGTGCTTCAGGATCTAGACGGGTCACTCCAGGACGAGTCTGCGATGGCCCTCCTCAAGCCTCCTCATTAGCTGACACTTCGCAAATGAGTGTTTAATTAAAGGTGCTTTACTGGAGAGGCAGACTCATTCTTCATAGCGGAAGTCACAGATGAACTGTCTCAGTAACTGGGAATTAAGAGTTAATCTAGACAGCAAACTGAAGCCGTCACACTCTGTGCGTGTTGGTCTGCTTGGGTCATCGCACTGTCTATTGACACGCTTTTCTGTGTACGGATCGGTTCTGAGAAGAGATGTGGCATCACTTGTTCTCCAATTAATTTGATATGCTTAGTTAGCCGCCTTGTGCTCGTTTATTACTGCCTGAGTTTCATTATCTCTATAATGTGGATTATTAGCGCATGAGGGAAAGAAGCATTTTTCTATTAACACAAATAAAAGAACAGAGTCACGGGTCACAGAAACTGTTTTAGTTTTGTGCGTTACGGACCGGGTCCAATTATTGAAGTGTACTGGGTCAAATATCCCTACTAATTAATTATTTATTCATTTTTTTCAAAACAGCTCCGCAAACCCCACCACCACCCTAAATTTTCAAGTTTTCAAGTTTGGCATAATTAGAAAGATGCGTATTCATTATAAAAACATCCAAATACTAAGAAATATCTTCATTGTTATTTGTTTTAGCTTATTTTAATGCTGGTTTTGTTTGTCTATATTGATTTCTAAGTCTATTTATAAGTCTATATTCAAGTATTTATTGATTTTATAAGTCATCTTGAGAACCACTGCTTTACAAGTAGTGCTAATTTTGTCAGCTATTTTGATTTAGCCTTTGTCCTTTGTCTTACTCTTTAGTTTTTATATTTAGTCAACCTGTCCTGTTTTATTTTAGTCTGGATGAAGTCTTGAGGCCCGTTCACACCAAGGACGATAACTATGATGATAATGATAAATATAAAAGAATAGCAGAGTGCTCATCACAATGATAATGGCACAGAGAAACAATATTGTTGGAAACACTTTCAGAACGATTTTTTTGTACAGCTGATGAACGATTAAAACATTGACAGCCAATCAGAATCCATCCTGCTTTGTAGAGCTCGAGCATTTAAAGTGATTTACGTCAAAACTGAGATAATAAACAGAACAATATCGTCCGCTGGTGTGGACGCTAATATAGTTATCTTTATAGTTACCGTGTAAACAGTCTTTAGTAATGCTGTATATTATATTATATATTATTATACAAATTAACATACTCTACTTATAATTTTTATTTTATTTTAAAAACTCTCCAAAGCTAAAACGGTGAAATTTTAGAAAATTTCAAACTTCAAAACGAAATGTCCATTCATTGCCATTATAAAGCCACATCTTGAAACTTTGGGGGTAATCTTCGAAGGATGAACAAATAATGTTTTGGTCATCACATTAAAAATAACATTTAAATATGATAATATTTGAGTTTTGAAGTGCTGGAAAAAGCATTTTACTATTCCTGCCACACTTCCATGGTTACAGTTAGTCTTACTACAGTAAATCCATGGTGAATGTTGCAGATCTGTGGACTTAAAGCCTATAATTCATTATGTTCATTATATTAGTTCATTCATGGGCCATGGCACAATGTTTCTCCTGGTTTCCACGCCAGCGCTGTTTGATCTAATGGAGATCTACGGTTAATAACGGGGAAAGTTGAATGCTTCTCACTAGATCTCGCAGCGATGTTATTACGTCAGTGGCGAACTCAAATGCTTTCTTCACTGGATCTCTTAGTGCTGTGTAGGAACAGTGTTTGATCATGATCAGCTCGCGCTGCACTGACATTGATGGGCCAAACTCATGAACGGTCCAAAATATTGAGTTTCGTTCCGCCCTCATTACGTTTGCCATTTGATGTTGTGGTGGTCGCACCGGCAGGAAAAATGATCCAACGAATCGTTCGGTTTGTAATGCGTACCGAACCGAAAGCCTCGTACCAAACGGCTCAATACGAATACGTGTATCATTACACTCCTACAAAATACCCATTTCAAACAATTGCACATCCACTGATTAATACAAAGCAATTCAAACACAGTCCAACTGAACAGAAGATTCACCACAGAGTTGGGCATGATATTATGTTTTTAAAAATGCAGGTTATATATATTTTTTTCACTATATTGAAGAAAAGATCTGTCGTTACTTCTGTCTGATTGTGACGAAATATGTGGTGTGCCACACGGCTTACTTGAGTTTGGAGATCTTCCTTCCTCAAACATTATTTTGAATGCATTCTTTAAAAGTATTACTTCACTCTCCTAACAAATCTGTGAATCAGTTAAGTTGGGTTGGTAATCACAGCACAGTTTTGAGAAAAGGAGCACAAGATGTTCATGTTGGCACACAGAATGAGTTCCAGCGTCTTGGAAAGTGTGGAGGGGAAATGAGGCGGATGAGTCCAGAGATTCAGACTGTAATTGAATGCATGTGTTGCCAATGGGGTTGGATGACGTGGCGAGACTTCCCTGCCTTGATTCAGTGGAAGACACACACCAGCTGTTCAGATTTCAGGAGAGCGATTTGCATAAAGCACCAGGTGGACTGAGAGTTTGTGTCTATGCAAAGAGCCGTCACATGCTTTTGGTGTTCAACATCCCCCCCACCCCCCAAAAAAAAACATTTCTTAAGAATTTTCTCATCATTTAGTCTTAAAAATGCGGTGAAATCGGTGAAATTTTATGTGCAAAACAGGTCTATTGTCAATAGTGTGGTGATGCATGAAGCACAGCTCACACTGAAGTCACTAACCAAACATCTTTCTGCAGGTCCACACGCCCAACTATTAGTGGATTACTATTAGAAAGACTGGATTTCCCATGTGAAATTTCTTTTTCTTTGCATAACACGTGTAGTATTACCTAGTATTTACGTAAAGCAGCATTCGTACACAAAATAAGTGTGTTTTGGTGCACCACCACAATGGGGCGATTGACCAGTTGACGGCACAGCCCTACATTGGTCTATTTGAAATGCACTGCACATTAAAAAAACACATCGGCAAGTTTTGACCTCAAGTCTACTCTATAGACAGTTGTGATGAAAATATTGTCCACGTTTTCTATGATTGTTATGGTGATCTGCAGTCGATGGCCTTTGAGTTGGTCAGGGAGTCTTCAGCAAGAACCTCCATGCAATCAGATCATACCAAAGCCTGTTATTTTCTTAAAAATGAATCTTAAGCTCTTTCTTATAAAGATGTTCATGAATCCGACCCCTGATTTCCACACACAGTCCAAGTCTGAGAGTCACTTATGTGCTTCTGAAAGCAATAGCAATTCAATAGTGAGTGATTGAACTCTCGTGTGCCGTGAAAGTGCTCCCCATAATGAATTGTTTGCTGCACACTAGCTGAATTAATAATGACTTTGGCAGAGCGTTATGTGCGGCCATCAGGCTCTCAGCTTCAGCTCGCCATTTTTCCATAAGCTTTAAGATTATATCGCTGATTCAGCAACATATGTGACCCTGGACCACAAAACCAGTCACAACTCGCACGGGTTTATTTGTGGCAATAGCCAACAATACATGTACATGTACGGGTCAAAATTATAGATTTTTCTTTTATGCCGGAAATCATTAGGATATTAAGTAAAGATCATGATCCATGAAGATATTTTCTAAATTTCTTACCGTAAATATATATAAAAAAATATTTTTGTGAGTGGATGCAGCACAATCGCCAACATAAATGGACAACTTTAAAGGTGATTTTTTTGCACCCTCAGATTTTCAAATAGTTGTATCTCGTCCAAATATTGCCCTATCCTAACAAACCATACAGATGATGTATAAATCTCAATGTCCAAACTCCTGTGACTGGTTCTGGGGTCCATTTTAGTAAAATAGGCTCCTCCCACAATGTTCTTTTTGCCTCCCTTAGCGACCGTGAATCGAAAGTACAACTTTTTTTTCGATAATTATTCTTTGAATTTCCATCGAGTTTCGTTCCGATCGGCCTCCGTTAACCTGGTCTAATAGGTGCTCAAACTTCATTGGACGATGGCGGCCATGTTTTTCGAGATACGCCAATGTCCTCATAGACATACATGGCACCTTGGACCTGCATACCAATTTTCAAGTCAATCGGACTAACGGTCAGGCGGTCCTAGCCATTTTCATGTTTTTTTCATGTTATAGCGCCACCTAGTGTACAATCTTTCTTTTTTTTTCACCCTATCGGAACCAAACCAGTGCAGGAATGTTCAAAATTGCGTTATATATTGCTCTAGATGAAATGTTGACCATGTTGTTGATTTTTCTGGCCTGACCCGTCTCTCCTCATCTCTTCCAGGGCTTTGACCCTCCCCATCAGAGTGACACACGCACCGTTTACATAGCAAACAAGTTCCCACAGCATGGCCATTATATTCCTCAGAGGTTTGCAGACAACAGGATCATTTCCTCCAAGGTAAGAGAGCAGATCTCCAGCCATTTGACTCACGTGTGCATGTGTTTCAGGAGAATTTGACAGTGAAATCCTCCACACTGTTGTTGTTTTCTCTTTATAGTACACCATATGGAACTTTGTGCCCAAGAATTTGTTTGAGCAGTTCAGAAGAATTGCCAATTTTTATTTTCTCATCATCTTTTTGGTTCAGGTAAGCTCTCAGTTCACTCATAACCTAATTCATATTCACAAGATGCGATTTGGGAATGCAAATTACATGGGTACCGGTATATATGACTTGTGCATCTGATTTGTGCAATTAATCTAATTTTGTGAATATAAATGTGGTTGTGCATTTGCAAATCATAGTTTGAATAAATTGCTGTTTGCAAATATACAAGCTTTCTTGTGAATGTGAATTAGCTTGCAGATTTGTCACCAATATTTTGGAAATAAATACGTTTGAGGCTATTTTAGCTCCATAATCCTTGGTTTGAAAAGATAATGCGGGTTCAGCATCATCAGTGTTGGATGTTTTCCAGTAAAGAAAGATTATGTTCACTACAAACACCGCAGTCGTATGATAAAACACAACACGACAACAAGCATTGGTCATCTCTCAGTCTCTCTGTGTCATGAGACCAGGAAATAACATGATATTTTGCTCTAAATTTGTGTTATTTTACTTAAATCAACTATTCTGAATCGACTATTCACGTGTTTGATATTAATATAATTACTTAAATTATCGGAAAATGGGTTGAGTTTCAGAGCTGACAAAGAATATTATATGTAACTTTGTTTCTACATTACAGAGAAATGCTAAACCAGAAAAATGAGACTTAAAAATGTAAATTAACACTCATAAAGCTTGCCACAGCACACCGGCAAAAGTATTGATTATGAATGTGTCGGGAAAACAGCAAAGAGACTGTCTGAACATTTTAATAATGTATTAATAAATGAGTGTCTTTTGAGTCAGCGTCGGCTGCAGAGATAATAGAGAGAAATGCACGTTATGTTAAACATGTACTAATTCAGCTTCCACTCTCCGCACACACACTTGGATACGTGCTTAATAATAGCGCACAACATTTTCTAAGTTAACATTAACATAAGAGAGCGGCCATATAAAATGGCTAACGTTAGGCTACGACGTGCATGTTTCAAATGTTAGCCATGTTTGAGTCCAATCGATCTTAAATACTCGTAACCTCACGTGGGGTTAAACATGTTTCCTTGTTCTACCAAAGGACATGTGGATAGTGTATGGCACTGAACACTGTCTCTAACCAGACACTCTCTCTCCCCCACAGTTGATGATTGACACACCCACTTCCCCTATAACTAGTGGACTTCCCCTTTTTTTTGTCATCACAGTAACTGCCATCAAACAGGTGAGCACGTGAGCGTTCTCCAAATGTGCTTGTTTGACAGCTCATGCATGACGCGTGATTGGAGGATAACCATATAGTTGTGTGTTTTTCATAATCCTGCTCACACACACGCAGGGCTTTGAGGACTGGCTGCGGCACAAAGCTGATAATGAAGTGAACGGAGCACCTGTGTTTGTTGTGCGCAGCGGCAGTCTGGTCCAGACCCGATCCAAGAACATCCGAGTGAGTTCAGGCCAACGCCACTGCTAACAGACGTTCAGAAAACACCTCACACTTGCTGTCGTGTTAATAAACACAGTGGATCCGTTGTATGATGCCATGTTGGTTGATCTTCCTCACTCTGAAGTTCACCCTGTGTTCTTGTAGGTTGGTGATATTGTGAGAGTAGCCAAAGATGAGACGTTTCCTGCAGATCTGGTGCTCTTATCATCGGACCGGGCCGAGGGGACGTGCCACATCACCACTGCTAGCCTGGATGGAGAGACCAACCTGAAGGTCTGCTTTCTGCTCATGAACACTGGACTTATCAGAGCGCTTAATGAATCAACATGTGACTTGTCGTCACTTTCAGTGATATCTATATCCAAACAAGGCACTTTGTGTGTTTCTGACTGATTCTGCTCTCAGGTGTAACGGTTAGACTGAGTTAGTGATGCACCGAAATTTTGGTGAAATTGTTTTCGGCCCAAACAGCAACTTTTCAGTTTTCGGAAATGGTTTTGGAGGGCCAAAATTATTGATGGAAGTAGTGACGTTTAATTAGCGTTTCTGCCTCTTTCATGCACACAACATAAATAAACAACAACAGGTAAACGTCAGCTGAGTGCAAAATATCAATTTCTTGATTTTAATCGATACTGATATGGATTCTTAAGTCTCAAGATCAATCTTTAAGTCTATAAGCTATTTTTAGGGGTTCAAGCGTGTAGCGCTGAAACCGTATTGTAATGAGCCATGATTATGAAGTCGAGATTATTTAAAAAAAAACAACTTTCGCAAACTAGTCCTAGGCTTTTGGCTCAACCTCGATAAAACCCCTGCGGCACAATTCTCGGGACTCTCTTTGTCAATATTTATCACACAAAAAAATGTAACTTTGGCTTTTTGATAACTATAGCTGGGGCATTTAGAAAATAGGCATAGCCAAGTCCACCCAAAAGTCTATCAATCCTAAATGAAAACTCGAAACTTCTCGAAAATGGGTGAGAACATGCGACATATGATTCTAAACAAGCTTGCACATTTTAATGGGGATCGGCTCATAGTTGAGGCTATAACGGTTAAAAAGCTTTAAAACCATATTTTCCTCTGTAAATTGGCTGTAAATGGTCTTTTCCATCAATGATCTGGTTGGTTTCAGGCTAGTTAAAGAAAACATTATGCCTTTTACGCTTGTGCTTAAAGGCCTTAAAACGCTTGAGCACAGATAATTGCTCGCAGCTATTTTAGTTTCTGTTTTTACATAAAACTAAACATTAAAGGTGGGGTATGTGATTCTCTTTTTTTGTCCATTTTTTCAAAATCACTTGAAATCCTATTCCTAACCCACTTACAGCCTCTGAGTTAGAAGCACTGAAATGAAAATTAAGCAATTTAATCATCTGTGGAACGGGCAGGACTCGAAAAACTCCAGCCAATCATTTCCAAGACCACCTAGAATCATTGGACAGTAAGTTCGTCAATCAAACGGTCGTACCATCCCCCCCTCCCCCCATCCCCCTCGCGTGCGTGACCGCGAGAGACAGAGAGAGAGTCAGGGCCAGCATTGGAGGAAAGAAGGTAGGACCATTTGAGTTGTTTTTTCAAAATCTGCCGGCCGTTTTGCAAATCCCATACCCTACCTTTAATTGTATCTCACTTGACATTGAATAAACGCATTAAGCTTTGCTACTGTTAATATGAAACATCTCAGCTTTCAAATTCTGTCTGTTTATCTCAAACTACAAACAAGAAATACTTTTTAATGTGTCGTGACGGATCGCAGTAGCGCCTCAGTTCAAGCGGCACGTGAACCGATCATCTCTGCCTCTTTACTACTAGTTACAGCACCAAATACACATGAATGAACATCACAATGTGGAAATATACAGAACAACTTACTGAAAACTCTCATGTCTCATGATCAGTGTTTCAACCGCAGAAAGAGGTCAATAAAACAGCTTGTAAACAATCACTCAACGTCACATTTACCTCAGGAAAGTCATTCAATGCCCATATATGCACTATATTATATATTCATTATAAATGATTAATTCTTAAGATGATTGTGCCTGCTGTCCAGCTACAGTAGTATAGCATGTGTGTGTGTGTGTGTGATCTAACGCTGGATCTGCTGATGTGCAGACCCATTATGCGGTGCCAGAGACGGCTGTGTCTCAGTCGGTGTCGCGGCTCGAGTCTCTGCAGGCCGTGGTGGAGTGCCAGCAGCCGGAAGCTGATTTATACAGGTGACGCCACTCACACACAGCTTCACACTCATACTCATCCACGTTTGATTGTATAAGTGCTGACACAGCACATTCTCGCTTATCAGGTTTGTCGGGAGAATAACAGTAACCCAACAAGGAGAGGAGATAGTCAGGTAAGACATCTGAGATCAGCACGCTTTTCACTGGATGATAGAAAGGCTCAACACAAATGTATTTAAATATCTATTAAATAAATGTAAAAATATTTATTTATTTTTAAATATGTTTTTTATTAAGTATTTAGGTTATTTATTTATTATTATTATTTTTTGTTAATCCTTTCAGACCTTTAGGACCAGAAAACCTCCTGCTTCGAGGAGCAAGATTAAAAAACACCAAAGAAATATTTGGTACGGCATTATTTCTTTCCAATTTAGGACATTTATAGTCGACATGAATTCAAAATGGACCATATTTACTTTCATAATATATGTTTGCGACTTACACCACAAAAAAAGTTTTTCCTTTTCTGCTGACATCATGAATTGGTCTCAGTTCTCAACCTCCTGTCCTTCTCTATGAGTGGGTGAACATTTAAGAGGAGTAAGGATAGGGGGAGTTAATATTAGCATGTATGCTGTAATTTCTGAAGTCCTTCAACGCTTTGATGCTGGAGTGTAACTGGTCTGGCATCATGCAGGTGTGGCGGTGTACACGGGCATGGAGGCCAAGATGGCTCTGAACTACAAGTGCAAATCCCAGAAGAGATCTGCGGTAGAGAAGTATGCGCTCCCATGCTCTCCCTCTGCAGTACAGTGATGCTCCGTTATGCCTACATCGTCTCTCTCGTGTCTCTTGTGCAGATCCATGAACACGTTCCTCATCATCTACTTGGGCATTCTGCTGTTTGAAGCCATCCTCAGCACGATCCTGAAGTACGCCTGGCAGGCCGAGGACAAGTGGAACGAGCCGTTTTACAATCGCAAGACTGATCAAGAGAGAAACAGCAGCCAGGTCACTTTAATAAAGTCTTTACCCTTGGCTCATGATGGTTATATTAGTACTAGTGCTGCCAATCAATTAAAAAAATGATTAGTCTTTAATCGCATTTAAAAACACTTATGTTTTTTTATATATATTTTATAATGTAATAATTTCACAGTTAATCTCCAAATGAATGTTGACAACATAAAGACAGTATATATTAAATACTTGTTTAATGGCCCATTTTTATGAATGAAGGCCAGTGTCACTGATACTAATACAGCTACTGACTAACTCTAGCCAAAGGATGACAGAAAAAAACTGATGCATAAATGTATTGCATGCGTTAACATTGACAGCCCTAATTATTACCAGAGCCCGTCTACGGAGAGCCTGGCCACTCCCTATTAAGTCCTGTTGTACCGAATTTTGGTTGTAGTTCCACCAGAGTTCCACTGGGGGCGATCGCCCATGAGTGCAGAATGAATGGGAGTCTATGGAGCTAGACGGCTAAATGTGTCTCTTTCACCCGATTGCCGTTGAGAAATCTCAGATTTGATTGTAGGTTTTGCAAGTTCAACATGGGTTATAGGTCGAAAGCTGAATGAACGAGTACTTATGTCCTTTCGATTTCTTACAGGTTGAGTTGTTGTTGCCCATAACACGCTAGCATTCTGCTAATGAACGCTGATTGGTCAGTGAAGGACTGATTACGACCAGAGATGCCGCTTGATGGCATCCGAAGCGGGACCAGAAACAAACAAAACAAAAGCTCTTCTAGCACGTGTGTTTGCCTGTGTCAGCTGTGTTGTCGATGCCTCGAGAGGAAAGAAAGTACAGAGTGCGAAAGCACCAAAGTGACTGAAGGATTGCCGTAAAGCAGTATCTCTGGTCATACGATTTGCATGACGTCATTGACACTTTAAAAGACTTTTTAAAGCAAATAAGTGACTCTAACACCCAGCAATGTGTAATTTCTTTGCATCTCCTTTCGAATACAACATTCAAATTACTAGACAAAAAATTATATCCTGAGAAAAGTGGATTTTGAGGGGTATAGCGCCATAGACCTCCATTCATTCTGCACTCGTCCTGTGAGCGCCCTCATATGGAGCCAGAAGCCGGAAGTTTACTGAGAGTGGAAGTTCTCCACTTATTAGACATTCTCTGTTATTACATTTGAAGAATTACACTTTAGCATATGTGGCAGCTGGCGGCTCTTTGATGGCCACAAAACTAGAAGGTTTTATTCAAGTTTGGTGGTGATTTTTCTCCTCACAGATTTTGAAGTTTATTTCTGACTTCCTGGCGTTCCTGGTGTTGTACAACTTCATAATCCCAATCTCGCTGTACGTGACTGTCGAGCTGCAGAAGTTTCTGGGCTCTTTCTTCATCGTTTGGGACTTGGATCTATACCATGAAGAGAGTGACCAGAAGGCTCAGGTCAACACGTCAGACCTCAATGAGGAGCTGGGCCAGGTGTGTGTGTGTGTGTGAGAACTGTTTGGCCAGCTGTAGTTCTGCCTGAGATGAGTGAAACTATACTAATGTTGCGCCCGCAGGTGGAGTATGTTTTCACGGACAAAACGGGAACCCTCACTGAGAACGAGATGCAGTTTAGGGAGTGCTCCATCAATGGTATCAAATACCAGGAGATCAACGGGAAGCTCGTGCCCGAAGGAATGACAGAAGATTCCCCAGACGGATCGGTGCCTTGTCTGGTATGTCTTCATTTCTGATACAATTCTGTTGGTGAGGATAGTGGCGCAGAAATTACACACTTCACCTTTAAATTTAATTTATTAGCTCATTTAAAAAAACTGTAGTAAAGTAAAAAATTATCTTTTTATTAATTATAGCCACAAGCAGCAATTATCTGGGTCAAAGCACAATTGAAAGACATTACCAAAATAGCAAAAGAACTGGTCCTGTGGATGCTATGTGTTTGCTACACCTGTGTTTAAGTCACAGTTGCACTATTAAAAGTTTAAGATTTATTTATAGCATTGGAAATTCATGAAGTTTGGCAGGTATCCTCATAATGTTTCATGAAGTTTGGATGATGTGATCGCAGATTAGTCCGTATTCGTTGGGGGCGTGGCCAAGTGTGCCCAAAAGCCTATCATTCCTAGAGGAAAACGCAGCACATGCGACACATGATTCTAGAGAAGCACGCAAACTTTTGTGGAGATCGGGCCATAAGTGGGGCTATAAAAGCTTTAAAAATCATATATTTCCTTAGTAAATTAAATTTACTTGAATAATTGCTGCTTCCAATTTAGATTGCAGGTAGATTATTTAGATGAAGTATGACCGATTTCCTTGAGAAATGTTAAACATTGCAGTGATGCATTCTTCAACCAGTCATGTTTTAAGCTGTATCTCTATCTGTGTGTGTGTGTGTGTGTGTGTGTGTGTGTGTGTGTGTGTACGTTTCAGAGCAGGGAAGAGGAGTTGTTCCTGAAAGCCGTCTCACTGTGTCACACGGTGCAGATCAGTTATGATCAAACAGATGGGCCGGGAGACCCGTTCTCACACGCCAATGGCTTCTCGCCTCAGATGGAGTATTATGCCTCCTCTCCTGATGAGAAAGCACTAGTGGAAGCCACCAAGAGGTGAGATCTCACCTACTGCCAAACACACACTTTTGACCCTAACTTTGTGTGAGTATGTGTGAACAATTCCTTTAAATGATGTGTTTGACTGCAGGATGGGTGTCACATTCATAGGAAGCCATGGAGAAATCATGGAGATTAAAACATTTGGAAAAGCAGAGAAGTACGTCTAACTATAGTAACGTTCATTTTAGGCCACTAAATGGGAGGCGGATATCTAAGGTTGTTTAGAGTTGTGTTTTGAACGGCTGTCGTTCCTCACGCAGGTACAAGCTCCTCCACGTCCTGGAGTTTGACGCGGACCGCAGGAGGATGAGCGTGATTCTGCAGACGCCCTCAGGCATGTGCCTCTGAACACGCATGCGCTGTTTATCAGCGAACCGCACACTTGCCTAATGATGTGCCGTCTCTCATCAGGTGAAAAGGTGCTGTTTACAAAGGGAGCCGAATCAGCCATCCTGCCCTACGCCAAGAGCGGCGAGATCGACAAGACCCGAGTCCACGTGGATGAGTTTGCTCTGGTGAGCGCTCGAGATCATGCTCTCATGCTTGCTTTCTAGCTCATTCTAGATGGTGATGCTTGCAAAGTGTCACTGTTGCTCATAAGTGGTCAAATGGACAAACTTCAGTGTACAACTCGTCCTCGCCAATGGATTTTCGGACTTGTGGAGAAGTGTGGTATTTTTAGAACAGAATGACAGGTGTTGAGATCTGATTGATTGGCGTTTCTTGACGAAAATCCGCTTGGAAACTTAGTGAAAAACTCCTAAAAAGACTATTTTAGACTAAAAATAGTGTATAATAGTATTCACACAGTTTTCGTTGTGATTGGCTTGACTGGACTTACTTTAAAGAGCCTGTTTCATTCATTTGCACTCTCTCTAGAACGGTGTTATTTTAGTATCATTCTTAAAGGGTTAGTTCACCCAAAAATGAAAATTCTGTCAGTAATTACTCACCCTCATGTTGTTCCAACCGCGTAAGACCTTCGTTCATCTTCGGAACACAAATTAAGATATTTTTGATGAAATCTGAGAGTTGGATCACTTCTCCATAGGCTGCTAGGTGACCGAAACTTGCTGACCCAGAAAAGTTATTAAAGAGATCTTAATATAGTCCAAGTGACTACAGTGGCTCAATCTTAAGTATATCAAGCGACGAGAATACTTTTTGCATGCAAAAACAAGCAAAAATAACGACTTTATTCCACTATTCATTTCCTTCTCTCTGGGCCTCTAGTTGGTTCGCGTAGTGTTTTTGCGCGTCTGTTACACGTCACCACGTAGGCTCACTATTGGCCGACGCTGGTCATGTGTGTGATGCGTGATGACGTGTAACAGACGCGCTGCGCAAAAACACTACGAGGTCCAGAGAGAAGGAAATGAATAGTGGAATAAAGTCGTTATTTTTGTTTGTTTTTGCGCACAAAAAGTATTCTCGTCACTTGATATACTTAAGATTAAGCCACTGTAGTCACTTGGACTATATTAACGATCTCTTTAATAACTTTTCTGGGCCAGCAAGTTTCGGTCACCTAGCAGCCTAGGACTAGCCTGGACAAGTGATCAGCTCTCAGATTTAATCAAAAATATCTTAATTTGTGTTCCGAAAATGAACGAAGGTCTTACGCGGTTGGAACAACATGAGGGTGAGTAATTACTGACAGAATTTTCATTTTTGGGTGAACTAACCCTTTAAGAAATAATTTTTGTATTCCCAAAAACAAGTCAGAAAATCAGTAAAGGCACAATATGTACGACTTCTGGATTAAAATATCCACAAACCACTAGAACAATGTTATATATTTTGTTGACTTGTGTACTTAATCATCCATTTAAATAAATCAATTTAAATCCAGAGAAATTAGCTTTTTTAACCAGTGTAACGGCCCGTGTCATCGCGTCGCCTGTCAGTGACATCAGATCCGCGTTACCCTCGATTTCTGGTTTAACTTCCACGGAAAAACAAAGACGCTTTAATATATGATGTGTTTTATTAGACAGGTGAGCAACTGTTTGGATTCTTTATCAACAGAAAACGAATCATTGTTATATAGCTCAACAAAATTAGTCTGATTGTTTGAACCTCTTGTTTTCTTGATTTACCACGAGTACCATGTTTGTACCATGTTTGTACCATGTTTGTACCCATGTGCATGGGTGTGCGAGCACCACTTTCATCACAGCGCTTAAGAGTTTATTTGGAGTTTCGAGGTCTGGTCTGAGGTCAGCTTTTCTAATTCAAGTGATGTTGATGAGAGCGGTGCAGTTAATTAGCTCAGTTTGGTGTCCTCGTTATCAGCTAAACCCATGAGAGAGTCTGCAGACCCACTTCACCACTGTCTGTCACATGGTAGCACACACACACACACGCGCTCTGGGCAGTCCCACAGGATTGCATTGAGACTCATGGGATGTTTCAGACACAACAGCCTCATTGAAATGCTCCTCCATGCGCTGAACGCTCCCTATGACTGTGCTTAAAAGCATTAACTTAATTATGGATGTGGATCTCAAGATTGTGGCTTCCAAGCAACGTCTTGGCCAGCAGTTCGCTGTCCGTTCTCCTTTGCATCAGCTTTCGTATTACATCATTGTGTGTATAATTTAGCGGATTTTATCCTCCGTTTGGGCACAAATCAGTAAAATGGAGAAGTTTTCGTGAAACTTTTGCCAGCGCACTAAATTACGTTCATGCTGGGTTTCCCGCGTGACTTTTTGCAGAAGGGTTTGCGGACATTAGTGGTGGCCTGCAGACACTTCAGTGCGGATGAGTATCGGGAAGTGGACCGGCGGATCCATGAGGCCAGGACGGCTCTGCAGCAGAGAGAGGAGCGACTGGTGGAGGTCTTCAACTTCATCGAGAAAGACCTGGAGCTGCTGGGAGCGACTGGGGTGGAGGACAAGTGAGTCAGCACACACACACACACACACACACACACACAAAGAATGAGGTGGAGACTGATGTCTCATATGTACAAGGAAATTCATGCTGGTCAGATGAGGTTATAAATCATATTTTAAATGAACATCAATATAATCATTAATACTTTTGACTAATCCCTTTCTTTTTCTTTTTTTTTAAATGGCTAAAATGGAGGTTTATAATTTTAGAAACCGTTTTTGTCAAAACCTGTATTATTTGGTCATTTTAAGATTTTAAGGTTTGAATGCTACTATAGATCTCGCTGTTCCCCACGCATTTGGAGTACATTTTATTCGTGAAGGTCTTTAAAGGTCCTAAAAAGGCTTAAATGCTCCATTCTGACAACACTATGGATTTGTCTCAAGCCGTTATGGCTCAGCGTAGACAGTGTAATGCTAGCGGGCGAGCGATATTAGCCATTAGCTGATACGTTTTCCTGTTTCCCGTCAGAAGTGGGACTTTTATTTTGACAGCGCTGAAAGATAGCATTGTAGTCTGTGTGACAGTGAATGGTGAACAGTCAGTGTGATAGTGACAGCGGTGTGATGCGTTTACACTCTTCCGACACTCGCTCCTGACGATTGGACGGCCTCTCCTGCGTCGGGAACAGGAGCCAGCGGTGAGCCAGTGTGCGGCGGCGGCTGGTAATGCGGTTTGACATGTCGCTGTGACTCACACAGCTCTCTGTGGACTTAAGGTCAGCCATCAATCTGTGTCTACATGCCAACAGCATCATCAGACTGAGGAAGGCATGCAGGGACACGGGAACTTATCTGGAATGACCGTCGTTGGGATTCCCATGAGCCTTTTGACAAGCCATTAAAACTATTAAACCACAGAGGCACATACACATCCTCCAGTCTACTCAATGAGCATCATGATCCTCCTCACACACGTCTGACAGGTCATGTGATCCGCTTCACTGTATTGAAGTACAGTTTGGGGGAGGTCTTGGCTGTTTAGCAGATGGCTCTTCCGGGTCTAGGTCTTTGTGTTCTTCTGGATGGTAAAGCTGCATATGCTAACTCACGATCGCACAGTTTGCACAGCACTTTGTCCTCCTTCATTTGATCTACAGTCCAAAACCCCAAGTGCTTCCATATCGAAGTCCTCAAGTTATTAGGGGTCATCACTCGCCTCTCATGTCACACAGGTTGATCGCCGTTTTGTTTCATCTATCTTTTTTTATTTGTTTAATTCGTTTAAAATGAATAGTGTACATATTTGGTTAAAATCGATCCCTACACTGAAAAAAAATTGGAGTAGGATTTACTTGAAAAAAGCTAGGCAACTTTTTCCACTCAGAAAATGCTAGTAAATTTACAAAGATTTGCCAAGTAAAAACCTAAACATATTTATCAGTAGCTTTAATTAGAAATCTTTACGTTAAATTTACTTGGAATTAAGTAAACTTTACTTAACCTAGTTAAGTGAAAGTAACAAAGAAAATAAGTAATTTTATTTTGGCTAGTTAAAGGTTGATCAATATCGATTTAGTTGAAATTTCCTTTGCATTACATTTCACTCAAACAATAATATTGAATTATACCAGTCATTTATAGTATGTGCTTTACTTAGATTATCTAAGTAATTTATACTACAGCATGTCAGATGTTAAGCATCATGTGAATGCAAAGACCTCAATACTTGGTAGACAATACACAATGACGGTAACATTTGATGGATCATTTTTGTGTTTGAATGTGTCATTTTGAGCAGAAAATTTACTCGAAATGTCACAAAATGGCAAGTTACTAATCCTGACAACAAAAGCAATGATAAAACAGTGTAAATACAGCTGGAAACCAGTGAAAAATGAACCTCATTAATTATTCAAGGTCCAGTGCATGATGGGAACCCCAGTATCAGAAAAGTTGAGTAAATTTTACTTAATTTTATTGAGTTGATATTTATGCTTTCATTTCTACTCGCTTGAATTAAGTACTGATATGGAATTTACTTAGTTTTTTTAATTCTTGCCTGAACTAACTTTTTCATGTAAATTACATTGGTTTTTTTTTCAGTAGTATTTACTTCACCAAAAAATCATTTTTTACAGTGTATTTTCGTTTTCGAAACTTGTGTTGTTTGGTTGGTCCGATCGATTGCGCAATCGATTTTCGAACGTGAAGTGACAGCCCTAGTATATCCTATAAAATACTCTGATGTCCACGAGGTATTTCTGCCTGATATCATCAGTTTTGGCCCAACAGCTTTCTGTCTGAAGGTCACAGTGACATTTTTGCCGGCAAAATCCAGTTGTTTCAATAGAAATCCAGACAATCTTGAATTTTTGTTTTCAAAAGATTGGTGAGTTTGGAAAGCTTCATTCCCCGCTTTGACCAGCAGAACGCTAATGAGCTGATGCAGTTATCCTAAAGCACAGTCATGCTTTTCTGTGGAGAAAACACAAACAGACTCTCGAGTCTCTCAACCCACCCAGATGAACACCAGAGTGAACTAGGGCTGGTGAAGGTTATCCATTCGTAACCGAGGATGTGGACATATACAGGGTACGGTAGCAAGAACTGCCCGTTTGAGTTTTAAAGGAGAGCACATTTTTGTGTTCTCAATACCATTGTCACACACTGATGTTTAAAGTCACTTTGAAACCAAGCAGCTTTCTGTTTCTGTTGGTCAACATGGCGGATTCGTGTGACAAGCTGAGCCTGATTGTGAGCGTTGTCATCAGCAAGGCACTTCTCACACGTTACGCCTGTAGAGATCAGGATGGCTTGAGTTTGGCTTTGACAGGGATGAGCTGTTTCTGTGTGTCCAGGGTTTAATCGGGCCTCAGGGAAAACAGCAAGCCTTGCTGTCTCTAGAGCAAAGCCAACACTTGTACTTAATGTATTTAATGTTTTCTAAATGAGATCTAGATCACTGAACCCGAGAAGGAAGTGGGCGGCTTTGACACTCGTGCTTATTCAGATTAATCCTAGATTTGGTATTTTGTGTTCATTGCAGTGACAGTGCAAAACATTGAAGTATTCATTTTTTTTAGCATGAAACATGACTCAGACATGTTGTTGTCGGGTTTTTTTGTATAATGAACACAAATGAATATCATTGTCTTAAAGAATTATTCTATAAATATTGTGCCTTAAGAAACCCCATATTAAAGGAATCATTCTATAATATTGTATTAAAATAACACATGAATCTACACTGTTTTTCAGATATGTATATGTGTGTGTGTGTGTGTGTATATACATTTACACATTTACCAGATGCCTGAAAACTCAGGGTATTTGGTGTACCACTTTAACTATTATAACCTTTTTATTTAGTTTTCCCTGGTGAAGCATTAGTGCAAAAAAGTCTTAAAAAACAAAGTAGTTAATAATTAACTGGAAACAGTGTCTTTATTTCATATTATTGGTGAAAATACAACAAAAAAAAAGTAGAAAAGTACATTTAAGAGTAAATATTTGATAATATATAAATATGTAGTAATAAATAAAATAATAATTTTTGGTTAATATATATATATATATATATATATATATATATCATTGGTCTGTTGTTTAATGTTTGTGCGAAAGTTTATTTTAAAAAACGATTTATTATTTGCTCATTTTAATCTGATCACTTTTCATTCATTGAAATGAAATATTAACTGAAATAAAATATTTTAACAAATTAAACTTATTTTATTTCAGCTAGTCTGACATTTCTGATTTTCATTTGGTTCAAGCTGCAGTGCTAAAATAACTTTAACTCAATTAAAATATAACTTAATAAAACACTATGTAGAAATTTATGAAATGTATTTTTAAAAAAATTATAATTGAAATCAAAACTAATCCAGCAGTTTAAATTCACATGTCTTCACCACAGCATCACACTATAGTGCTTTTAATTGTGATTGTGTGTGTGTAGGCTGCAGGACAAGGTCCAGGAGACGATTGAAGCGCTGCGATTGGCTGGGATCAAGGTGTGGGTGTTGACCGGTGACAAGCACGAGACGGCGGTCAGCGTGAGCCTCTCCTGTGGTCATTTCCACCGCACCATGAACATCCTGGAGCTCGTGCAGCAGAGATCAGACAACGAGTGCGCCGAGCAGCTCCGCAGGCTCGCCAGGAGGTACGGCACACCACTCGTGCCATATGTGACCCGGGACCGCAAAACCAGTCACACGAGTCCAGTTTCTGAAATTGAGATGTATATATCATCTGAAAGCTGAATACATAAGCTTTCCATTGATGTATGGTTTGTTAGGATGTATATTTGGCCGAGATAATCTGGAATCTGAAGGTGCAAAAAAATCTAAACATTGAGAAAATCTCCTTTAAAGTTCTCCATTTATGTTGGCGATTGTGCAGCATTCACTCACAAAAATAAATGTTTTATATATTTACGGTAGGAAATTTAGAAAATATCTTCATGGAACATGATCTTTACTTAAAGGACAATTCCGGTGAAAAATGAACCTAGGGGTAATTAACACATGGTTACCGAGTCGATCGTTCCCTGCGATGCGTTTTCATGATAATCGAATGTAAAGAGTTTTATCTTTAAAAACAGATGATCTTATAACGCTAGTATATGGGGCACAGAGTAAGTAAAAGTAAATCGCTAGTTAATACCACTAACAAGGCTCAAAATAGCCTCACACTAACACAGTAGCATAATGAGGGTCCCTACATGCAAACCGAAGCATTGAGAACTTTGTAAGTGTACAGACAGTTTAATAAGACGATGCTTTATAAAGACAGTACATTACGCGTTTACAGGCATCATCTTGGAAAACAGTCTCGACTAATCGAGTCACGAACGCTGTGCTAAGTGAGCTGGTCGATAGGAATTACGCATAGTGAAATCTAACGTAGCACGGCGTTCGTGACTCGATTAGTCGCGACTGTTTTCCTAGATGATGCATGTAAACGCGTAATGTACTGTCTTTATAAAGCATCGTCTTATTAAACTGTCTGTACACTTACAAAGTTCTCAATGCTTCGGTTTGCATGTAGGGACCCTCATTATGCTACCGTGTTAGTGTGAGGCTACTTTGAGCCTTGTTAGTGGTATTAACTAGCGATTTACTTTTACTTACTCTGTGCCCCATATACTAGCGTTATAAGCTAATCTGTTTTTAGAGATAAAACTCTTTACATTCGATTTTCATGAAAACGCATCGCAGGGAACGATCGACTCGGTAACCATGTGTTAATTACCCCTAGGTTCATTTTTCACCGGAATTGTCCTTTAATATCCTCCTGATTTTTGGCATAAAAGAAAATTGGATAATTTTGACCCGTACACTGTGTTGTTGGCTATTGCCACAGATATACCCGTGCGACATGTGACTGGTTTTGTGGTCCAGGGTCACATATAGTGGCCAATAAGGCCTGCACTCGAAAACTGTTACTATTTTAGGTTACACTTTATTTTAAGGTGATGTTACTGTGTTATTATACATTTAAGTACTGAGTCATATTAATTGACTACATGTACTTAGTTACTATAGTATAGGGTTAGGGTAGGATTAGGGTTTGGTTGAGGGTTAACTGCATGCAATTATGCATAATTTACTATTATTACTATGGTAAGTACATGTAACACATGTAACAAGGACACTGTAAAATAAAGTGTTACCCAATTTTATTTGTTAATTCATCAGGGCAAATGTGACCCTTTTAAGGCTTAGAAGAAGCCCTGAGCTCATGTGTTGTTGATGGAGAAATGTTAAGCTGGTGTGTTTGAGACGGGTGTGATGGTGTGCCTGTGTTTGTCCAGGATCAAAGAGGATCATGTGATCCAGCACGGGCTGGTGGTGGACGGGGCGAGTCTTTCCCTGGCTCTGCGGGAACATGAGAAACTCTTCATGGATGTGTGTAAGAACTGCTCAGCGGTGCTCTGCTGCAGAATGGCTCCTCTCCAGAAAGCCAAGGTGAGTTACCTTACCCCTTCATGTGTGTGTGTGTGTTCAGGTTTCAGGCCAGAGGTCGCACACACTTATACGCTATATTGCCCCACACTACCCTGTTGTTTTCATAGCGCTGGTGTTAAAGGCTCCTGTGTGTTTGGCAGGTGGTGAGACTGTTGAAGACTTCCCCAGAGAAGCCCATTACATTAGCCATCGGAGATGGAGCCAATGATGTCAGCATGATCCAAGAGGCTCACGTTGGTATCGGTAGGTGTCCGAACAGGAACTTACAGGGATAGTTCACCCAAAAATGAAAATTAGCACATGATTTACTCACCCTAAAGCCACCCTAGGTGTTTATGACACCTTTATTTCAGTCGTGTAAGAAAATGCATGGCTCCACTTCAGAAGGCCTTTATTTAGGAGCTGTGAGGAGCACTTTAATCATGGATAGATGCACTTTTATGATGGATAGATGCACTTTAATCATGGATAGATGCACTTTAATCATGGATAGATGCACTTTTATGATGGATAGATGCACTTTTATGATGGATAGATGCACTTTTATCATGGATAGATGCACTTTTATCATGGATAGATGCACTTTTATGATGGATAGATGCACTTTAATCATGGATAGATGCACTTTTATCATGGATAGATGCACTTTAATCATGGATAGATGCACTTTTATGATGGATAGATGCACTTTTATGATGGATAGATGCACTTTTATCATGGATAGATGCACTTTTATGATGGATAGATGCACTTTAATCATGGATAGATGCACTTTAATCATGGATAGATGCACTTTTATGATGGATAGATGCACTTTTATGATGGATAGATGCACTTTTATCATGGATAGATGCACTTTTATCATGGATAGATGCACTTTTATCATGGATAGATGCACTTTTATGATGGATAGATGCACTTTTATGATGGATAGATGCACTTTTATCATGGATAGATGCACTTTTATGATGGATAGATGCACTTTTATCATGGATAGATGCACTTTTATCATGGATAGATGCACTTTTATGATGGATAGATGCACTTTAATCATGGATAGATGCACTTTTATCATGGATAGATGCACTTTAATCATGGATAGATGCACTTTTATGATGGATAGATGCACTTTTATGATGGATAGATGCACTTTTATCATGGATAGATGCACTTTTATCATGGATAGATGCACTTTTATGATGGATAGATGCACTTTAATCATGGATAGATGCACTTTAATCATGGATAGATGCACTTTTATCATGGATAGATGCACTTTAATCATGGATAGATGCACTTTTATGATGGATAGATGCACTTTTATGATGGATAGATGCACTTTAATCATGGATAGATGCACTTTTATGATGGATAGATGCACTTTAATCATGGATAGATGCACTTTAATCATGGATAGATGCACTTTTATGATGGATAGATGCACTTTTATGATGGATAGATGCACTTTTATCATGGATAGATGCACTTTTATCATGGATAGATGCACTTTTATCATGGATAGATGCACTTTTATGATGGATAGATGCACTTTTATGATGGATAGATGCACTTTTATCATGGATAGATGCACTTATGGATAGATGCACTTTTATCATGGATAGATGATGCACTTTTATCATGGATAGATGATGCACTTTTATCATGGATAGATGATGCACTTTTATCATGGATAGATGCACTTATCATGGATAGATGCACTTTTATCATGGATAGATGCACTTTTATGGACTTCAAAACAGAAACATCCATTCACTGCCATTATAAAGCTTGGAAGAGCCAGGACATTTTTTAATATAACTCCGATTGTATTAGTCTGAAAGAAGGAAGTCATATACACCTAGGATGGCTTGAGGGTGAGTAAATCACAGGCTAATTTTCATTTTTGGGTGAACCACTTTAACCACTTGCAATTCGGATGTTATTGCAGGAATATTAATGAAGCTAACTGAATTAAACTCTCCACAGGAATCATGGGCAAAGAAGGAAGACAGGCCGTGAGAAACAGCGACTATGCAATCGCGAGGTTCAAGTTCCTCTCCAAATTGCTGCTTGTACACGGCCATTTCTACTACGTTAGAATAGCGACCCTTGTGCAATACTTTTTCTACAAGGTACGTTTTCTCGGAGTGGAAGCCTTTTGTGTTGCTTTCCAGAGATTTGCGTTCTCATAATGGTCTTTGTTTTCTTTTCTTGTAGAATGTGTGCTTTATCACTCCCCAGTTTTTATACCAGTTCTTCTGTTTGTTCTCACAGCAAGTAAGTGTGTCTTGATGTCGTGTCTTATGTCAGTGTTGTACAGTCCTTAACCCGTGTGCTGTGTTTAAAACCCTGTAACACCTTCTGTGTTCCTGGTCAAAAATGACGGTGTGTGAGTATATTGGTTAAGTCTGGAGACCTTTTGAGGTGTGATCAGTGTGTGATTTCTCCTGCTCTCTTGTTCTCGCAGACTCTTTATGACAGCGTGTATCTGACGCTGTATAATATCTGCTTCACCTCTCTGCCCATACTGGTGTACAGTCTGTTTGAGCAGCTGGTGCATCCACACGTTCTGCAGAGCAAACCAGCACTTTACAGGTACACCAGCACACGTCACTGACGGCTCGGACCTGGACACAGGAAATAAATCTGATTTGATATATTACCAAAATAATACCAAAACACTGCTATTTTCAGTTAGGCGAAACAATTAGTGAACTCCAGATTTTAAAATCAGTTTATGACATGGTGCAATGAGTCAATTTAAACCAAACGGTACCGTCTATATATATTTTTTTTTTTTTATTTTATATATATATATATATATATATATATATATATATATATATATATATACTTTATCAATGTCGTTAATAAATAGATAATTTAATAAGTACATTTAGTACCCAGGGTTATTGTTAATTAAAAGATTAATCATTACTTGAACAAAGCAACATCAACTGAAATGAAATGAAGAATAAAAAACTTTTATTTTATTTTATTTCAGCTAGTTGTTCACCAACATTACTTCATTTTTGTTTAGTTCAGGTTGAAACACTAAAATAACTTAAACTTAATAAAAACTATAGATTTTTTTTTTTTTTTTAACTAATACAATTTCAAAAACACACATTTCTAAAACTTAAACAAAAATTTAAATGAAAACAGGACATATAAAAAATAAAATTGAATTCAGAATATTAACCAAAAAAGAATGTTTTTCAATGACACTAAAAAATTATGATAATAAAATAACACCGTTTTGTAGTTCGACTTGAACTTAAATTTACGTTTTTGTTTGTTTTTCTTCTATTTATATTTTATTTCAGCTTTATTTCAATTAACGGAAACCATTTTCGTAGTTTTACTTTTGCAATAATAGCACTGAGAAAAGTACCAGCTCTTTTTGTGCAGTAAATTAGTGTTGGTTTTAATTGAATGTTGACTGTAATTTTCCCTTCATCAGAGACATCAGCAAAAATTCCCAGCTTTCCTTCAAAACCTTTTTGTACTGGACCTTCCTGGGCTTCTGCCACGCCTTCGTCTTCTTCTTCGGCTCCTACATCCTGATGGGAGAAGACACCACGCTGATGGGGAACGGACAGGTCAGCTTGGTCTCTCCGGCTTTATCTCCTCCTCTCCTCCTCTTCTGTCATCCCAGCTCATGTGTGTCTGTGGCTCTACACTCATTTTTGCTAGCATGAAAGTCTTTGAAATCCTCCACAAAGCGTTATGTATAGATCTCCGAGATGCTATCTGAATTATTCAGCTCGAAGGGCTTAAGATAATGAATGCACTTAAACGTTAATAACCCTTACTTGGCCTTAGTGACTATTGATTAACTCCAGCTTACAGACACAAAGCATCAATCCTCAAACTGATTACGCCGTTATCCGGCGCATTTGTACCACACTGTTAGGTGTCAGTGGATGTGGGCTTTTACTACTTATCCATATTCTCTCTCTTTTTCTGCTTCTCTCTTTCTCTTTCCTGCTGTGCATGCTCTCAGATTTTGCGAGCTAACAGGCAACTGGTAAGAGTTGAGTGGATTCCAGTTGATGCATGTGTCTTTCCTAATGACCAGCTGTCTCTGTGGTTTGCTTTAGCACGAGTGGCTCTGATCTGTGTTCTCTTGATACACTGCCATCCTCTATTAACGACAAGCTTTTGGAAGCGCTGCCTCACTCGCCTTTTTGCATGACAGCAAATGGCTTCCGACAAGCCGGAATCTCTCTGATATAAAGCGATTGAGCAGGGTTCATCACATGTTTCATTTTGGAGGAATTTATAGCCTCCAGATATTTAGTTTGCAGAGGGGTGGGAAACACAGGGTATGATACGGTACGTGATACGTGATATTATCACGATACAGTAGGGGTGTAACAATATATCGTGTCACAATACTGTGCGAGTTTACAGAGTTTTAGTGTCAGTACTACATTAAATGACTATATATAATGTAGCATGGTTGACATCAGACCTTTTCAGTCGTAACTGAGAGTGGGTCTGGGGAAGCTTCATTCACAGGCCATTTCCAAAGGGGCGTCACCAATGGACGTCGCTCAAATGCCTCTGGGCGCAATTGGATAGACCTAAAACCAATCAGAGCGATCGTCATCCGCCTCAACGTTTGTGATTGGCGCCTCAGTTTGGAAAAATTGGAAATGGGCTTGAATGGGCTCTTGGCCAGACGGACTTGCAGAGCAAATCTCAAATTTGCCGGAAGTTCGTCAGGGTTTTCCCAGGCTATTTATAATGTTGAATATGATGTATAATAATGCAAATATTTGTGGGTCCTGATAACGCCAAATGTCTGATGTTTCCAGTAAAAAGTGGGCCTACATTATTTTAAATATATCTAGTCCGAGTGAAAGCATATTCGTCTAAAATAATCCTGTATTTGAAGCTTCAGAATCATGAATATTTTTACTCTGGTGTCACTATTGTCCTGACATGAGGGTATCGTTGCACCCCTACGATACAGCAATTCTGCGATAATCGCTATATTGCTAGACAATCCTATAATGATACGATACGATATCTGTCTTAACTGTGAAAACAAAATGCCTGTGAAAAGGTTAAGTGCAGATTTTCAGATTGTTAGAAAACAGCACAAAAAGTAAATCAAATTTAAAAACATTAAGTAAATTAAACATTTTATGCTTAGACTTTTATATTTTTGTGTTTAAACTGACACATTTAACTGCTTATCGACTTGTTTTATATAAACCTGGTACATTTCAAAATTTACCAACCTCTTTTATTTAAACCTGGGAATAACATCTCAGTGTTTACCAGCTTCCTTAAAAACAAACCTGGGAATAGTGTTGTTAAAAGGTACAGACTTGGGTACCAGCATTTCCCTCTAGCATTTTGAGCGCCGTTGAGCAGATTCTTAAACGCCTCTGATTGGCCATTGGGTTCAGATATGTCTGTGATTGGCTACAATGATCAGCGCTTCCAAACCATGTTGTAAATAGACATCTTTGACGCGTCTTTCAGCCCAAGTATCGATTATCGCATCGCACGGAGAACGACAACGACATGTCGCCCTATCGATATTTTGTCCCACCCCTAATTCGCAACAACAACATCAAAAGGCAAATCTTTTGATACACTCTTTAAATATGTGTTTGTTTCTTGCAGATGTTCGGAAACTGGACGTTTGGCACTTTAGTCTTCACTGTGATGGTTATTACGGTAACGCTGAAGGTACGTCACGGGTGAATGCCACATCGATGGGTTTGTAAACGAGCCGTGGGCTTCATGTGCACCGTTCTCTCCACAGCTGGCCTTGGAGACACACTTCTGGACGTGGATGAACCACTTCGTCACATGGGGCTCCATCGCCTTCTACTTCATCTTTTCCTTGTTTTACGGTGGCATCATCTGGTACAGTATTGCTCCTGTTTTCCCACAATGCCTACAGAAGGTTGTTCTCATGAAATGATGGCATTTATTTCTAATTTTGTGCTTTTTTTGTATTATATTATATCAATAGTATTATAATCATCATAGAAATCATCGGTCTACCTTAGAAGAATGTGTCTTTCCCATTATTCAGATTAGTGGTCAACAAATATGAGTTATCATTATCCCCAATCCTTAATATGCGGTTACAACCTTGTACACCACACAAATCCCTTCAATCTTCTGCATTTTTTAAATTTATTTATTTAATTCAATTTGTAAATTGTGATCAGTTATAAATAATGATCGACCGATATTGATTCTTTGATGGTCGATGCTGATATCTGATGGCTGATCAGATGGTACTGGCTATCTAATACGGTATTTGACAGAACTGTTAAACAGAGATGGTAAAGTAAAGATGAACTGGTACTCATACGCTGTCAAAATAAAAGTCTGCTTCGCCTTAAAATTAAAGTCCCGTTTACGACACATCGGTCAAACGCAAAACCACTGGTGCCGATACTTTAAAAAATGCCAAATATCGGTCAATATATACGTATGCCTTGGCTATATATATCGGTTTACCACTAATTATTAAACTTTGAATCAATAGCCGCGTTTCCATTACCCTTCAAATTGGGCAAATTGCGAATTGAAAATACGCTTAATGGAAACACATAATTTTTGCAAAAACTCCCATTTATCGCAAAAAAGTTTTTACGCTCGCATGAGGGGGTTTTTCAGGCAATTCGAAAAATAAATATTTCGCAGAACTGCAATGGAAACAGTTTTTGCGCATTTACAGGTCACCTGACGTAGATGGCGCGGTGTGATTGGATACGAGACTGAGTTCTTTATTAAATTCATAAAAGACAGAAGAATTACAGGAATAATGGATTCTAAGCCTCAAATAAATGCCACAATCAAGACCTCGAAGCAGATCTGAGGGAGAAACACCCAGAAACTCCTCATATGTGCCGCTCACAGTATAATAAGGGTCGTTCCTCACCATTAATGCTTGGAAAACACACACACATCTCCTTCGATTAATAATAATGGCTAGTGCAGTGGCTGGGACATAAACCTACCAACATGCGATGCCATAGTTTTTGGAATGACTATCGCGAGAGGAAAAAATGAAGTTTTAGTCGCATAACATCGGTTAATGGAAATACCGTCATTTCGCAATAGTTTTTTGTCGACATTTAGAAAAAATCGCAAAAGTTTTGTGCAAATCTGTAATGGAAACGCGCCTAATGACAGTTTGTTGAAGCCTGTCGACTGAACTAGTACAGAACTATTTTTTTACAGATTTTTTTTACGGGACGTAGCACAGTGGCATGGAAATGAGTGCAGGGTCTCAAAATGAGTTTTTAAAAGTTGATCTTGTAACTTGACACTCAGTTTTAAAAACATGCCGTTCATGCACATGATTTTGACATCTATAGTCATTCTGAAATCGTAGATTCTTTGTTATTAAAGATTTTGCTTCAAATCCTTGCGCCGCAATCTAGAACGATTCAAGTCTCTGGTTACTGGGTTTTATTTCTGTCCTGTGTGAGAAAGTGGAAGTCAGGAACAATGCCCAAAATAGATTGTTTTCCCTTCTAAACAGTGTTTATTGAATTGCGTTGATTTGCTGGTAAAAAACGGTTTGCCCTTACATTGGATCCGGTCCCACATGACCAGCATCAATGCACTTAGGATTTTAGTCGAGATGTTGTGCTCAATATTTGGCTCTGCCTCTGAAACAATTGGATATTTGACCGCACTAGTTGGTTTCAACTAACTGGAGATGTGTTCCCCCTCCGTTAGGCCGTTCCTTCACACACAGGACATGTACTTCGTCTTTGTTCAGCTGCTGTCCAGCGGCTCGGCCTGGTTCGCCATCATCATCATCATCATCACCTGCCTGTTTCCTGATGTCATCAAGAAAGTCTTTTACAGGCACCTGCACCCAACCAGCACGCAGAAATCTCAGGTGAGCGCCACACTGCAAACACCGATTCAGATGGAGAGAGAGATGCCAACATTTATGCTTTTCTAAGTGGACACTGATGAAGCAGCGAAGCATGTGGCTCACGTCACCGCATGAACTCTCACCAGCAGCTTCAGCTCACCTTCACCTGACCTCACTCAGACATACGGCATCAGGACAGCAGATATTACAGATCCTCTGCGTATGTCTGGACTCTGGAAGGGCAGTGCTTCTTGTCTGGTTGAATTATGAGAATAGATAACGGCAGGATGTGGCGTCATGTTTATTTTTTTTGGTTACTTTCTGTAAATAAGTATTTGTGTGAAGAAAAAAAAAAAGTCCTCACTGACAAGATGTTAAAGTTCCTCATTTACGTGACATAATGATTCATCATTTGAGTGAGACTACAATTGTCAGCATACCAAAATTTTAGCAGTCCTTACCAATTCCAGTGATATCGATATGATGATATAGTTTTTATATTTATAACATGTGATGCAGTTAAGCAACATTACACAATCAAAGAGTGCTGTTTTCCTGAACACATCACGATTGAAAATGTGACTCTGATTTCAGACAAAAGTGCAATAAACAAGCAGTTATTATTAATGTCGCTTACGTTTTAGACACATTGACTGTTTCTGTTCTGTTTCCGCAGTGGAAATAGTTTCAAACAAAGATCACAGCAGAAACACAGATCTCAAAGGAACGCTGAACCGTGTTTTTATTACTGACTGATTCAGTGTTTTGAACAAATCGGAGATTCAATGACTCATTCATAAACAACTGACTCATTCCTGAACGAATCAGCCGTTTGAACATGATGTTTGAATGAATGACTCAGAGGTGGCAGTTTCATGTTTACAAGGGTCATTCTTTCCAACATTTCTTATTTGTATCTAAAAAAAAAAAATGCAATTTAAAATGAAATATGAAGCATATTTTAAGGGGAAAAAATGCCCTTTTTAAAAGAAAAAAAAAAAAAAAAAATGCACTCGGGGTAAATATCACACATATGCAGATTTACATATGTCAAATGATAGGAATATTGCTTCAGAATAAATAATTTTCTAACAACACAATTTTTATTTTTTTCCGGACAAGCACCTTTTTTACTCGGACAAGCGAATGAGCGATTTACTTGTCCGAAGTATGAGCACGTGACGAGCTCAATGTCGAGCCCTGTTTGCATTTGTGCCGAATGAGAGAGATGAGCCCAAAAATGTGGATTATGCCATATATCGGCTTTGCATTATTTATTTTTGCAATTTTTTGCCGTTATTTTTGTAGGAGAGTGCGAGAGGTGAAAATAAGTTCAACTCGTGTCTCGCCCTCTGCCGGGGAAATTAAACCGTTTACTTTCTTTCTTTCTTTCTTCCGCTGACTTTTAATCCTCCCATTGACACTTCTCCTACTTCCCTGTGTGAGCCGGTAACTGAAGTGTTGCGGTGTGGGTGTGTGCCGTCAGCAAACGCTGCCCTGCGGATGACACCCGATCGCCCTAAATGCATTCTCTCTCTCTCTCTCTGCGTCGACCACTTGCTTCCTGTTTTCTGTCTTTCTCATTTCTGAATGTGTGTGGTGGGTGCATCGTGGAGTGTATAACTGCACATGTGACTCTTCCTTCTCTTTACTGACCCTCTGTGTGTGTTCTGTAGATGTACACCAACCGCGTGGCTATAGGTGACGACTTCATCGCACTTCAGCCTCTGTCCAGAGCCAAGAATCAGCTGGGCAAGATTAGGTAGAGTAGGAGAGACACTCTCACACTGCATGCGGCAGGAAAAACTAACAAGCATTCGAAGAGGAGCGTGAGATAAACAAGTCACCCTGCATGCGTAACCCGCTACCCTGCAAGTGCATGAGTCTGTAGGCCCGGTTTAACGCAGACTTCGCAGAGCTTCCTCGTGCAGCACGGGCTTGAGCTCTCTGCTCTTTGTACACCAGCGTATGAGGAAAGAAATGTTTTCCTGGACTGCATGCTCCCAAAACAATTGTATTGTTACTCTCTACCAATGAGCAGAGAAATGAGCTCCAGTCCAGCTACAGCAAGACATTTAAATCAATGCTTATTAAAATCTGAATTTGACTGCTTTTAAACATTCCAACTTCTGTGTTGTTGGGCTTCTTTTACATTTTTTCAAAACCTTTTTGTGTACTTCCAGGCGAACCTTCTAAGGCAGCATCATACACTCCTAAATCGAGATGTGGCTTTTGTGTTCCTTTCAGTGAACAGATCTAAGAAGAACTTTGTGTGAAGAACATTTTAATAATCTAAAGCAGGGGTTCCCAAAGTTGTCCATTCCAGGACCCACCAAGAAAAGTATAATCTCTCTCAACATCCCCCTAGTGAAAAGTAAATAAACCAAAATGTATTTGAAATGCATTTATTTAATGCAAACTATACTACAAATACATTTACATATGTATGTATTTAATATAAATACCCTGCAATTGTGCTATTAGTATACTAAACTGGTATACTGTTACATTGCTTAATGCACTTTAGTTATCCGGAAACAGTGCTGAGTATGCTAAAGTGGAACTATTGCAAGTATACTTTAGATATAACACTTTAAATATCTTGCATTTAAAGGTCCCGTTCTTCGTGATCCCATGTTTCAAACTTTAGTTAGTGTGTAATGTTGCTGTTAGAGCATAAATAATATCTGTAAAATTATAAAGCTCAAAGTTCAATGCCAAGCGAGATATTTTATTTAACAGAAGTCGCCTACAGTGAACGGCCCGTTTGGACTACATCCCTCTACTTCCTTCTTTAATGACGTCACTAGAACCGTTTTTTGACTAAGCTCCGCCCACAGGAATGCTCCCTCAACTCTACCGAAATTCGTTTATGTACTTGCGCACTTCTTATAACTTACTGTGTTTACTCAGCTCTTATGGTGATTTTCTGAAGTAAAACTGACGCTTCATCTTTTGTGTGATGTACAATAAACTTTATTAAACTCATCAGTATATGTTTGATCATCATTCAGACAGCAGACTTGTAGGCTATTAATAAATAATGGATACATACAAGCAGAGGACAAATACGTTATAATAACCGTAATTAAACTACTAAACTATACCTGTTCCATCTCTATACAGCACTCTGACTCTGTAGGCATTATTGTCCGACTCGAAATGAACAACTTTACTGAGAGTTTCTGATATTATCATCATTCCGTGAGATGATATTGTCCTGAGAGACGCTCATGAAGCTCCGCCCCCTGGGTCGTCCAGCAGCAGCTCATTTGCATTTAAAGGGCACACACTAAAACACACACGTTTTTCTGAGCCCCCAAAAATGACAATTTAAACATGCTGTAAAAAATGATCTGTGGGGTATTTTGAGCTGAAACTTCACATACACACTCTGGGGACATCAGAGACTTATTTTACATCTTGTGAAAAGGGGCATAATACGGGACCTTTAAGGACTGATATTATACAGTGATCATACAGTCCTTTATTAATAGTGATGATATAACACATTTAGGCTTAATATTAAGAAAATGTGCGTTGTTCAATAAAGTAGTACTCCAAATAAACTTAAATTATAATATTTATATCAGTAAGTCTCAAGCCGATATGTCAGTAAATATATTAATTGATTTGTAGTATGCTTAGTATAAAATAAATGTATTTTAAATACATTTTGGTATATAGGTTTTTTTTTTTTTTTCTCTAGGGCGACCTCAATATTTGAGATTAGAAAGCAACTGGCATTACTATAAACTTAATCTTAATCAGAATTCCCCACAGTTTCTTGTTAAACTCAGTGTTCAGCGCAGAAAACGCTCATGCTCGTTTCGCATGTGTTCATGAAACGTGAATGCTTTTTACAGACAGTTTCCTTGCGTGTTGGTCGGTAGCCAAATGCACACGAACGAGTGAAAACAACACACTCTTTATACGTCTCTGAAAGACAACAGCGGTGAAACAGCCTTTCGTGAAATTTGAATTCTCCGGTGTAATACAATATACAGAATACAGCGCAGTGATTGGAGTGAATATCATTAATAATCCGGACCATGCCACTTGACCATTCGCTGTGCATGTGCGAGCTTCAAAACACGCAGCGCAGATTTAAATAATTAAATTGCGGCCTTTACGATTCGAAAATCACACTAAACAATATCACGATTTCTGTTTAATTCAAATTTATCTGCAGCCAAGAGACTTTGCACGACCCACCTTTTCCCATCTGTGACCCAGTTTGAAAACTCCTGATCTAAAGTCCTGATCCAATTTAGTACTAAATTGTAAGTCGCTTTGGACAAAAGCGTCTGCTAAATGACTAAATGTAAATCTAAAGAGCCTTTTGTGGAACGGAAGAGTTCCAAACGTTCTTCATGAATCCAGATTCCAATAAAGAACCTTTTATTTTTAAGAGTGTAACTGAAATGTAAAGCTTATAAGAAACTGATCTGGAACCTAGTCCAGAACATAGTCTGACGTGGAGTGCAGAGGCGAGTCGGCTCACAGCTGTTTTCAGTCAAGTGTCAGGTTAGCATGTTGCTACGACAATAGCCCTTTTCACACAGCAATCCCGGTAAATTACCAGAAAATTACCGTAAAATTCAAAAATGCAAAAAACAAGCAACAGCGTTCTGGCTTTTTACCGGTAACAGGCCATCACACATCAGCTCCAAAATACCGGTAAACTTTGTGTTGATGTCAATAACCGGAAGTGACCTCTAAAGTTGTTGACAAATCTCTTCATCCGATCGGACGAGGAGAAGCGCTTTAGTTTCGGCATCACTCCAATTTGAAGACATTTGTAAACAGTGCTGAGTAAACGCGTCGTCTGCGTCATTATTTTATGAATGGCCCAGAGCCGTTGCTCTTTCAAAGGCTTCTGATTGGCCCAAATCACTTCTTACGTCAGCGTGTTCTCTGACCTCGTACGTGCAGAATACCGTAAATCTGCACTCACACAGCGCATATATCGGTGATTTACCGGTAATGGGACAACTTCCCTTACTGGTAAATTGCCAGAACCAATTTACAGGTATATTTGAAGTCCTGTTCACACATGATCTGTTACTGGTTATTTACCAGTATAAACTGTGTGTGTGAAAGAGGCTGTTGGCACTAAGCATAAAGTTGTGGCCACATTACCGAGATCAGTCAGTTCAATGGGAATCTGCGCGGTGAAGAATATTGCCTGATAATACATTTCCCTTCATGTATTTAATGTCAGGTGCAAGTTTGGTGAACTTTGACACATATATTTGCTTCAAACCGACCAATAGCAAGACTTGGTTTGGCAATGTAATTTATGTGGGTGGAAATTCATAATTAATGAACAAAGCAAAACTGCTGATCCATGAGGTACTGATGTCTACTGAACCATTTTTGTACAATCCTGCACTTTAAAATGATTTAAAAAAATCCATAAAAAATAGTCTGCAGTTCTTCAGGGTTGGTTTGTTTGCTAGGCAGCGGGAATAGCTTTAGATGTTTATCTTGACATCATTATTCCTAAATCATTCAGCGTATTCAAACACTTCTCTGTTTGCTCTCTCCGTAGAGATTATGATGCTGCCTTAGAGAGTGCCCTTGAAATGCAGGTTTCTCGACAGAGGAAGTGTTCTCTTGCAGTGGACGTGGGGCGGTTTCATGCTCGTTCACCTTTCTTCTGTTTTCATCCGTTCGGGAGACTTACCGCGTTGTTTTGTCCCTCCAGATGGAAGCGGATAAGGTTTCAGTCAGCTCAGAATATGACTCTGCTGAAATCGGGAGCAGAGGCGAGGACAATCGGCCACTGATCGCTGCTTTTCCTCCGCCTCTGGGTCAGCCCCACCCTTCCCCTAGGTAGAGCTACACCCACCCGTCTGTGTGTGTGTGTGCGTGTGTGTGTGCGGGGTCATGGCACACTCGTTCTCCCCGTGATGTAACCAGGAGCGAGGGCTGCTCTGGGTGGCACTGTGCGCTGGCATGAGTCTTAGTCTGTTACATTACCATCCGTTCGATGGACTAATCTAATCTCAAGTGCCTCATGTGTGCATGTCTTTATAATCATCTTCATTTCTACTCCATCATTGTGACATTGTTTCGTGTTAGCAATCACTTGTTAGCGTTTTCATCAACTTTATAAGTCATTGATTGAATGAGCTGCTGTTTTTCCATGAATGACAGCTGTGTGTGATCCACTAATGCTTTCTTTGTTATAATAATAGCATGTTTTTGTCGTACTACGGTCATATACACAGGTGAAACTCGAAAAGTGTGCAAAAGTTCATTTATTTCAGTAATTCAACTTAAAAGGTGAAACTAATAGACTCATTACATGCAAAGTGAGATATTTCAAGCCTTTATTTGTTATAATTTTGATGATTATTGCTTACAGCTTATGAACATTTTGAGATTTTGAATTTGGAGTTTTCATAAGCTGTAAGCCATAATCATCAAAATTATAACAAATAAAGGCTTGAAATATCTCACTTTGCATGTAATGAGTCTATTAGTTCCACCTTTTAAGCTGAATTACTAAAATAAATTAACTTTTGCACGATATTCTAATTTTTCGAGTTTCACCTGTACACTGCTGCCAAAGATGGTTGTCACTTAATGTCGTTAATGTACAGTTTTTTTTAGTAATTATCTCCTGAAAAATTGTGGTAGCAACAATTAAACTTCAATTAAATGCATACACTGATGTTCAGCAAAACTAGTTGTTAATGCGGTGTAAGACTGCGTCTGACGATTATTTCGATAATCGTTTAATCTGGCGATTATTTCTACGATTAATCGGAAGAAAATCTGACCAAAAATGTTTACATTTTGTTTAGTGTTGTGGAAACAATCTGCAAATTGAATGCTATGAAAACAAATGGAGAGAACATGCATTAAACGGCACACATACCTGTCAAAGCAACTCGCAGGGTAAAATAAAAACGAATAACTAAAAGTGTTCATTGAAAGCACTTCATTTAAAGCTTTCTCGTGTTTTGGACGGCTTGGGTCGTACTCTTTCCACACGGCGGCTCATTCGGTCTTCCAGATGTGCTTTGTCCATAGAAACGCATCACTCACTCATTTAAAGTCCAGTGACTACAAATGTTTAATAATCAAATTGTTGATTTGTTTTCATTATTGATTTTATCGTGTATTTTATTTTAAGTGTCACTTTTTTTGGACACCAAAACAAATGATTTTTTTGGTTTACAGTTCAGACTCCTGTATTCAGTATACACACACACACACACACACACACACAGAGTAAAAGGTTTGGTGAATCACTCACATGTTCACTGCAAACCCTAGTTTCACATCTGATTTGACTGGTTGAAAGCAGTTTTCCCAGTTCTGTTATGTATCACTCGGGTTGAGAGCAAGAACTCGAGCATTTGCTACTGTAAGTTGCAGTTTCAGCCACAGTTGTTCATGTGACTCTCTTATCTCTACAGATATTCAACGTGTAAATGTGAATTTTTGAATGGCTAGCACATCTATTTGTAGCTGAGATGAAATGACAGCAGTGTAATTTTTCATCTGGAGGTTATTCATCATCAAACCCTCCAGCGATTACTGGACCGGCTCTGCTTTTGACTGGAGCTGCACGTATAACTGACTCGTTATTTACAATCACACTGCGTTTAATCTTTCAGCTACTTCCTGCTCGTATGGATTTTTAGCAGAACTACCATGTCGTAACAGCTAAATCTTTAACCCAGCAAGCTCAGGTTAACAAGAAACCTGAAATCAAAGAAACATGGCTATTTCTCCCGTGGCTGAAGTGTTGGAGATTACTTGTCTGTCATTATAGCTCACGTTATTTGTGAGTCATTAAAACAACCTTTCCTCTAGAACTAAGTGTGCATGCACCCAAACTCCTCGTTTATGCATTAGTCAACAGACACGTTTGTCTCAGGACTGCTAATTCTGCAAGGCATGCCGAAGAGGGTCAAGAGGGATTTAATGTTAATATTGGTGGTTTGCATAATGCCGAGTCAGGTTGCCTGAGCGAGATCGGAGAATTGACCTCCTCAGTCCTGGCTGCACACACTCTTTTTCCTCTTTGAGTGGTTTTTGAGTGCATCTGATTTGAATTAATCCTTGTTGGATTGCTCAGGCTGTAATTTAACAAGCACGTCTTCAGTAATTGAGTATTGAATAGAGGAGTTAAGTTGAACTGTAGTTTCTGTCCAGGCAGAGGCCAAGGATGTCTGTGTTTCTGAGGAGACGGCATCATTTATCACTTTAATCTTTATTTTATTTTATTTTTTAGGTTATTCATTGTCTCATTTCAGACCTCTCGTGTATATGTAAATCCATGCACTGCATTTATGATTTGAGCTCAGTGTTTCAAGCTATGCCTCCCATTATTGGGATGTCCAGATGTCCCGTATTCGAGGCTCGGTTCAGGTGTTATTATTTAAACATGGATCTTATTTTAACATGTGACACTTTCTTCAAATAGTGTACAAATTGGTGCATCATTACTTTAACGAATGCCGAATATTACATTACATACCACATAAAGACCTTAGTGACTATCTCAAGTTCTCTGACAACATCTATTGAACTGACATTTAATTCATTGTAGGGAAAAAATATTTATCAACTTCAACTGTAATTTTCTCAAATAAAGTTAGTGTCTGAAAACTGATCAAACTAATATTTACTGAAAGGTTCTTTTAAGTTTATCACTACAAACCACAAATTAAAACGTGGCTTCATGTAGCTGAAAATAATGAAATAAAAAAAAATGAAACTAATCCACAACAGATTTCATTATCTGTAAGTAAGGTCTGTATGTTGTGCTTCTCACATCACTTTAAACCCAAAGTTTGCTTCAGTTTTAGCATAGACTGTAAAAAAGATGTATCTCCGCTTTTTTCCACTATAGAAAAATGAAGCTAGAATATCCAAGGAATGGCCGTTGAAATCACTGATTCAGCCATTTGAAGTCTGCGCAGTAGTGATGAGGTGGCACTGCGGTTATCAAGTTAATAATTAACTAATACTAAACTTATTAGAAAAAAACGACCACTTGAACATACATCAGCGTGATGAGAACTACCTAAATTGAGACATTTATTTGAAGTGTAATTGGATGTTTTAGTTTGGCTCGGGTCCCATTAATTACATGTAGAGGGTGGGGTTTAAGACCTGTACTGCAGCCAGACACCAGGGGGCGATAGAAATATTTTGGCTTCACTTTTCAGGTTGTGTGCGGCACACTTGCTTTTTACAGATAGGCTAGATTTAGTGTAACGTGTTTGTGACAAATTTCATCATTACAGTATGCATATTTTACATGCTCAACTTGATTTTCCAAACCGCGCATACACTGGACGCTCAGCTTGCGTATGCGCCTTTATAAAAAAAATTAAATGAGTTGGTTTACAAGGTGGCAACACTACGCTGTTTCGTTGTATCACAGTCGAAAAATAAATTAAAGAGACCGAACAATAACCTACTAGAACAGCACCTACAATAGACGTCCACGTTGACTAGCGCTTTTGTGAGGTGGTTAAGAGAAACTCGCTATTCTTGATTAAAAGAGTTCAACGTACATTTTAATCGCTCATATTCTCTGGACAAAAACAGGACAGACGCTGGACAAAGATAAAACGTTCTAATGCGCATGTGCTAAGTGTTCAAAACTGAAGTATACTTTGGGCTTTTCAGTACTTAAATCCACATTTCTATGGGCAAAGCTGTTTAATGCACACAAGACACCGCAAGCAATTGCAAAATAAAGAGCGAGGCCCTTTTTAAACACCTTAAAGGGATAGTTCACCCAAAAATGTACTCGCCCTCATGTCGTTCCAGACCTGTAAGACCTTCGTTCTTCTTCGGAACACAAATTAAGATGTTTCTGAATTAGCCATAGACAGTGACGTTATTGCAACTTTCAAGGCCCAGGAAGGTAGGAAAGACTGTTAAAATACTCCATGTGACGACAGTGGTTCAACCTTAATGTTGTGAAGTAATGAGAATACTTTTTATGCGTAAAAATAAATAAATAAATAACGACTTTATTCTACAATCTCTTCCATGTCATTCTTTTACGCTGTTGCCGTAGTGTAAACAGTGCAGCACTTCTGGGTTCTACGTCAGAACGCCGGCTCCTTGTGTCAGCAATTGAAATTGTTGAATAAAGTCGTTATTTTGGGGGGTTTGCGTACAAAAAGTATTTTCTCGTCACTTTATAATGTTAAGGTTGAACCACTGTCGTCACATGGACTATTTTAACAATGTCTTTACTACCTTTCTGGGCCTTGAAAGTTGCAATGACGTTGCTGCCTATGTGGGGTTCAGAAAGCTCTCGGATTTCATCAAAAATATCTTAATTTGTGTTCTGAAGATGAACGACATGAGGGTGAGTAATTATTGACAGAATTTTCATTTTTGGATGAACTATCATCCTTTAAGCCCAATTTGTGCCCTTTTTGTGAAAAGTGCTGTTGTAAAATGTAAGACAGATTCTACATTTTGATGTATAAAGAGTCTCCAATATGACAAAATTAAAGGATAACTGTCGCCAAAATGCAACCTAGGGTCTTTTTGTTAATCTACCCGAGGCAAACTTTCATTTAAAAGCATAATTAGGATGGAAACGCCACTTTTAAGTTTAACTGTATTCTCGTTTTCGGTCAAATTGCCTTGTGAATGGGAGTGCATGGGGCACTTCTACGATAGCATCAAAAATCGCTATTTTTAAAACACTAAGAAGGCTCGACACAACATGAAACTGTGCTGGAAGTGTCACCAGCGGCTCTACACATGAACTCCAGCATTGAGAACATTGTGTGTGTTCACAGAGTTTACTAAAAAGAAAGATTTTGAACAACTCACTGTAGCTGTTGTTGTTTTGACAGTCAAAAATGGTCGATCTCCGAATGCGAATGAACTGACTCTGAATTTTAGTATTGTTTCTTATATGAGGATCCTTTTTCAAATACAAGGTCAATATTGATTTTCACTAACGACAAAACAAATTATCCGTGAATTTATATTAAACTAAGCTTTAGGAGCTTTCCATCTTTACTCTCCTCATGTTACGGTGCATTCGGGGATCGACTATTTTTGTCTGTCAAAATGGCGGCCGGAAACAACAACAGCTACAGTGCGTTGATCAAAATCTTTCTTTTTAGTAAACTCTGTGTACACACACACTGTTCTCAATGCTGGAGTTCATGTGTAGAGCCCCTGGTGATACTTCCAGCACAGTTTCATGTTGTGTCGAGCCTTCTTTTGATGCCATCATAGTCGTGCCCCAAGCACTCCCATTCAAAAGGCAATTTGACCGAAAACGAGAATACGGTCAAACTTAAAAGTGGCGTTTCCATTCTAATTATGCTTTTAAATGAAAGTTTGCCTCGGGTAGATTCACAAAAAAGACCCCAGGTTGCATTTTGGCGAGAGTTATCCTTTAAGACATCTAATCATTGCCCATTATGAACATCAATGAGCAAATGATCCATACGGAAATGTGTGTTAGAAGCTGTTTTGGTGTTCTGGCTCACCTCTGTTTTTCCTCTTGCAGTTTATTGAGGAGTACCAGGGCATCGGATGCGTGGACTCCATGTGCTGTTTCTCGGAGGGGCAGAACGCCTGCTCACGGCTGGGCCGGCTGGTGGAGCGCATGACGGGCCGGTGCGACCCCGCACGAGCCTCCAGGTGCGACCTCTCTCTCTCTCGCCTCTGCTGTAAACACATCTCCTACAAGCTGGAGCACGACGAGCCCGCGGCCCGGGACCAGTGAGGCCTCGGAGCACTCAAGCATTCCCTCATGATTACAGTGTAGAGCTTAAGACGGGTGCTTTCATTTGCCTTTTTAATGTTACAAAGATTAGCTAGAAGTCTCCAGGTACGTACGTATACAAGGAGACGCGAATCTGCCAACTCAGTGTCTTCGTCTTTCATCGTCTTCACCTTCTTTCAAGGTGCGTCCTTCTTTCCTGGTGTTCGTGTCTTCTCTGTGTTGCAGATCAATGTTCTCTGCTGAAGATCCACCTTAAATATCGTGCCTCCATACGAGTCCATAATCGCTGAAGTCGTCTCGTCTCGTCATCGCGCCCGGTTATTAGCAAGGCAAACGTTTATCGCGCCAGTTTATGCAAGTATTTGCTTGTCGAATGTTGGACTATATGACTTGATCCATGTCATTTCGTGTTCTGAGACGTTGCATCCCTGTTGAAGTGTTTTAATCCGTGTCTTAGTCTTTGCCTTGCGTGTGTTCCTCTCGGCGGAGGGGTTTGTGATGATGGCATGCGACTGTAATGCACTCCTAAGCCTCAGCTCTTAGCGTAATCGTCTTTTGATTGTCTGTATCCGCACTTTGAGAAGCTACTCCGCAGTGGTGAGATGAGGACACGGAGACCCGGTCTCGCTAAACACAGGACTCCGGCTCCAGTTTAACGGCTTGAACACTGCCATTGAAGCGCAGGGTGCTAGAGGAGTCTCTGCTCTGACTGGCCAACGGGAGCCACTGGCTCATTTATTGCAAAGAAACAAGGGACCACATCGTGAGCGATTGAGTGAGACACTGGTAACTGTAGTCTTTCGAGAGGATTGCTTTTGTTCATCTTTTTTTTTGTGTGTTACTTTTAACTCAAAGCCTTACGGAAGTCAAATCAGTCTGTGTAACTGCATGAGGGCAGCGTTTCATATTCAAGTATGTTTAGTAATCGATGAACGCCAGAGTTTGTGTCCTTCCGAGACGTTCGTTGACCCTATTATTCCCCTCTCCGTCTTATGCCGTCTCAAATGAAGCATCTAAACTGTTATAAGTTGTTGCATTTATCAATGATCTGTGCTGCTTTTCTTCCAGTGGTTCTCAACTGGTGGGTCCATAAATGGCTCTTATGTTGCCGTTTTAAATTTGTTTAAAGGAAGGACAAACGTTTCCCATATCGTTGGAGCTGATGGCTTTGTGAGCCGCGCTTCATGTAGCACTAAACGCGCTTCAGACAATCTGAGTTTGAGTCTTTTGCCGATCTCGTCTCCCACAATTCTCTATACAGTCGGGTCACATGTTGATTTATGTCTCTACATTCAGTCACTCTACATTGGTTTGGTACAAAATCATTCGTTAATTGGTAGCATGGAGCCAACATGCCCTAAACAAACAGTGTTTAATTCACCTTGCGCAGCTTTGTTCAGTGCACTTTTGTATGACTTTGGTATGTCTACAGCAAAACCAGTTGAGAACCACTGCTTCAGACAATGAAAGAGATTGTTTACTATGGTATGAAGCCGGTAAGCCACATATATGCATACATTTACTGATATAAATGCGAAAACACGCTCTAATTTTTTAACTTTTTACCTCTTCAAGATCTTAAAACGGTTGTCTTCATCTGCAACATGTGAAGATGGTACATTTAATTTGCCCTCTTCTACTTTCTTACACGTGATCCAAAGATAATCGCATTACTGTAGCTATCGGTGTATTCTTGATCTTATGTAGCATGGATCTGTTGATAATATGGCTGATGTTTTGATGAAGACAATGCCCTCTGGTGTTCACGAGTAGCAGGTCTGGCGTTTGAGGAACATGGCTTTGCAACGGCTCCGATCCTCAAGGGCTGCTTAATTCCACTCTATTTACAGATATTATATACATTTTATAGTAAACCTATATACACATATTTTTCTACAAGTACTAGATTTATGTTATGAATTGGTTTCTACTTATATACTGTAAATTATCTTAGTTTCATATATAGGTACCATACCCAACATATTATGCCTAGGAAAAGGTTAATATACTTTCAAGGGAATGTAATCTATGTGAATGTCAAGGCTGTGGAAGGATGTTGTGTTTATATTTGTTTATTGTCCATGCCCATTAACCCATCTTGCACTAACGTTTCCTCATCCATTTCTCCATTGGCTGTGACTCTTGTCGGTTTCTTACTTAGAAATATACTCTTCTAACCCAATAATTAATAACTCATTCACACATTGGCAAGACCGTAAACTTAATCATGGATGCAAATGCAGAGCTAAAGTTAGCCATTCCTCAGAGATTGTCAAATTTAAATGCATTTTAAACCATCGTTTGAAATGATATCTTAGACATAATACAAGAAATTTGGTCATTTTAACCTAACAGGATGGATTTTTTTTATTTTAAAGTGAGATAAATCAGTTAAATAATAAGTTAAATCAAGTAATACCAAATATTAAGGACAGTTAAAGGGTTAGTTCACCCAAAAAATTAAATTCTGTCATTAATTACTCGCCCTCATGTCGTTCAGAACACAAATGAAGATCTTGTTGAAGATTTCTGTCCCTCCATTGAAAGTCTGTTCACCCAAAACATTGGCGTTTGAGAGAGTCCATGAAACGGAAGCTCGACTTTACTCGATCGATGCGCGAGGACAAACCGCATTGGTTCTTGCAGAAACTCGAACTTGCTTCCGTTTACCATATTGTGTGTGTTTTATATATGTATGGATCAGTGTTACTTTAAGATGTCTACTTTTTGAAGCTCTAAATTGTTGGTGTAAGAGACCGAAAGAAATCTCAGGGTTTATTAAAGATATCTTCATTTGTGTTACGAAGATGAACGACATGGGAGTAAAGGATGACAGAGTTTTCATTTTTGATTGAACTCTTTAAGGATTTTAAAAAATATATATATATATATATTAAGACTTCTAAACTGGTTTTTTTTTGTAATGATTGATGCAGATCTCGATATTTAGATAAAAAGTTGGTCGATATAATGTAGATATATTCATTATACAATTTAATCATTTGCATTGTAATATATACTTAAGGGTAACTCTTATTTTAAGGTGGCGTAGTTACTACATCTACTTACTATAGTAATAAAATATTATAATAGTAAATTTTGCGTAATTACAAGTAACTAACCCTAACCGTAACTCTATAGTAAGTACATGTAGTTAATTAATATTACTAATACAATGTAACTACGTCACCTTAAAATAGTGTAACGTACTTAAGTTCTAAATGAAATAAGACTTTAAAACATTTTAATCTATGATAGAAAGTTCTAGATTATCCACACCAGACTATCCACACTGTCCCCCTCACTGTTCGCAATTTCCTTGATACTTCCAGATCTTGGAGCGACACTGAGACCTTCTTCTCCAATGACCGGAGCATCCTGACGCTCTCGCCCATGGAGGTCTCTCATTGTTAATGCACCAGCCCCAGTCTGGAGCCTGAAGATGCCTAGCCTTGACCCCTTGACCCCCTTGTCCAATCACCAGCCAGACTTTCACTGATGTCTCACTTTAAGAGCTCTGTTAATCAGAGCGTCACCTCATATGTGATCAGCAACAAGGGATACGCGGAAAAACCAAAGGATATGTCTGACTTGAACGTTTCTGCTCGTAAAACTACGAAACTGTACGAAAAGGGCCACCATCTTTCCTGAGGAAAACGAAGGGGTCTGTTTGAAGCCATAGTTCCCTCTTTTAATTGCCTGATTTTCAAGGTATTAAACGTGAGCACAGTTGCTCACAAACCCGTAGCCTCCCACCCTAAGATGCCTACCTGTACTTAATCTGTACAGATGATCATGATGCATGAATGTTGCGGAGTTCTCGATGGAAACCTCGCATATATCGTCCTTGAACTCGGCCACTTTCACCTCCGTCAGTCATGTGCCTGCATATCATTTCTCCTTTCCTCTGTCTTGCACATGCTAAATGTTCATTTCTAACTATTGCCATCAGTTAATTTATCATTGTTGCCGTGTTCATTGTTTTTCTGCTTGTGTTGCTAACCACTTGTCAAAGCTGTTTGATAATTTTCTTGTTTTGTGTGTATGCGTGTGTGTATTTAATCACATAAGAGGGCGTAGTCTGGGTTAATGTAAGGTCGGAGCATTGAGACAACCGTTTTAAACTTGCTTAGATCAACTATATTGAAGTTTATGATATCCGACTGCATGCTACACTTTGGTCAGTCTGTCTCAATATCCCTGTAACAGAGGCCTAAAAGTGAACTCGACATAAACGCTCCCATTTTGCGGAGTCTAGTCTTGGGGTTTCTCTTTATTTTTGCTGCGAAGGCCTGAAATCTGGTGCCGTGACCCGGGTGGCATTTGGAGATTCAGGTTTTATGATGGAGAACGGTTACATTATGAATTGTGGATTACTCTATTTTGGTACTTCTTCTCTCTAGATTTTATTTGTATATCACTTCTCATGTCAATGTTGATCATAACTGTTTCAATTCTTGCATTAAAGTTGTTTTGCTATATAATGTGTGTTATATAGCAACGCAGTAAATGCCACTTGTTACTCAGAGACATTAGCAATAAGACTCGATCTAGACTGGAAATACCTGATCTAGCTGTGATGTCAATCATCCATGTTGCGTTTTCATCTCTTTTTTTTAAACATATGTAAACATATGTTCTTCTAATTGTACTCTCCTCACAGTGAATATGTTTATTGCTGATGTTATGAAAGTTCTATTTACGGAATAAATACATTTATAAAATCTAGTGTTTCATTGTTATTAATCCACATTTCAGTTTTTGCACAAGTTCACGATGCAGAAGATATCTTGCGATCGTTTGGATTTGCGAAAAGTGATTTTTATTTTATAAGATGACGAAGAAGAAAATCAGAACACTTAATTGGCCAGACTACACTAAAAATGTAATCAAAACAGAGATTATTGAAGAGTTTTACAAGAAAATACTATTTCAGTCTTTCTACTTAATTTACTTAAATGTGTTTCTTGCCGTATCTGTGTAATTATGAGTGCAAATTGTTTCAAAGTAAATCCTACACCATTTTTTTTTTTTTTCAGTGTAATTGTGAACTCTATTAACCGTGTCAATGGGGAACAAGACTCAAGAGACATCTCTGTGCTAATCCGAGTATTTTCAACAGCGCTCTGGCAACACCGATGTTTGAAACTACCCTTCAAACAGACTTGAACAGCATAAAGCGATCATCGTTTTCTACATTTACTTCAGTGGTTTGGTTTTGTTGAAATGCAAATACTTGCAAATGTGTTTAATGGGAGAGATGGCTCGCCAGTCCACAGTCATGCTGTGGTGAACCCGGAAAATCAGCCAAGCGCTTCAGACGGTGGACATCCAGGAAAATGGGCCCAACAAACCCATCTTTATCTACCAAACGATGACATCATGGTACAAAAGTGACGGCACATACTCAGAGAGACCAGTCTGAAAAAGAAACATTTTCTAGCCTCCATTTTAGAGAAAATTTCCCAACTGCAGAACTATAAGAAAGTTGAATCTGAAATCTCAAAACTGAACTACTATAATTTGTAGTGCTTTCTTAAAATCTTCAATCTAATTTCTGATAAATTTGCTGGTTTAAACGTTCTTAATCTGATATTACTTTGCAAAGTGACCCTGGATCACAAAACCAGTCATAAGTCGCACGGGTTTATTTGTGGCAATAGCCAACCATACATTGTATGGGTCAAAATGATTGATTTTTCTTTTATGCCAAAAATCATTAGGATATTAAGTAAAGATCATGTTCCATGAAGATATTTAGTAAATTTCCTACCGTAAATATATAAAACGTTTATTTTTGTGAGTGAATGCAGCACAATCGCCAACATAAATGAACAACTTTAAAGGGGATTTTCTCAATGTTTTGATGTTTTGCACCCTCAGATTCCAGATTTTCAAATAGTTGCATGTCAGCCAAATATTGTCCTATCATAACAATCCATACATCAATGGAAAGCTTATTTATTCATATGATGTATAAATCTCATTGACCCATGTGACTGATTTTGTAGTCCAGGCTCACATATAGCGACACACTACTGTGTCATAAAATTGCATAAAATATATATGAGGGCTGCATATTGCCAACTGCCTTATAATATAATACCCAATGTGATGCATAAGTCAGAGTTCAGTATATGGTGATGCATCATTTGAAAACCAACAAGAAATAGTATGTTATTTTCAATGACCTATAATTTGTGACTCAATAATCCAGATCTTGCATACAACAGGAACTGGTTGTCTGAAATCGAATGCATCCCTATATAGTTGGAGAAAGAGTAGAACCAAAAGAGTATTTTGGAAAAACAGTGGGAGAAAAGTGCCTGTTCAGATGCCAGGCAAATCAGATTTCTTTTTTTCCTCCAATTCTCTCTGACTGTCTGCACTATTGATCGCAAATGATCAAATAAGATTTGTGTGTCCAGACATATCCGAACTATCTGCATGTGTTGCTTTGGTGATGATGTAGGCGTATCCACGTATGTGACGAGGCTTTCAAAACCAATGCAGAAGAAATGGAGGTGCATCATCTCTCTCTCACAGTGCACAAGGAAAGCGTAGACTGGTGTGTATTGTGATGTTCTGGGCTGTAGTCATGGCCGAAATCTTTGGACATTGTGCTTGAATGTTGTTTAAATTCTTCCGGCATTTCGCGAGACGCAAAAGACCATTTGAAATCCGATTTGAGCATCCAGACTGAGATCTGTAAAAATCCTGTTGGAATCGCATTTCAAAACACCTCCAAATGTGAAGAAAAAATAATCTGATTTCATGTGTTTTTTTGCGGTCCAGAATTAAAAAAATCTGATCTTTGCCGGTCATCTGAACATAGTCTTAATCCTTCAGGTGAGATTCTGAAGCGTGTTCACGATGGGCACTTTACTATCCCATGAGGCCACGGGAGAGGATTTATGAAGGGCAAAGAAGAGAGTCACATGACAAAGGTAGTTGGTCTGAGTTTCAGAATGAGTAGTTTGGGTCGGGACAGGACTCATTCCCAGAGCACCACAGGTGAGTCACGTCACCCTTCAACAACTAAAACACGATCCAGAGACATGATCCTTGAACTGAGACACTGAAATCTCTCAGGCAACCCTGCTTTACAATTTGATTGACGTCTAAAAACATAATTTACCTCCATGCTGACGTCCCATCGATTGAATGTAACAGCTAATGCCACTTCTGCAAAAAAATTATGACATTTCATTGTGAGATTCACCCATCCTCTCTCCAGGCCTTGCCATTGAACATCTATTTCAGGATTGTTCTGCTGAAATCCTTCAGGATGATCAGTGGAATCTCATTAGTGCTCATATATAATGCAGGCGAACTGTTTCTATTTCAAGAGAATGATCTTTCAGTTTTGACATGTTGAAGAATGATTGTGTGAAGTGTGTATTAATAACCGCACTGATCATGCATGTATTCAATGTAAATTGACCCTCTGAAACTTGTATTTAAAAAACTGATCGAAGCAATTTTTACAGGATACCAACGACTTCAGTGCCTTAATCATGATTAATTGGCACAAGCTTGACCCCTGACCTAAACACAACCTTTAATTTGCAATTTATAGGGGATTTATTTTATTTAAGGTGTTGTGGAGGGGGAAAAATGACTGAATTATGTAAATGTTTTGGGTGATTCCCAGAATGTGTTTTTGTGTTAAAAAAATGCCAAACACAGCAGTGGAATGAAAAATTAAAACGCAATATCTAGAGCAATATCAATGTTCCAGTGTTCCTGTATCCCAATGTCCCAGTGTTCCCCTCCCATGTGTTCCCGTATACCAGTGTCCCTTTGTTCCCGTTTCCCAGTGTTCCTGTGTCCCTGTGTTCCCGTTTCCCAGTGTTCCCGTATCCCAGTGTCCCTGTGTTCCCGTGTCCCTGTGTTCCCGTGTCCCTGAGTCCCAGTGTTCCCGTATCCCAGTGTCCCAGTGTTCCTGTGTCCCCGTGTCCCAATGTTCCAGTGTTCCTGTATCCCAATGTTCCTGCATCCCAGTGTTCCCCTGTCCCCGTGTTCCTGTATCCCAGTGTCCCTGTGTTCCCATTTACCAGTGTTCCCGTATCCCAGTGTCCCTGTGTTCCAGTGTTCCTGTATCCCAGTGTCCCTGTGTTCCCATGTCCCTGTGTTCCAGTGTTCCTGTATCCCAGTGTTCCCGTGTCCCAGCGTTCCCGTGTTCCAATGTCCCAGTGTTCTAGTGTCCCAGCGTTCCCATATCCCAGTGTCCCTGTGTTCCCGTTTCCCAGTGTTCCCCTGTCCCTGTTCCAGTGTTCCCGTATCCCAGTGTCCCTGTGTTGCCGTGTCCCAGTGTCCCTGTGTCCCCGTGTCCCAGTGTCCCTGTGTCCCCGTATCCCAGTGTTCCCGTCTCCCAGTGTTCCTGTGTCCCAATGTTCCTGTGTTCCCATGTCCCAGTGTTCCCGTGTCCCAATGTTCGAGTGTTCCCTTATCCCAGTGTTCCCGTGTCTCAGTGTTCTCGTGTCCCAATTTTCCAGTGTTCCCGTATCCCTGTGTCCCAGTGTTCCCGTGTCCCAGTTTTCCCGTATCCCAGTGTTCCCGTGTCCCAGTGTTCCCGTGTTCCTGTGTCCCTGTGTCCCAGTGTTCCCGTATCCCAGTGTCAGTGCAGGACATTGAGTCGTCTCCCGTTACTGGAGGCAATTGGTGAGTATGTAAGCTGGCGCTCGATTGGCCCAAAGTCCGGCATCCGACCAGCGCGGAAGGTCTCTACGTGTTACTGTCTTTTCTCGAGGCAAAGTATTTTTTGATTAAATGCAATACATTTGAAAATGTATTTTCTCGTTATTTCATCTGACTCCATAAATGAAAAGGTTTCAATGATATCTGTGCATCATTAAATGTGAGCGAATGTTTGACTATTCTTTTTAACTCTTTAATGAAAATAATGTCAAAGTCAGTTAGAATAATCAAATGTAACAATTTATTATGTCAGGTAAATGTATCATGCCAATTTCATAATCAATTCAAAGATACTCAATACAAAACATCAAAAGCTCTGGATTAAAGAGAAAAGATGCGAACCCGACATTAAAATACATGATGCTGAATTCTTTGAGGTCCTTCAACATCATGGGCTCATCTGAGTAACAGAAGGCCCCGATCTTCTCGTTGCATTCCATTATATATATTGTATATGCATACATTAGAGAGAATTATTACTGATACTCCCAAACACTGGGAAAAAAAAATGGGAAAAAAATCATGTATAGTAAGTGTTGTATTTATCATGTGTTTATCACAATCAAATATTTTTTTTCCATCAACTTCAATATGCTTAGAGATGTAGGTTATGACTTAGACAGGTTTAAAACTGATATTGTTCAACATATCAATGCAGTAAGATCATGATCTTTACTGGGGACACAAAAGGCACCGAATCCCAGGAATGACCCGACAAAATGTCCACTTATTTTAGCCCGAACCCTAACAAATGTACTTATAGTCAGCAGAATGTCTAGTGGACTATTGAAATAAAGTGTAACTGCAAATCTTATTCATGACATATTCAAGTCATTATGACGTTATAATTTATTTAGTCAAAATTGACATACTAAGTTATGCTTATGACATGAGGCATCATTTTGACTTAATAAGTATCACATACAAATTCTAAATTATGACCAAAAAAAAAAAATACATACTAAGACAATTTTGACATAAGTCTTTATGACATAATTTTGACTTTTTGTTATAATAATAGGGACTATCATAGCAGGGACATCAACTACATTTTCACACTAAACATGACGCTGAGCATAACGAGCTGTGATTGGTTGCTTTACATGCCATTGGCCAATGAAAGCCCAGACCTTCCGTCATAATGAAGAAGTGGCTTCAGTTCGAGAGCGAACCCTAACCCTTTAAATAATGTATTGTAAATATAATTTACTTGTTATTTTGTGGTTTAAACATGTTGGTAATAAATGTTCATATGTGTTAATTGTTAATACATGCTCATATTAAAGTGTAGTTGTTCATTTTTAATAAAGCCTTAATCTTTGTAAATAGTTGAATTTGTGTTTCACTGCGAAAACAAGTTGCGTTTAGCCGTTTCTGGGCCACATCTGGCCCGGGATCAAGCCGGATCTGGGTCACATCACTGAGCCCAATGATGTAATCTGGGAAGCAGGAGGCCGATCGCTGTCAGGAGTACAGTGACACTCACAAGCATTTCAAATATGCGGATTGTGCCGAAGTTTTGCTGCATAAATCAAAATGTTTACATATATTTCAATCATGTTTTAAATGCAGATTGAACACTTTCTTTAAAGGGATAGTTCACCCAAAAATTCTGTATTGTTTTTCCTATTGTGAAAGTCAATGTTCAAAGTCTGTGTTCAGCAGAGGAGAGAAACTCTTCTGTGCTGCAGGTAAAGACTATCCTAACTAGTATTTAAAAAGAGTAACAATATATGAGAAGACTTTTCTTGATAAGGGATTTGCACCCCAGTTCTGATTTAAGTAATTATTAATAATAATATTATTACACTATAACATGGATTTCATGAGTGTTAAAGAGTCTTTTGTTCGAAGACGTAAAATTGACGCTAAGAGTGGATTACGGTCCATTACACGCACACACACACACACTCACACACTTGAATTATTACATTCGTGTATATTTCTGTAATATGTTCATGTGTAATTACTTTTCTATCCTTATGGAAACACTTTGAAGATGTTGTATTTGTGTTTAATCCTAATGATTGTTTATCAGCGACTGTATTACATTATTTCATAATTAAACGATACAAATTTATAATGTTGTTTGGCCTTAAAAAAAAGGTCAGTTTTATGTCATGTAGAAGATAATGTGTAAAATAAATTATGGCGAGCCCCAATATCTGGAGTCTGAACTAGAAAGGATTTCCCTTTTTTCCTCCTTTCTTTACTGATAAAATTATATAATAAATATATATATTATATAATAATATTATACAGCAACTACAGAAAAGGTTTGGCAGAGGTTGTTTTTTCCTCGTATGTCTGTCTAGAGATGCAAAGCTATAGCCTATGTTTTCCTGCTCTGCTTGTGAATTTTAAAGTAAAATCTTACACACTCTTTACGTTGTTTTCTCTTTCTAGTAGGACATGTGGATCTTTGACCACGAGAATTAGTTTGAACAGTTCAGAATTTTTTTTTTTTTTTTATCATATTCTTACTTCAGGTAAGTCTAGATCCTCCTCATGTTTCCTCATTCTCAACAAAGTTAGATTTTTTATTTTATTTTTATTTTTATTTTTTGGTTTTGCTGTGTCTGTTAATGATGTTGTGCTTTGAGGAGTTTTGGCTTCACAGCAGGTGTAATCGACACTAGTCAGGATAGAAACCATATTTATTTTCATGATTTAAATTTTTCCGGGTTTTTTTTTTTTTTTTTTTGCATGTAAACAAACCTGTAAGGGATATAGACAGTCCATGGAAAAATATGGGAAAGTGAATTTCTCTGGCCTGTCTGTCTGTCACACTGACCAATCCGTCTCTCCTGATCTCCAGGGCTTTGACCCTCACACTGACTGTTTGCATCAGTGGTTCTGGATTTGGAAATGATGTGAAAATTATCACTCATTTCAATCTTCATTCTGCGGCACAAGCAAGACATGATCAGTAGGGGGCAGTCATGCTTCATTCTTCAACAAACACAGACTGTTAGTGGATTCTTGGCATGTTTGGTTGGATTAAAACGAACCCCGGAGCGATTGCTCTGTTAGTGCGGTTCATCTGAATAAGTGAACACTGCCATCTGAACCCTGGAGCACCAAACAAGCGGAGCGAGACGCTAAAAAGATGAGACTCACTCCGCTTACAAACGTATGGAAGCTTGTTTCCGCCACAGAATAAAACATTTTAAAAGATAATTGCGACTTTTTATCTCACAATTACGAGTTTACATCTCGCAATTCTGACTTTATTTCTCAGAACTGCGAGATATAAAGTCAGAATTCCGTGTTATAAAGCCAGAATTGCGAGATATAAAGTCAGAATTGTGTGAAATAAAGTCGCAATTGCGTCTTATAAAGTCAGAATTCTGACTTTTTTTCTCGCAATTGCGACTTTATGTCACGCAATTCTGACTTTATATCTCGCAATTCTGACTTTATAACACGCAATTGGGAGATATAAAGTCAGAATTGCATGATATAAAGTCGCAATTGCGTGTTATAAAGTCAGAATTGTGAGATAAACTATTCTGAGGTAAAAAAAAAAAAAAGTCCGTCTTTTTTTCCCCTTAGAATTGGACTTTATATCTCACAATTGTGAGTTTATATCTCACAATTCTGAGAAAAGATGTCAGAATTGCGAGATATAAACTCGCAATTATGTGTTAACATACTTTATAATAAAGTCAGAATTGAAAAAAAGTCAGAATTCTGACTTTATAAGACGCAATTGCGACTTTATATCTCGCAGTTCTGACTTCATAACACGCAATTCTGACTTTATAACACGCAATTCTGACTTTATTTCACGCAATTCTGACTTTATATCTCGCAATTCTGACTTTATAACACGCAATTGCGACTTTATTTCACGCAATTCTGACTTTATATCTCGCAATTCTGAGAAAATTCTCAGAATTGCGAGATGTAAACTCGCAATTGTGAGATAAAAAAGTCGCAATATCTTTTAAAATGTTTTATTCTGTGGCGGAAAACAAGCTTCCATACAAACGAACTCTGGTGCGGTTCGACTGAAATATGAACGCAACTCGGACCAAAGACATCTAAACAAACCAAAAACAGGACATGATGTCACAAGATGCGACTCTAAAAAGGACCGAATGCTCACGCAAACCTGTTTTTTCTCGTCATAGTCGCGATGTTGCCCATCACAGTTCAGTACAGGATAAGAACTGCGTCTCCTCACAGAAGATCTTATAATTTCTGTGTGTGACGGAGGGATTCCTGCCGCTGTTTTGACTCCTTTACACATTTTATAAGCTCTTCACGAGTTCCCAGCTGGTCAGAATACCATCATGTGTGTACACACACACAACGAGCGCGTTTAGTCCTGAACACTGCATTGCTTTAGAAGATGATCGACAAGTTCTGTCGTAAAAAATATGTAAAAGCCTTTTTTTGTTTTGGATCTTTAGGTTTGTTCTCAAAATGACAGTGTGAATAATAAGCGATCCAGGACTGAATGTATCATTTTCTTTTTTGGTCCGGATCAAAAAAACCAAGAGAACCGAACTACAGTGTGAACATACTCTTAACATATAATTTTTTTGATCAGCAAGAAAAAAAATTTGGTGGGGGGAACACTATAGTGTTCACTGTATAATTGAAATACAGATTCATCTTTGTTAAAGCTGTGTTTTGTTGTTTGATGGACATTAATGACTGCTGTCACTTTAAGACCGAATGCGTGGACCCAATATAATGATACACATCCGATTTCTTTCTCAACTCTTTACATTCACTTAAGACATAACCGACTGCGTTTATGAGGATACTTACCGGTTCTGCGCCCCAGTACTGATGGACTTTATGTACTAAATGATAACATAAATTTTGATTTTTGTGAACTATCCCTAATTATTGAGGTAACACCTGTTCAACATGGAGAGGATTAGAGATCCGCCATTTTGATAGAAGCAAAGCAAAAACTTTATGTTGATTTTAAGACTGTTAAATTTGCACTTTGACCACATTTGGATAAAAGGAACGAGGAGGCGAGAAGTGAGGAACGAGGAGGCGAGGAGTGAGGAACGAGGAGCGAGGAACGAGGAGTGAGGAACGAGGAGGCGAGGAGGCGAGGAACGAGGAGTGAGAAACGAGGAACGAGGAGCGAGGAACGAGGAGTGAGGAACGAGGAGGCGAGGAACGAGGAGGCGAGGAACGAGGAGTGAGGAATGAGGAGGCGAGGAGTGAGGAACGAGGAGGCGAGGAGTGAGGAGGCGAGGAGCGAGGAACGAGGAGCGAGGAACGAGGAGTGAGGAACAAGGAGGCGAGGAGTGAGGAATGAGGAGGCGAGGAACGAGGAGACGAGGAGTGAGGAACGAGGAGTGAGGAACGAGGAGGCGAGGAACTAGGAACGAGGAGCGAGGAGGCGAGGAGTGAGGAACGAGGAAGCGAGGAACGAGGAGCGAGGAACGAGGAACGAGGAGGCGAGGAGTGAGGAACGAGGAGGCGAGGAACGAGGAGCGAGGAACGAGGAGCGAGGAACGAGGAGGGAGGAGCGAGGAGGGAGGAGCGAGGAACGAGGAGGGAGGAACGAGGAGTAACGATGAGCGAGGATGCACAGGTGTAGTGTATACTATGCAGAAGTCTTTCTTGACGAGAAACCTGACGCACATATGAATTCTCCTCCCCCTTCACATCTGTCACAATAATTAAAATTTATGCTTTACTTTGCTGTTTAAATAAACCATATATCTCACATATATCAACAGGGCATCTTACTTTAATATTATTATTTATTAATTATATAACCAAACTCAAGTGATCAAGAATAAAGTGATCAAGAATATTCCAATACACAAATAAGCTTTCGTTTGATTTCTCCATCCTCATTTTCTTTCCCTGAGGGAAGGAAGCGAGGAGCACACATAAGAAATGAGAAGCACCAGTACGCTGCACCAGTACCCACTCCATGTGGTTCAATCAAACGAAGGAGAATGTCAAAATCCAAGAATTAGACGGGGTATATATACACAGGAAGTAAGTTAACAATGGACAGGTGGACACGATAGGTTACTATGGTAAAAGACGGGCACAGACTAGAAAACTAGGGCTGAGTCTGAAATCCCCCCCATACCCTCAAATAGGGCACTGGTCACTATTTGAGGGAACAGCCATTTGTAGTGGTGTCCGAAACCACAGTGGACGTTATTGATTGCACTCAATCAATCCCACAATGCACCGCAATAACGAGTGTAGAGCCGATGTACATCCAACGGCTGTCTGAATTCACTCACTCGTTTCCATTCACTCCTTCAAGAGAACTGTATTAGTGGACTAACATAGGGAATAGTGAGTGAGGGTTTAGTGGGCGATTTCAGACCTAGTTCCTAGATTCCTAGTTCAACAAACAAATGCAGCGATTGAATGATATCATATTTATCACACACCTGACGAAAAAAGTTCTGGACCTTTAAAAGGAAATGGCCAAGCGAACAAAACAACATCAAAATTATAATAGATAAATGAAATGTACTGTTTGCTACATGATTCCCCAATTGTTTCCATTATTTCATGACTTCTAGTATTTGTACAGGCTTTGTTCCCATAATAGCTGTCACCGTTCAAATTAATGCTCAGCTTAGACTAACTGTACATCATGTGTGTAAGACTGCAATAAAATAAAAAAGATGCAATCTAATCCTGTTTACATGAAAGAAGCTGCTGCCGAGCAGGCTTGCGGAGTTGTAAAGACAGAGTGACTCGAGAGCAAAACGAAAGTAACAAAATGAGGAACAAGAGATGTCATTTCAAAGCTTTCAATGACAGGAATCCACACGTCTGTATTTTGTGGTAAGAAATTGAGTTTATATATGTCAAATAAAAATGGGCTGTCACTGTATTTCAGCTTTTGATTTCAAGACTGATGTTTGTATTCTGATAGTTCAATGTGCAAACTTTCTAAAGTAACCTAAAGTGTGGAAACATCAGTGGATAAAGTGGATTAGTTTAATCACATTTTACTCAGACGGCTGGAATAAACTTTTGTTTTATGTTTTAAAATCTATGAACAGAAATATTTTTGATATAATGAAATTTTGTAGAGGCTGTTCATTTTGTCGCATGAACAGAAGGACTGAACATAATGAGAAATACTGTTTTTTTCGAGTTTACCAAAGCAATTGACAGGTCATTGTAAATAACTTTTAAGCAACAAATGTAATAAAATTAATTTTAAAAATGCTATCTTTAAAGATATCAAATATCTAATACAGTAACTATCTAATATAAATCTAATATATAATATATAATCTAATAATGATATCTTTAAAGCTGCAAATGAATTATTCATGAAGAGGATGGCAGTTTCTGTTTCCTGTAAAGACCAAGTAACTTGATTCCATGTAAGAAAATGGAAGTAAAAAACAAGGGAAAAGAGAAGTGTTTTAGTGCTTTCACTAACAGGATTGACACGTCCGTATTTTGTGGTAGGTTAAGAAATTAATTTTACACACAAGACTGATGTTTGTGTTTTTTAATGTGCAAACCCTCTGAAAGTAACATTTGAGAGGACGCTGGCGTCAGTTGTTGGCCGCTTCTGAACAGTTATTTGTTTTTGCCTTTTTACACGGATTGTTTTTTAATTGAATGCTGTCCACTCACCTATTGTTATCTCTATAACATCGACTGAACTGCTCATCTTTCCATATTGATTTCACCTCCTTTAGTGACTGAAAGAAAAGGAAGGCTGAATCCTCACAATAATTACATTTATAAAGTTTTGAATAGAAATTACTACAAAAAGAGGCAATTTCCTTAGAAATATGTCAAAATGCCATTCATTTGCAGCAAACTAATAGTATGATTTCCAGAGTTGTGTTTTTCCATTCTAAAGAAATCAGCAGAGCTCTGTTCTCCTTGTTCTAGCCATTTCCTTCTCGAACGAACATAGGAGCCTTCAGCTCTGTGTTTATAATTACTGTCTAATTTAGATTGGAGCCCTGCAAGTTCTGTTAGGTCAGTTTCTGATAAGCCTTCGTGAGTTTTACTCTGAAGTGTTATGATCTTTGATATAACCTCCTTCTCTTCATATACCTTCTCTGTTTTGCCAAATTGCTACTAATATGTCTAATACAAATTCCTACTTCATATTTTAGCAACTCCCAATTTAGGCCAATTTTATTTTGTCAGAAGAAGCTTTCACCCAATAGTATGGAATCAGAAAGGAAATTCTTTTTTTTAATTCATCATACTTAAAGGGATGGTTCGGAGTAAAATCAACCTAGGGTCCTTTGCACCATGACCTAGAGCCAACCCGTGTTGGTGTCGTTGGTGACATCGACGTCCGGGTTAGCGGTAGCATTAGCCATCAGGCAAGTGTTATTTAAATAAACTCCTGATGTACTTACAAACTTTCCAATGCCTCGTTTTATGAGTACAGAACCTATTTGTACTACTGTAGAAGTTTGGTACTATTCTGGGCATTATTAGTGCGGTAATTTACGAGATACAGCCTTGGATCCATTAGCGCCTGCACTAAGCCATTCGGCTGATGTCTCTAAATAAGCTCTAACTTTAATAATGTTCGACCAAGGGAAAAAAGGCTTCTGGGGGGTGTTTGGCTCGGAGTCATGGTGCAAAGGACCCTAGGTTGATTTTACTCCGAACCATCCCTTTAAATAGAGAGGAATTCATTTTCCTATAAGAGGCTCTAGAACAATATTTGAATGTCCTGTGGATAGAGGAGTAGAAAGAAGAATAGTATAGTGATCAGTTAAGGAAGAAGGAAGAACTGAAACATTATAATGTTTGAAAGAGTATGGCACAAGCCAATAATCGAAACGAGAAAGTCTTGAGTGACTGTTGTAAGATTTAGCATTTGGGAACTTCTCCCTCCAAATATGAATTAAATCAAACTTCTCCATGAACATTTTCAATTTTGAACTTTTGCTCTGAACCATGAGCCATCCAAACCTCGTTGCCCCATTGGAGGTGTCATTGGAAACAGAGTGAGACTCCTGGAAGAAACAGAAATCAGTTTTGAAAGACTTAGCATACAAAAACAATGCTTTGCGCTTTACATTATCACACAACCCCCAGGCATTGAGAGAAACAACTGAAATGGACATTCAAAAGAACAGAACAGAACAAAGGATAACAAAAGTATTGGTAGTAGAACCCTCTAGGGATAAAAGTGCATCGGTAAGCTGACTACCCTTATGGAAAGAAAATATATTTCCCAATATATGAGTGATCACCCCCAACAATGCCTTAGAAAGCATAAAGTTTTATGATCAGTTTCATCCACTTTCCTGCGCGCTTGGAAGATGGCACGCTACACAGGTGAAGAAGCTCTTCAGCTCGTCCTGGATAGTGACGAAGAGATCGCATTTTCCTTAGGAAGAGCGGGACTCCGACGATGAACGTTTGCATTTTAAAGGCACACTATGCAAGATTTGTACCTTAATATAACAGCTTCGAAATCATTTAGACGCCAAAGCGGTTAGGGACTCTAGGGGACGCTGTTTGAGAAAAAAGGAAACTGCATAGTGTGCCTTTAAATAGCGACTTGATCCAGCCGTGGATACAATTTCGGATGAGTACGTTTTTATTTATATTCGTTGGACTATTTCCAGACTTCTATTTGGATATATTTTTAAAATGCAATTTATTCCTGTGATGTTAATCATTACTCCAGTCTTCAGTGTCACATGATCCTTCAGAAATCATTCTAATATGCTCATTTGATGCTCAAGAAACATTAATGATTATTATGAATGTTGAAAACAGCTGTGTACCATTTTTTTTTTTTTCAGGATTCTTTGATGAATAGAAAGTTCAAAAGAACAGCATTTATCTGAAATAGAAATCTTGTAACATTATTCACTACTGGTCAGAAGTTTGGGGTCAGTATGAGATTCGTTTTTTTTTTGTTTTTTTTTGCTGTTGTTGTTTTTTGAAAGAAATTAATACTTTTATTCAACGAGGAAGACATTTATAATGTTACAAAATCTTTCTATTTCAGATAAATGTTGTTCTTTTGAACTTTCATCAAAAAAAATTACAATACTGTTTTCAACTGATAATAATCAGAAATGTAGACTTGAGTAATGATGCTGAAAATTCAGCTTTGATCACAGGAATAAACTGCATTTTAAAATATATTTAAATAGAAAACATTTATTGTAAATTGTAAAAAAAAAAAAAATCACAATATCACTGTTTTTGCTGTATTTTTGATCAAATAAATGCAGCCTTGGTGAGCAGAAGAGACTTCTTTTTTTTTTTTTAACATACAGATCTAAAACTTAGTAGTGTAGGTCTAAAACGGTAGTGTAGGTCTAAAGTTTTTAAGTAAAGTCTTTGTGTAAAGAAAATTTCTTTTAACTTGATTTTGTGAATAAATAAAAAAATACATTCAATCATTAAGTCAATTCAGTCAATTCAATCAAAAGTTAAATGATTATATTGTTTTGTATGAATGAGTGCTCAGGATGATTTTCACATTGTTTTGAACAAAAAACTCTAGGCTACAAGATGCAGTTCTGAAAAGTCTTGTGAACAAATGTTTACTATGTGTTATATGGCCTTATTTCAGTGACTTAACATTTTAGTTAAAAACCATGCACAAACCTTATTTTCTCAAAACTACAAACTTTTATGCTCAAGTTTGCTCACATTTTACTATAGCCCTGTTTGTGCTGAATACAATGTAATCAGACTTTAGCCATTAATATGTTTTAAGCAACTGAAAAAAGCACAAATGTCAGGGCATGTCAAAACGTCTTCAGGGCTCCAAAATACCCTTAGGACCCAGAGGGTTAAAACTTTATTTATCTGACATGTATGTTATTCATATTATTCATAGTTCCAATGATTTGACTGACCAACTATAATTGTATTTTGTACATATTAACACATTTCTAATTTGATGGCTGTAATACACAGAACAAGTTTGGTCAGAGGCAAACTAAGGGTGAAAAGTTTATAGAATACTAGCATTTCTAAATGCAAGATTGCAAAGAATAATAATGTGAAAGGATTTGTGGACTTATTTATTTGTACGTCTGTACAATCTTCTAATCTAAGATAATTAAAAAATCACAGCATTTTACAAAAAATCCTAACGTTTCTGGAAACTGAGTTAGTAAACGTATTTGAGAGATATATTTCACTTTTGTTCTCATCCAGACATACATGTATTGCATTTGTTGTATAAACTTTTAAGATGATTTCCAACATTTATTTTATTTATTTTTATTTTTCAGTAGTGGGGAGATATATGAGCCAATCCCTTCTGTGAAATACCATCTGACTCACAACAAGAAGCAAAACATGGAATCAGCGAAACAGATCGTGGAGACTGAATACCTGCATCAGGATTCTTACCAACCAGTAGATGATGTTTTTCAGAAAGTGAAAGACCAGCACAAAACGTTCATGAAGAACAAGTATGAGAGCTTATTTGAGGGAATCAAACTAAAGGAGAATCAAACCCTCCTGAACAGCATCTACACACAGCTGTACATCATAGAGGGAGAGAGTGAAGGAGTGAATGAAGAACATGAGGTGCTTCAGATGGAGAAAAACAAAACACAACACTCACAAGACACTCCAATCTACTGCAATGACATCTTTAAAGCCTCACCTGAACCAGGATGTGAGGAGAAAGACAAAATCAAGACTGTTCTTACTATAGGCATCGCTGGGATTGGGAAAACCGTCTCTGTGCAGAAGTTCATTCTGGACTGGGCCGAGGGAAAAGCCAATCAGGATGTAGATTTCATGTTTGTGCTTCCATTTCGAGAGCTGAACTTGATTAAAGATCATCAGTACAGTCTTCACAGACTTCTGCTGGACTTTCATCCTGAACTTCATAATCTGGACTCAAAGATTTATAAGGAGGGTAAATTGGTGTTCATCTTTGATGGTCTGGATGAAAACAGAATTCCACTGATGTTTTCAGACGCTCAGAAAGTTTCTGATGTGACTGAGACTTCATCAGTGGGTGTGTTGATGTCAAACCTCATTAAAGGAGATCTGCTTCCCTCTGCTCTCATCTGGATCACCTCCAGACCAGCAGCAGCCAATCAGATCCCCTCAAAATACATCAACCGTGTGACAGAAATTCAGGGATTCAATGACCCTCAGAAGGAGGAATATTTCAGGAAGAGAATCAATGACGAGCATCAAGCCAGCAGAATCATCTCACACATCAGAAGAGCAAGAAGCCTCCACATCATGTGCCACATACCCGTCTTCTGCTGGATCTCAGCCAGTGTGCTTCAGAAGCTCCTGGAAGATCTGAGTGCAGAAATCCCTCAAACTCTGACTGAAATGTACATCCATTTTCTGATCATTCAGATCAATATGAGGAATCAGAAGTCTGAAGAGAGAGATCCAGAGAAGCTCCTGCAGTCCAACAGAGAAGTGATTTTGAAACTTGCTGAACTCGCTTTCAAACAGCTGATGAAGGGCAATGTGATGTTCTATGAGGAGGACCTGATTGAGAGCGGCATAGACGTCACTGACGCCTCAGTGTATTCTGGGATTTGCACTGAGATCTTTAAGGAGGAATCTGTGATTCATCAGAGGAAAGTTTACTGCTTCATACATCTGAGCTTTCAGGAGTTTCTGGCTGCTTTTTATGTGTTTTACTATTATATAATAAAAAATGATAACACGTTGCATTATTTGGATCAAGTGCATAATCTGCATAGGGACACAATAGATGAAGCACTTCAGCGTGAAAATGGAAACCTGGATCTTTTCCTGCGATTCCTGCTGGGCATCTCACTGGAGTCCAATCAGAGACTCTTATTGGATCTACTAACACATACAGAGGAGAGTTCAGAGAGCATCAAGAAAACCTCACAGTACATTAAAGACAGAATCAGGGCTGAGAAGAATCTCCCCACAGAAAGATCTATCAATCTGTTTCTCTGTCTGCTGGAGATGAAAGATCAGACTCTGTACAGAGAGATTCAGGAGTTTATGAAATCAGAAAAACACTCAGAGAAGAAACTCTCTTCTGCTCAATGTTCAGCAATCACCTGCATGCTTCAGCTGTCAGATGAGGTGCTGGATGAGTTGGATCTGAAGAAATACAACACATCAGAGGATGGTAGAAGAAGACTGATACCAGCAGTGAGCAACTTTAGAAAAGTTCTGTAAGTAATTTATTTGGATCATATGTAATTGCATTTAAATTGTGCATTTAATATAACTATTCACCCTAGAGATGCACCAAGAATTTTTTTTGGAGAGTGATAAATACTGTTACAAATGCATTACAATTAAAATAACAAAATATTTATTCACAGAAGTATTTTTCAATAGTTAGCAGAAACACTTTTAGAAACACTGATAGCTTTTAGTCTGAAATGTCTCTATCAGCATCGCACATCTGGTCATCACATTCCTCTTTGTTGAAACACTCAAGTTCAGTCAGATTAGTTAACATTATGAGTAGACAGCCTTTTCGGGTGCACCTATGAATTCTCAGTTGGACTGACTGCAGCAGTAATGATTACATGTGTCATATTAAATGTAGTTGATATTTATGAAGAAATAAATAGAAGGCGTTCCCTCACACCATAACAAGGGGGCAGGAAAAGACTAGACATAAAGACATCTATGTCCAAGACATAACGTGACCAAGGCAGAGACGGGAGCCAGCGGGAGTGAGGACAACGGTGGAGCCGAGGGAAGAAAGAGCCTGATGGAGCTGAAGAGGTGAAGAGACGAGGCGTAGCCAGAGGCCTGGAAGTTTGTAGTGCAACCAGGGTGATGGCTGACCGAGGTGGAGCCGGAGGTATGAGGGAGCTGGGTGGGACCAGCAGTGACGAAGGAGACCAGAGACTGGATGGGATCACCGGGTATTGAAGACTTTGAGGAATGATATCATCCAGCTCATCATACCATTCCTTTGGGACCTGGCACAGCACACCCTCAGGAGCTGGAGTATAGGCGGGTTCAACTCCATTCTGCTCTCACGCACCTGGTCAGACTCCACGATTGCCTCAGGCTCCAGGACATTGGCCTTTGTCTTTTTCAATGATCCAGCTTTATTGTGGGCTTGGACTGAGTCTCTGATAGGCTCTGACATAAAATCTGTGGGGGGCATGGCTGAATGCTGGTGGGGCCCTGGGTCCGGAGTGGGTCCTCATCCATGAGACAGGCAGTGAATGCAGATCCACACTGCACCAGCACCCACTCTATATAAGCAGCGAACCTCCTTCAAGGACCTTCCACAGGTCGCTGGGGCTGGTGTAGAAAAAGACGCAGAGTTACTGGTCTGGGTAATGAGTAAAAAACCTTTTGGAAAATTTGGGTTATGGATAAGGCCCACTGAGCCGTGGCTTTGACAATCTTAATGATTTTTAATCAATACATCAAGAAAACGATTTTGATTAACGGGTTTGATTAATAGCTACCAAGTCAAGCTGGTCTAGTTGAACATTTACTATTAGGGAATATTTTAAACTATAGAGTGAAACGTGTCATCCCTTGTGATTTTGTAAGAATCTGTCCTCTAAACTTACTAAAAATTCTGTTTTTGTCTCTTTCAGTCTTGCTGACAGTAATCTTAATGGTCACAGCTATGAAATTGTGGTCTCAGCTCTACAGTCATCAAACTCTCCTCTTAGAGAGCTTGATCTGAGTAACAATGACCTGGAAGAAACAGGAGTGAAGATGCTCTCTGATGCACTGAAGAGTACAAACTGTAATCTGGAGATACTGCGGTGTGTAAGAAAAAAACTACAAAATTATAAATGATCATTGCATTTGATTTTGAACATAACTGTGATAGTTGAAGGATCTTGGATGATTAGTTCTCTTCAGGTGCAAGAATATTAATGTTTTGATTTCTATACAGGATTTCTATAATAGCATTTCTTCAACATTTGAGATGAAATAGTTTGGGGGGGTTGATTTGTAAAAACATGATGACAGTGATACATTATTTTAGAATGAATTCTAAACAATTTAAGCTTTTAAAATTATGTTCAAAGGTGTTTAAACAGGCATATTCATAATTCATAGGCTTTAAACAATACAGATGTTCAATCATGAATCCAATTACTTTGTAGATTATCTGGCTGTATGATAACAGAGGTCGGCTGTTGTTATCTGGCTTCAGCTCTGAGTTCAGCTTCACACCTGAAAGAGCTGGATCTGAGCTACAATCACCCAGGGGATTCAGGAGTCAAGATGCTTTCCGAGAGACTCAATGACCCAAACTGTGCACTGGAAAAACTCAAGTATGTTGGAGTGAAATTTTTCATGGTATTTGTTGTTAAAATTTTGTAATTGTTATTTTTCATTTTACTTGCACTTACACAAATACATATTTGTAAACAAAATAATAATAATAATAAAAATAAAACTAGCACTAACATCACATGGAACATAACACAACATCACATCCTGATAGCAATTACTAAGTTTATTAATAATATTAATATTAATACTAAATGTATTTATATGTACAGGCATAGGACCATAAAATGTTCGTCCAGTTACTGCATTTGGTCAAAATGTAACGATACATTGTCCTACCTGCCTGTCAACAAAAATATTTCTATACCTCCGTGCACATCACAAATCATCAACATGTTTCACGCCATGCAGAGTTAGACAAACGTCAATCACCGAGCACCGCAACCGAAACAGCAGCCACCTTCTACAGTTCCTACTGAACCAAAACAATGAGCTTATGCTGCATTCACGCCATAACTACTGTAATTTGGAAACCAGTGACGTTATACTCTGAGCGGTTTGTAACTTGAATTTATGTTTCAATGGCAACACTGAATGATCTGATGATCTGAAGGGAGCATCTAATGAGATTTTATGATTTTAAAATTAGCTTGCTATTACTAACCTCTCCGAAAATGACCTACCCTACCTTTAATTTACAACACTTTGTGGTTTGTAAAATAAAGGAAACACCTTGTTTTATTTTAGTCACCCTAAATAAAATTTTCTCCCTCTAAAGAGATACTCGCTAGGGCTGTGCTCAGAATATCGATTCTGTCGTGCTTTTGAATGTACTGTAGCCAATTATCACGTGATGTCAATTGGTGCCAATTGCACTTGTTAATGCTGATGGTGAGGAAATACAGTTGCAACATCTCATATAATGTACCTCAAACTGAGTAGTGTATCACTGAGTAACGTCCTGCTCGAGTCGTCCTTGCAATGGAGGTTTGGGTTCAAAAACTAGTTCTTCCAATGTTTCATCATCGGACTCGCACTCGCATTGATATGGTAAAATCGACGTCATTGTTCATTACTGTGTTTAGTTTACGGTGTAGGAAGCCTCAGGACAAGCAGAGCTGACGTTGTTATGGCAATGGGCGATTTTGTTTTTCGACACGCTATACATGGTATGCCAATCACAACAGACTGAGCTATCTGGCCAATCAGAGCAGAGTATATCGCGGAAAGGCGGGATTTAGAGGGATTGATTCATTTGACGAGTCGTTTGAAAGTCATTGAAAATGTGATGATGTAAAAAATAAAGTATAAAGTCGGCAACACCTAAGCTCCAAAATTATCAAAAATATTTATTTTCAAGACAACTATCGCATAGCGTATGTGACGTTTCGAGCACGCAGGCTCTAGTCTGATGAAGATAGTTGTCTTGAAAATAAATATTTTTGATAATTTTGGAGCTTAGGTGTTGCCGACTTTATACTTTATTTTTTACTTGTTGTTTTCTAGTCGAGCACCCTTTTGAGACTGATGTGCGTGCTTTTGTTTCATTTTTCTTAAATGTGATGATGTACAAATGTATATTATGAAGAAATTAAACAGTTTGTTCACCTTTGATGCATGTAAACAAGTTGTAGGAGAGTCCACAACAACATTAGGAAACTTTAAAATAGCATAATAGGGGCCCTTTAAATGTTTTAAAAGCGACACAGAGATGGTATTTTTATTACTTAACATGCGAGTAAGGTATTTTATTGAACAGATAAATTGCCATATGTAACTCTGCCATATGTAGTTAGTTATGAAGTATTATCTTATCTATTGTGAAGGGTCATTTAATAACTGTTGTTGTAGCCGGGGCGGATTTAGTGATTTGGGGGCCCCAGGCAAAATATAGGAATGGGGCCCTATACAATTCTAAAATAAAATTGCACACAATTACCTGGATCATCCTTGAGGTCCTGTGTTGTGATGCTTGCTGCTGCACGATGGTGCCCCATAGTTTTTAATTTTTTCATGTACATGTTATAATGGCTTTTTTTCTTGTTTTAGACCCTGAAATAGCAACAGTAAGGCTATATGATGAAATCACTCATGGAACTGTCCAACCAGTTTGGTGTGGCTTACACATCATAATCGCCATATCATAATTTTCACCCCAGTGCAGTTACGGTATTCGCGTTTAAACAGGTTCTAACAGTATAACCGTAGGCTGGACACGCAAGGCTGTAATTCAAATTTAAATGTAACTGAAAAAAATATTGAAAAGGAAATTATAAATGTACACACTTAAAAGATTATTTCAACCAAAAATGAAGGACATATGTGCAGTGTCAGAGCTGAGTGCCTTTGTGGAAAGTAACTGTGCATGCGTCCTCTACTTGGGTCCTTCACTGAAATGAGTAAGCATCATTTAAACAATAAAAATATAATACTATTACTCAATATTTAGTTATTGCTTCAGATGCTAGTATTTTCATTTGCTACAAGCCGGATACACAAGTAGCACATTCAATGTGGACACACAGATGATTGTCATGGTAACGAACACCACAGCAACTGCTTGCGCGTTAGTGATGAATGTGCATCTTGTACAAAAAAAAAAAAAAAAAAAACATTTTAGGGGCCCCTTGGCTTTTGGGGGTCCAAGGTGGTCTTATACCTTTGCCTAATAGTAAGTCCGCCTTTTCTTGTAGCGCTGTGCTGGAATTTATTTTCAAGGAAGGTGTCTATTAATGGGCATAGCAACAGCTAGTCAGCTAGTCTTCAGCTAGTCAGCTTGAGATCCTTTCCATCTAAACTGGTCATGTGAGTGTTTTATGAGAAGTGGGATAAATCAAACATTGCGTTAGTTCAGGCAGACCATGTCAGTCATGTTTCCATCAGCTGACAGTCAGCTGTTTCTGACATGTACCAATTCAGTTTCAACTCTTATCACAGCTGTTCATTAAAATCCCCATTCATTCAGCCTGTCTTCTACTGCTTGCTGCGTGCTACATCTAACTCCACCCTCCATCCCCAACTCCACCTGGCTGGAATCTGGAATCTAATCTGATATCTGTTTCGTCTTCAGTATACACTAAATTTTATTGCAATCATCTATAATGCATTTTCGCCTTGTTTACAACAACTCATGTTAAATTTGTGAATTGTAATTATGCATGCATGATTACTGAATATGCCCAGAACAGAACCATACAGCCAACACTAACAGTTAGTGGTTTGCATTATCATTATAATAAATATTAATTCGACAAAGGTGGTCCTGACTAAACCATATTATTGGGTTTTTACATAGATCTGAACTTGGAAGGGAAGATGGCGCCGCTGTGTTTGGCATGTCACTTGCTCCTCTGTTTTTTCATAAATTTTTTCATATTTGTTTTTGCTACCGTCTCGTCGTTTGTTTATGATCGCACTACGCTGCTGGAATTACGTTTTACAACTAATCGCCTCCTAAATGCCCAGTCCTTCAAACCACCACCGCCACTGTTGACATCAATTCCTCCTTTCCTGAGACGCCCTGTCTGTCTGCTACCAGGCAGTAAGCGCCGCAGAAGACGCGGTCGGAGAGGCGGGTTACATGTCAGGCTGAGGACTCACCTGGATTCTCCGTCGCCGAGGAGTGGAGATCGATCAGGACTTGGTAGTGCTAGAAGATCGCGGGAGTGCTACCGGTGGCTTTGGCCGGTTGGCTTCGACACTGGCGTTCCATTTCCGTGTCCCCGCCGCGTAAAAACATCCACCCGGAGCTGCGTCCAAGGAAATCTCCGTCCAATTCCACGTGTGACATTGCACTTTGCGGACTATGTTCCGCATGGCACTTTGTAACACCAGATCGCTCAATAACAAAACATTTGTCCTCAATGATGTCATCTCCTCTCACAATCTGGATTTGTTTTTCCTCACCGAAACCTGGCTCCCCCCAGGTGACGTCAGTGCCTTCTCGGAACTCCTCCCCTTTGGCTATCTTTACCTAAACACCCCGAGGCAAACGGGTAGGGGCGGGGGGATAGCTACCACACACAGACAGTCCTTGAAGTGCCGTCAGCTGTCCACTAGAGGGTATTCCAGCTTTGAGTTACAAGCATTTGTGCTCACATTGCCCTGTCCTATTTTATGTGCAGTAATTTACCGCCCTGGAATCCTGTTCAGCACTATTAATTCTGTTCTAAATCCGGTGTCTGTTGTTTTGAATGATGTATCTGAAAATACATGCAATGCATTCAAACAATACTTTTTGGACAGGGTTTTGTCTGTTAGGCAAACCATTACACAAGCCCCTGCTGTTGCCATGTCCTCCCGAGCGGCGCAATGTGTGCTGGAGAACTTTGAGGCAGTCACTCTTGCAGACCTCAAAAAAGCTGTCCATGAGTTGAAGCCTACCACCTGCCCTCTTGACGCTGTTCCTGACAGGATTTTGAAGGAGGCTATTGACACCATAGGTCCCTTCCTTGTCTCCTTCATAAACAGCTGTCTTAGTTTGGGAACTGTTCCCACTGCTCTCAAACATTCCATTGTCAGACCGCTGCTCAAGAAACCCAACCTTGATCCTTCCATACTGTCCAACTTCCGCCCAATATCTCACCTGTCACTTCTGTCTAAGTTGATGGAGAAGCTTGTTTTGTCCCAGCTTCAGTCTCACCTCCAACTGCACGTCATTGCTGACAAATTTCAGTCCGGTTTCAGGTCTAGACATAGCACCGAATCAGCGTTACTGAGGGTCAATAATGACATTCTTGGAGCCCTGGACAGTAAAAGCTCTGTGGTTTTGGTGTTACTGGACCTGACCGCTGCATTTGACACCGTGGATCATGCCATTATCATCTCCCGTCTTCAACATGCTATCGGTCTGCAGGGTGCAGTGCTCAATTGGTTCTCTTCATATCTCACTAACAGAACTTTTTCAGTAATGCTTAATGACTTTTCCTCCTCAGCTGCCCCCCTGTCATCCGGTGTGCCTCAAGGATCCATTCTCGGTCCTATTCTGTTTTCACTTTATATGCTGCCACTTGGTCAACTCATCTCCAATCACAACGTTCAATTTCATTTCTATGCAGACGACCTCCAGATCTACCTTCCTGTGATTCTGAGCAATCGTTCTGCGCTGGACCCTCTCCATAACTGCCTTCAGGACATCAAACAGTGGCTTTCACAGAATTTCCTTCATCTGAATGAAGGAAAGACTGAGTACATCCTGTTCAGCCCGGACTCACCCAACAGTTCTCTCAGTTTTGGTCCTCTAACACCTCAGTTTGCACCCACTGTGCGTAACCTGGGTGTTATTTTTGACAAAAGTTTGCAGGATGACAAACAGATTAGTGCAGTTGTGAGGGCGAGCTTTTACCAGCTAAGGCTCCTCAGTAAGGTAAAACAATTCTTGTCAAGAGCTGACCTTGAAAAAGCCATTCATGCCTTCATCAGCTCGAGGATAGACTACTGCAATGCCCTCTACACTTGACTTAATCAATCACTCCTCAGTCGGCTTTAACTGGTACAAAACGCGGCAGCACGCCTTCTTTGCAACAAACGCTCACACATCACCCCAGTCCTCCGCTCGCTCCACTGGCTCCCGGTGCGGTTTAGGGTGGAGTATAAGATCCTGCTGTTTGTGTTCAAGGCCATCAATGGTCTGGCCCCGGCCTACCTCACTGAATTAGTAACGGTTTACCAACCAGCCAGAACTCTGCGCTCCTCTGAACACACCTCTCTGGTCATTCCCAAGTTCAAATATAAAAAGTTTGGAGGCCGGTCATTTGCCGTCCAGGGCCCAAAGCTGTGGAACGCACTTCAAGCACACCTACGAAGCATCACCGTGTTGAGTGTTTTCAAATCACAGTTGAAAACACATCTATCCAGACAAGCTTTTAACACGTAGCTTCCGATTCGACTGCTATTTTTATGTACATTTATGTTTTTATATATTATTGTCTATTGATGTTTTTACTGGAAAGCGCCTTGTGCACCTTCTGGCTGTTGTAAGGCGCTCTACAAACAAAATTTGATTGATTGATTGATTGATTTTTTTTTTACCACTCGAGGGTCAAAAGTTACATATTGTACATTTAAATTATGAGAATTTATGTTGAGAGACAGTTACAAGTGCTTGTGTTTTGTTTTTGTTTTCTTTTCAGTGTGGACTATAATGAAGCCTTCAGAATAACACCAGGACTGCAAAAATGTAAGTCCGTTCTTAGCTTTTGTTCATTTGTTAAACTTACATGGTTTGTCACGATTACGTTTCTTTTTCTGTTCAGATTTTTGTGATCTCACACTGGATCCAAACACAACACACACTAGCCTCTTAATGACTGAGAACAGAATGGTAACACATGTGAAAGAGCATCAATCATATCCTGAACATCCTGAGAGATTTGAGCACTATGAACAGGTTATGTGTAAAGAGAGTCTGACTGGACGCTGTTACTGGGAAACTGAATTCAATGGTAATGGTCATGTAGCAGTGACATACAAAAAGGTCAGTAGAAAAGAAGGGATTGATTGTCTTTTTGGACTCAATGAACATTCCTGGTGTCTTTTCTGGATTAACAGTGGGAAGGTTTGCACTGCCTGGCATGATAATAAGAATACTGATGTATCTGTCCCATCTCAATCTAAAAGAGTAGGAGCGTATCTAGACTGGCCGGCCGGCACTCTGTCCTTCTACAGCGTCTCTGACACACACACACTCACACACTTATACACATTCAACACCACATTCACTGAACCTCTATATGCTGGATTTAGGCTTTATCCTAGAGCCTCAGTGTCTCTGTGTCAAACTGCTGGAAAGATTTCAAGCAAGGAATAACCTATAAAACAATTCACTTTAGACAGTTGTATTATACTTTAGTGGAGCGTTGAAATTGGGAAGGTGACAGGACATTACAGGAAAGAGTGGGAATGGGGTCCGGAAAGGACCTCGTGAGCCAGGACTTGAACAAAGATTAATCTGCTTCATATGTCATGAGATCAGCTCACTAGGCTAAGCTTGGTTGTATATTAGCTTGAGTTTGAGTACACTATTTTGTTGGGTGTAGGCTATGGCATTTTTCCTGCAAGTTTTGTACTTGTACTTTTGTGTTCTGTATTTTATTTTCTGCCTATTGTTATCTAAGTTACGCATATGCTCAATGTCTAATGACATTAGAAATCCAAAACAAAAAACCCTGTTTTATTAAGCATTTCCATCTACAAGTATATGTATTTACCTTGAACAATTAACTGTAATTCTTTGCTTACTGTGTGTATTTTACTCTTGTTATTTTATAGGTGTTGATGTATTGTTGATAACAGTGCTGAAACTGGGTGGTTACATAACTGTTTAAAGTAGAAGATAATGTATTAGAATAGAGGAGATTTACCTATATATAAAAATGTTAAAATAGCATTTTCTCTTGTATTTACATCACTCTTGGAATCCTTATACTTAAAAAATGTAAAGATTATTTAATTGATAGATCCGAATAGATTCTGCTTTTATTTAAAATGTTACCCCATCAGTACTGAAGCTAAGCTGATATTGCTGTATTGCAACCATTTATTTTATAACACTTTTTATTTTATTTTAGCAAAAGTATTGTAGCCAATAAAACTGGTTTTGAGTTTACTTTTGTCTCGCTGTGCTTGGATTTTAATTTTTGTACCAAGGCAGGCTTGGTTAATATCCATATAAAGGGAATTACAATAGTCAAGCCTTGTCAAAATAAAAGCATGGATCACCCTTTCAAAGTCCTTAAAAGAGAGAAATGATTTTACCTTAGCTAGGACTCAAAGGTGTAAAAACTAATCTTGATAACAGACCCTCTCAGGTTACGGCTGCAACCATCGGTTCCTGAGAAGGGGAACGAGACACTGCGCCTGGATCAGTGCCATGGGGAATGTCATCTTTGTTTGTGTTTTTATTGCCTCTTGTCAGGCCCGGACTGGCCATCGGGAGCACCGGGAGAATTCCCGGTGGCAGTGTTTTTTTTATTTTTATATACTACTACCTTTACCAGTGATCATTTTCGAATTCGTCATTCAATAAAATGTTTATTATAAAATAAAATCATGAATCTGTTAGTCTTGACTGGCAAGGCTACGATTCGACTTAAAGCCTCAGCCAAATGGTTAAACAGAAAATGCGAGCAGCACCCGATGATGGAGAGAAAACGGCCAGGTGGAGCAGAGAGGGAAAGGACAACGAAAAATAAAGCACTCAGAGAACAAGCATCAAAATGTTGCAAAATTACTAACCTGTTCAGGGCTTCAAGTGCATGTCAGTTTCATCTGTAAATACTGTACTTTTTTCTTCGTTAACTTAGTATTGAAATGCTAGCGCTCCTATTACTATCGTCACTCAAAATACTGTATGCTAAAGGAGATTAATATTATTTAGTGTAAAGTTACATTAGTAATTTAGCAGACAAATATTAACATGTATGTGGTACTGGGAGCAGGGAGACAGGAGTGATAGTGCAGACATCAACAAAAAATAATGCAATAACATTTTATTAGACAATTTAGAAAATTATGTCTGCCTATTTGTGAGGTTTAAAACTCTTTTCCTTTCCTTTTTTTTTTTTCTATCAAATGAAGGTGGAGACAGCAGTGATCACACATTCAGCCAGTGAGTGAGATGACATGTAGAAGCAAAATAAGAGGTTTTTTTTACATATTATATGAAATATAGTGTTGCTAAATGTTAGATATTTAAGTAATTTTAAGATAAAAACAACAACATCTTGTCATAAATATAATACTTTTGGGCAAACATATTACAATAAGGTGGTTGTTTTACAACAAGGTGGAGACAGTTCTGTTTGTAACATGAGGCCAGAACAAGTGACAGGTGAAGAAGTGACAGGTGAAGAAAAGACAGGTACAAGAAAAATACGCACACTTTATACATACATACATACATACATACATATATATATATATATAACACTAGTACTCCACTTTACTTAGTGTATGAGGCTGATGATACTGGTGGAAGGGAGAGACAGAGAGATATTAGGCTAAATGAAGAGAAGGAAAAGGGAAGTGAGGATACTGTTCAAGAGAAAGCCTTTAATTATTGTATGCACGTTGCATTTATGTTGTCATGGTTTTCCAGGCTCTTCTCCTGGTATTTACTTTATGAATTCACTGGGGCCAGTTGCATAAACATAGCCATTATGTTAAGACTGTCTCTTAAGAACTAGTATGATCAACTAGGAGTTAGTTAGGGGTAATCAGTCTTACTGTTCGGTGTCAAATTAGACCAATTTCAACCATTTTTATGTTACTGACTTTAAAAAGTTGTTAACAGTCTTAAAGAATAAAATTGGATGACTAGTCTTAACAGTATATGCAACTGGCCACAGAATCAACAATTCCATGTAATTGTTTTAAGTCACTTTGTCATCCATTTTATTATATTCTGTACTTAAGTTGTATTTTAAGTTCTTTCCCCCCAGTTTCACAGTCAGGGCTTAAGCTAAATCCCAGACTAAAATGCATGATTGAGCTTTTAATTGAAAGCAACTTGCACTGCTATATCTTAAAATATGTCAGTGCCATTGTCTTGTCTCAAGATGCACACCAGTAATGTTTTTTACAAAGGCATGTTTATAAAAGCTACTTAAATGTCCTTATTGCCTAATCCTGGCTTAATCTAAATCCTGTCTGTGAAGCCAGGCCATAATGTTTTATTTGTATAAAATGTTCATGGGTTTTAGTCACCAATAGTCACATTTTTAGAGCCACTCTTTTCTCCTGAATGTGATGTTAATTCCTGTTTAAACAGTGTGGGGTCATAAATAAAAACTTTTGCATGTAAACTTTAGGTTTAAAGTTGTTTACTTTGAGAGACTTTTTGATTCAAACCCATATTAATTACATCCCTGCCATCCGCATCTAGTTAAAGCTGCAAATTAATTATTCATGATGAGGATGGCAGTATTTTTGTTTTTTGTTTTTTTGTTTTCTGGGTGGAGTTGTAAAGACCAAATAACTTGATTCCATGTAAGAAAACGAAAGGAAAAAACAAGGAAAGAGATGCCATTTTAGTGCTTTCAACAACAGGTATCTACACGTTTGTATTTTGCGGTAGGTTAAGAAATTAATTTTACATGTATAGTCATATAAAAATGGCCTGTCACTTGTATTTCAGCTTTTAAAGTGAATTTTAAGACTGATGTTTGTATTTTTTGTTTAAAAATTCAAACTTTCTAAGGTAACCTAAACTGGAAACGTCAATGGATAGGGACGTAGTTTAATCACATTTAATTTTACTCAGATTGGTGAAATATAGTTTTGTTTAAATGTGTAAAAATGTATGGACAGAAAGCCATAATATACATTTCTTTATATAATGACATTTTGTAGATGCTGTTCATTTTGTTATGTAACAGAATGACTGAACATAACAAGAATGACTAGTTTTTCGAGTTTGTCATAGCATTGTCTTTTGAGGGGAGGAGATTCAAGCTTGATTTTACTTTAGAAACTAGTAGACTAGTATGAAACAAGGTCAATTTTGGTAACACTTTATTTTGATGGTCCCTTTTGAACATTCTGTTACAGTAAGTAACTTTGCAACTACACGTCAACTAACTCTCATTAGAGTATTAGTAGACTGTCTGCTTAATATCTGCTAACTCTTTATTGAGTTTGCTCAATTGCTCTTCCAAAAGACATTCTACTGACTATAAGTAATTTTGCAACTATGTCAACTTATTCTACTAACCCTACCAATCTACTAATACTCTACTAATACTTGTAGACTTGTAGACATGTAGGTGCAATGTTACTTATACTCAACAGAATGTGTTAAAGGGACTGTCAAAATAAAGTGAAAGCACAATTTTTACTTAATATTTTTAATTTATTCACAAGCAACCCTTTCTTTGAAGGTCATACACTCTTCCAATATTTACTGCAAATCTATGGTTTTTGTAAATTTTACAATGATTTTCCTCTGATGCGAAATTGGGATATGTGTCAGTTATATCTCTTTTTGTCTTTGTGCTTCCATGATTAGGTGTGAAGTAAGTCTTTAATAAGTTTGAGGAAGGAAGGTCACTGCCCTTAAAATGAATCTAAGTGAGGATAGAGAGGAGGAGAACCCTACATCTGAAACACGATTCTCAGAGCAAACAGAAGAGCCTGGAACTGATGTGTATCAGATGCCAAGAGCAGCTTCTCCACATCTTAGCAGTGTGTCTATAAAGTCTGAGGACTCCATTAATTTTCCTATACCTCATTTCAGTGATGGATCTATGACCTCTGAACTCAGGTAACAAATGCATAATGTATGCACTTGGCAGATACTTGTATTGAAAGTGATTTGCACTGCATTAAAACTATACAGGCACAAGGCAGTGCTTAGAACAACAGATTGAATGACAAACATTGTTTTCTTGTTTTGTTTTGTTTTTGTCATTATCAGCAGGAGGAAGAGAAAGAGAGACACATCTCCAGGACCTAGCTGTGTGTCTGTGGAGAGTGACGACTCTATGAAGTTCAATCGTTCTGCATTTAGTGCTGACAGGCTTAAAATGTGATAAAATTACCCAAAACTTTCTTATTTTTACACACCCCAGGCCCATTTCCAGAAAAAATGGGACATTTTGTAAAATGCAATGAAAGCATAAGTCGTATTTGTTAATTATTTTAAATTGTCTATTTTAAATTATCTATTTTTTAACTGCCATGTATGTTATTCATATTATTCATGTTTCCAATGATTTGACTGACCAACTCTAATTGTATTTTGTAAATATACAGAGGCAAATATACAGAGGTCAGAGGCAAACTAAGGGTGAAAAGTCTATAGAATACTAACATTTCTCAATGCAAGATTGCAAAGAATAATAATGTGAAACGATAAGTAGAATCTGGTCAGTGAAAAAAATTGGACATTTCATTTTTCCTTCTGTCAGGTAAAGTTTCAAGACAAGTAAAAAAATCACAGCATTTTACAAAAAATCCCAACATTTTTGTAAACTGAGTTAGTAAAAGTATTTGAGAGATATACGTCTCTTTTGAAATTTCTCATCCAGACATACATGTATTGAATTTGTTATATAAACTTTTAAGATGGTTTCCAACATTTTTTGTTTTTTTCTTCTTCTCAATAGTGGGGAGATATATGAGCCAATCCCTTCTGTGAAATACCGTCTGACTCACAACAAGAAGCAAAACATGGAATCAGCGAAACAGATCGTGGAGACTGAATACCTGAATCAGGATTCTTACCAACCAGTAGATTTTGCTGTTTTTCAGAAAGTGAAAGACCAACACAAAACGTTCATGAAGAAAAAGTATGAGAGCTTATTTGAGGGAATCAAACTAAAGCAGAATCAAACCCTCCTGAACAGCATCTACACACAGCTGTACATCATAGAGGGAGAGAGTGAAGGAGTGAATGAAGAACATGAGGTGCTACAGATGGAGAAAAACAAAACACAACACTCACAAGACACTCCGATCTACTGCAATGACATCTTTAAAGCCTCACCTGAACCAGGATGTGAGGAGAAAGATAAAATCAAGACTGTTCTTACTATAGGCATCGCTGGGATTGGGAAAACCGTCTCTGTGCAGAAGTTCATTCTGGACTGGGCCGAGGGAAATGCCAATCAGGATGTAGATTTCATGTTTGTGCTTCCATTTCGAGAGCTGAACTTGATTAAAGATCATCAGTACAGTCTTCACAGACTTCTGCTGGACTTTCATCCTAAACTTCATAATCTGGATTTAAAGATTTATGATGAATGTACAGTTGTGTTCATCTTTGATGGTCTGGATGAAAACAGAATTCCACTGATGTTTTCAGACGCTCAGAAAGTTTCTGATGTGACTGAGACTTCATCAGTGGGTGTGTTGATGTCAAACCTCATGAAAGGAGATCTGCTTCCCTCTGCTCACATCTGGATCACCACCAGACCAGCAGCAGCCAATCAGATCCCTTCTAACTACATCAAACGTGTGACGGAAATTCAGGGATTCAATGACCCTCAGAAGGAGGACTATTTCAGGAAGAGAATCAGTGACGAGCATCAAGCCAGCAGAATCATCTCACACATCAGAAGAGCAAGAAGCCTCCACATCATGTGCCACATACCCGTCTTCTGCTGGATCTCAGCCACTGTGCTTCAGAAGCTCCTGGAAGATCTGAGTGCAGAAATCCCTCAAACTCTGACTGAAATGTACATCCATTTTCTGATCATTCAGATCAATATGAGGAACCAGAAGTCTGAAGAGAGAGATCCAGAGAAGCTCCTGCAGTCCAACAGAGAAGTGATTTTGAAACTTGCTGAACTCGCTTTCAAACAGCTGATGAAGGGCAATGTGATGTTCTATGAGGAGGACCTGATTGAGAGCGGCATAGACGTCACTGACGCCTCAGTGTATTCTGGGATTTGCACTGAGATCTTTAAGGAGGAATCTGTGATTCATCAGAGGAAAGTTTACTGCTTCATACATCTGAGCTTTCAGGAGTTTCTGGCTGCTTTTTATGTGTTTTACTATTATATAATAAAAAATGATAACACGTTGCATTATTTGGATCAAGTGCATAATCTGCATAGGGACACAATAGATGAAGCACTTCAGCGTGAAAATGGAAACCTGGATCTTTTCCTGCGTTTCCTGCTGGGCATCTCACTGGAGTCCAATCAGAGACTCTTACTGGATCTACTAACACATACAGAGGAGAGTTCAGAGAGCATCAAGAAAACCTCACAGTACATTAAAGACAGAATCAGGGCTAAGAAAAATCTCCCCACAGAAAGATCTATCAATCTGTTTCTCTGTCTGCTGGAGATGAAAGATCAGACTCTGTACAGAGAGATTCAGGAGTTTATGAAATCAGACAAACACTCAGAGAAGAAACTCTCTTCTGCTCAATGTTCAGCAATCACCTGCATGCTTCTGCTGTCAGATGAGGTGCTGGATGAGTTGGATCTGAAGAAATACAACACATCAGAGGATGGTAGAAGAAGACTGATAACAGCAGTGAGCAACTTTAGAAAAGTTATGTAAGTAATTTATTTGGATCATATGTAATTGCATTTAAATTGTGAATTTAATATAACTATTCACCCTAGAGATGAACCAAAAACAAATTTTGGAGAGTGATAAATAGTGTAACAAATGCATTACAAATAAAAATGCAAAATATTTATCAACATAAGTATTCACCCCCTTCAAGTCAATAGTTAGCAGAAGCACTTTTAGAAACACTGATAGCTTTTAGTCTGAAATGTCTCTATCACATTCCTCTTTGTTGAAACACTCAAGTTCAGTCAGATTAGTTAACATTATGAGTAGACAGCCTTTTCAGGTGCACCTATAAATTCTCAGTTGGACTGACTGCAGCAGTAATGATTACATGTGTCATATTAAATGTGGTTGATATTTATGAAGAAATAAATAGAAGGCGTTCCCTCACACCATAACAAGGGGGCAGGAAAAGACATAACCTATGTCCAAGACATAACGTGACCAAGGCAGAGACAGGAGCCAGCGGGAGTGAGGACAACTGTGGAGTCGGAGGGAAGAAAGAGCCCGATGGAGCCGAAGAGGTGAAGAGACGAGGCCTGGAAGTCTGTAGTGCAACCAGGGTGATGACTGACCGAGGTGGAGCCAGAGGTATGAGGGCGCTGGGTGGGACCAGCAGTGACGAAGGAGACCAGAGACTGGATGGGATCACCGGGTATTGAAGACTTTGAGGAATGATATCATCCAGCTCATCATACCATTCCTTTGGGACCTGGCACAGCACACCCTCAGAAGCTGGAGTATGGTCGGGTTCAACTCGGGTTCAGAGGACATTGGCCTCTGTCTTTTGCTCCGGATCCAGCTTTATTGTGGGCTCGGACTGAGTCTCTGATAGGCTCTGACATAAAATCTGTGAAGGGCGTGGCTGAATGCTGGTGGGGCCCTGGGTCCGGAGTGGGTCCTCATCCACGAGACAGGCAGTGAATGCAGATCCACACTGCACCAGCACCCACTCTATATAAGCAGCAAACCTCCCTCAAGGGTCTTCCATAGGTCGCTGAGGCTGGTGTAGAAAAAGACACAGAGTTACCGGTCTGGATAATGAGTAAAAAAACATTTTGGGAAAGTTTGGGTTATGGATAAGGCCCACTGAGCCATGGCTTTGACAATCTTAATGATTTTTAATCAATACATCAAGAAAACGATTTTGATTAACGGGTTTTATTAATAGCTACCAAGTCAAGCTGGACTAGTTGAAAATTTACTATTAGGGAATATTTGAAACTATAGAGTGAAACGTGTCATTCCTTGCGATTTTGGACAGCAATTTTTCAGCTGTCCTCTAAACTTACTAAAAACTCTATTTTTGTCTCTTTCAGTCTTGCTGACTGTAATCTCACTGGTCACAGCTATGAAATTGTGGTCTCAGCTCTACAGTCATCAAACTCTCCTCTTAGAGAGCTTGACCTGAGTAACAATGACCTGGAAGAAACAGGAGTGAAGATGCTCTCTGATGCACTGAAGAGTACAAACTGTAATCTGGAGATACTGCGGTGTGCAAGAATAGAACTACAAAATTATAAATGATCATTGCATTTGATTTTGAACATAACTGTGATAGTTGAAGGATCTTGGATGATTAGTTCTTTTCAGGTGTAAGAATATTAATGTTTTGATTTCTATTCAGGATTTCTATAATAGCATTTCTTCAACATTTGAGATGGAATAGTTTGGGGTGGTTGATTTGTAAAAACATGATGACAGTGATACATTATTTTAGAATGAATTCTAAACAATTTAAGCTTTTAAAATTATGTTCAAAGGTGTTTAAACAGGCATATTCATAATTCATAGGCTTTAAACACAGTACAAGTGTTCAATCATGAATCCAATTACTTTGTAGATTATCTGGCTGTATGATAACAGAGGCCGGCTGTTGTTATCTGGCTTCAGCTCTGAGTTCAGCTTCACACCAAAAAGAGCTGGATCTGAGCTACAATCACCCAGGGGATTCAGGAGTCAAGATGCTCTCCGAGAGACTCAATGATCCAAACTGTGCACTGGAAAAACTCAAGTATGTATTTGTTCATAGTATTCATGGTATTTGTTATTAAAATGTTGTAATTATTGTTTTCCATTTTACTTGTACTTACACAAATGCATATTTGTAAAACAAATAATAAAAAAATGAAGATTTTAAATGCGGAAGATGAAAATAGTGAAAAAAATATATATTTTTTACCATTTTCCCCCTACTATTAAATATAACAGATGCTAACATTGTCTTCAATGGTGTTCAACACACATACCTCTGTTAAAATCTCAGAAAATTTGGTTTAGGGATTCATGACCCTTTAAATTGTTTTAAAAATGTTCATTATTATTGTAATGTTATATGCTTGGAGACATGAGGTAGTTTTATGCCGTCTCTCGTGAAGCTTTTGTTTGCTCCCTGCTGTACACGTTCATGTATTTTGAAGGAGGTGTGGCTTTGGAGATGATCTGAAGGGAGCATCTAATGGGATTTCATGATTTTAAAATTAGCTTGATTATTGCTAGCTTCTCCGAAAATTGCATACCCTACCTTTAATTTACAACACCTTGTTTTATTTTAGTCACACTAAATAAAATGTTCTCCCTCTAAAGAGATACTCGCTAGTGCTGTGCTAAGAATATCGATTCTGTCGTGCTTTTGAATGTACTGTAGCCAATTATCACGTGACGTCAATTGGCACCAATTTTAGCAATGCAAGCAGCAGCGCGATACATTAAAAATGGATAAGAGGATTTTGCCACCGCCAGCAAAAGTAAAATCAGAAATATGGGAGAATTTTGGGTTTTACACTAAATAGTCGTGCGATATGCAATAACTGCAAAACAAAAGTGAAGTACTCCGGCAACACGACGAACCTCTCTCTGCATATGGCAAGACATCATCCAGATCAGCCAGCCCTGGTCGCAGCAGGCAGCAGCACACACCTGTCATCTCAGAAGCAGCCAACGTTGCCTGATACTTTTATCGCAAAACTCCCTGGCAGAGGCCATCAATTTTTTTTATCTGTTGGTATTTGCTAGAATCCATGATACCGCGAACCTGAACAAGATCTGGACTTCCAGCAAAAAATAATAATAATAATAATAGGCCCACAACATTAAAAATCCAGCAGTATTTAACCGTGGGCATGGGGTACTTTTTATCCCTGTGCGCACCAAACCCATCTGGTGGCTTTGCTGCTAAAAAGCTCTTATTTTAGTTTCTTCTGACCACAGAAGCAGGTCCCTTTTGAAGTTCCAGTCGTGTCTGACAAATGAATAAGCTGGAGATTGTTTTTGGATGAGCGAGGAGGACTCTTCTTTAGTTTTACTCATTGTGATGGATGATTAAGGGAATTTGGGCTTTGTGTTTCCTCATATTTATACTCCTGTGCCTGGCAATACTATTACTCAATATTTAGTTATTGCTTTAGATGCTAGTATTTTCATTTGCTACAAGTAGCACACAAGTAGCACATTCAATGTGGACACACAGACGGTTATCATGGTTATGAACACCATAGCAACTGCTTGCGCATTAGTGATGAATGTGCATCTTGTACATAAAAAAAAAAAAAACATTTTAGGGGCCCCTTGGCTTTTGGGGGCCCAAGGCGGTCGCCTACCTTTGCCTAATAGTAAGTCCGCCTCTGGTTGTAGTGCTGGAATTTATTTTCAAGGAAGGTGTCTATTAATGGGCATAGCTACAGTGACGTCTTCAGCTGGTCAGCTTGAGGTCCTTTCCATCTAAACTGGTCATGTAAGTGTTTTATGAGAAGTGGGATAAATCAAACATTGCGTTAGTTCAGGCAGGCCATGTCAGTCAGCTGTTTTTGACATATACCAATTCAGTTTCAACTCTTATCACAGCTGTTCATTAAAATCCCCATTCATTCAGCCTCTCTTCTACTGCTTGCTGCGTGCTACATCTAACTCCCCCTTCCATCCCCAACTCCACCTAGCTGGAATCTAATCTGATATCTGTTTCGTCTTCAGTATACACTAAATTTTATTGTAATCATCTATCATGTATTTCGGCTTGTTTACAACAACTCTCTGTCTACAACAATGTCTACAACAATGTTAAATTTGTGAATTGTAATTATGCATGCATGATTACTGAATCTGCCCAGAAAAGAACCATACAGCCAGCACTAACAGTTAGTGGTTTGCATTATCATTGTAATAAATATACATTCGACAAAGGTGGTCCTGACTAAACCATAATCATCCGCACAGTCACGCAGAGCTGAAGCAATGTTCTTCTGCAAAATGCACGCAGTTGTTCTTGTTTTTTTTACCGCTAGAGGGTCAAAAGTTACATATTGTACATTTAAATTATGAGAATTTATGTTGAGAAAAAATTACAATTGCTTGTGTTTTGTTTTTCTTTTCTTTTCAGTGTGGATTATAATGAAGCCTTCAGAATCACACCAGGACTACAAAAATGTAAGTCCGTTCTTAGCTTTTGTTCATTTGTTAAACTTACATGGTTTGTCATGATTACATTTCTTTTTCTGTTCAGATTTTTGTGATCTCACACTGGATCCAAACACAACACACACTAACCTCCTAATGACTGAGAACAGAATGGTAACACATGTGAAAGAGCATCAATCATATCCTGAACATCCTGAGAGATTTGAGCACTATGAACAGGTTATGTGTAAAGAGAGTCTGACTGGACGCTGTTACTGGGAAACTGAATTCAATGGTAATGGTCATGTAGCAGTGACATACAAAAAGGTCAGTAGAAAAGAAGGGATTGATTGTCTTTTTGGAGTCAATGAACATTCCTGGTGTCTTTTCTGGATTAACAGTGGGAGGGTTTGCACTGCCTGGCATGATAATAAGAACACTGATATATCTATCCCATCTCAATCTAAAAGAGTAGGAGCGTATCTAGACTGGCCGGCCGGCACTCTGTCCTTCTACAGCGTCTCTGACACACACACACTCACACACTTATACACATTCAACGCCACATTCACTGAACCTCTATATGCTGGATTTAGGCTTTATCCTAGAACCTCAGTGTCTCTGTGTCAAACTGCTGGAAAGATTTCAAGCAAGGAATAACCTATAAAACAATTCACTCTAGACAGTTGTATTATAATTTAGTGGAGCGTTGAAAAGTGACAGGACATTACAGGAAAGAGTGGGAATGGGGTCCGGAAAGGACCTCGTGAGCCAGGACTTGAACAAAGATTAATCTGCTTCATATGTCATGATCAGCTCACTAGGCTAAGCTTGGTTGTATATTAGCTTGAGTTTGAGTACACTATTTTGTTGGGTGTAGGCTATGGCATTTTTCCTTCAAGTTTTGTACTTGTACTTTTGTGTTCTGTATTTTATTTTCTGCCTATTGTTATCTAAGTTACGCATATGCTCAATGTCTAATGACATTAGAAATCCAAAACAAAAAAAACTGTTTTATTATGCATTTCTGTCTACAAGTATATGTATTTACCTTGAACAATTAACTGTAATTCTTTGCTTATTGTGTGTATTTTACTCTTGTTATTTTTAGGTTGATTCTATTGTCTTGTTTATATTTTGCAAGTGTACCTTATTTGATGGTATTGCATAACCTTAAAACAGAGAGAATCAGTTTTATTACATGCATTACACTGTGTTTAAAGTAGAAGAGAATGTAATGTATTACCTATATGTAACTCATAAACAAGCAGAAACCTGCAGAAAGATGTACATGCAGCAGATAATAAATGGTTTACTGACAAGCTGACAGGGACTCCAAGAAAACAGATCCAGGAGAACACAAAACTGTGAGAAAATTAAAGATTATTTAATTAATAGATCCGAATGGATTCTGCTTTTATTTAAAATGTTACCCCATCAGTACTGAAGCTAGGCTGATATTGCTGTATTGCAACCATTTATTTTATAATACTTTTATTTTATTTTTCCTTACTTGTAGTAGCACAAGTATTGTAGCCAATAAAACTGGTTTTGAGTTTACTATTGTCTTGCTGTGCTTTGATTTTTATTTTTTTATTTTTGTACCAATTGCAGGCAGGTTTGGTTAATATCCATATAAGGGGAATTACAATAGTCAAGCCTTGTCAAAATAAAAGCATGGATCACCCTTTCAAAGTCCTTAAAAGAGAGAAATGATTTTACCTTAGCTAGGACTCAAAGGTGTAAAAACTAATCTTGATAACAGAACCTCTCAGGTCACGGCTGCAACCATCGGTTCCTGAGAAGGGGAACGAGACACTGCACCTGGATCAATGCTATGGGGATTGTCATCAGTGTGACTGGTTTCTGAAGCACGTGTATCCACACAAGACAATTTCATTGGCCGACGACACTCCATGATGTCTCTACCAGAGCGCCTGTGAGAAACTGTAATAAGAGGTCATCAAACCTGCAACAGACGTCATCAACTTCTTTGTCTGCAGCGAGACATAGTATCTTGTTGTTCATGACATCAAGGCTAGATTATTGTAATGCTCTTATTGCCCTGCACGCTTAATAAACAAATTACAGCTGGTCCAAAATGCAGCAGCTCGAGTTCTTACCAGAATAAGGAAGTATGACCATATTAGCCCGGTTCTGTCAACACTGCATTGGCTGCCTATTAAACATCTCATACATTTTAAAATATCGCTGATTACTTACAAAGCACTAAATGGTCTAGCTCCGCAGAACTTGAGCGAGCTCTTAACGCATTATAGTCCTTCACGTCTATTGCGATCTCAAAATTTCGGCCAGTTGATAATACCTAGAATATCAAAATCGACTGCTGGCGGTAGATCCTTCTCCCCTTTAGCACCAAAACTTTGGAACAGTCTTCCTAACATTGTCCGGGAAGCAGACACACTCTGTCAGTTCAAAACTAGATTAAAAACACATCTTTTTGACCTAGCATACACATAACACATTATAGACTTCTATAGTTCAATGTTAGGCTGCATAGATTAGGTCAGCCGGAACCGGGAACACTTCCCATGAATCCTGCTGTACTCGTTACATCATAAGAAGAATATTAGTCTCTCTGTTTATCCCGAGGTTTACTGCAGTCCGCCGGATCCAGGGTGTATCCAGATCTGATGAAGGACCTGCGCCTGGACGCGACGACAACGCAGTGCTGAAGTGTCTCTAGTCTCTCTCCTGTGAAGGCCTCCCTCCCCTCCCTTTACCTCTCGACAGATAAAGCGTTGTCGGGATAATTCCGGTTCGCGTGGCTACGTGGAAGCGATAGAAATTCTGTATTATAAATTTTAAGGCCAGACAAGTAGTTTGTTGAGGGTTGGTTTGTAGGGAAGAACTACACACCTGCACACATATATTCAAACACGCATACCTATAGACTGAACTCGTAATACGCATGTGCACGCCATCAGCGTTCTCACTGGTTCGCGTTTTTGAAGTTTGCGCAGAAAGAACTTAAGAGTTTTCTGTTAAAACGGTGTCTTGTTAGTGGCCCCTAAGTTCATAACTAATGATCGTTGCGACGGAAGTGAATCAATCAAAACTAACTTTAGCTGGACAATAACTTTATTCTAGAGCTGCTGTAAAGCCAAAACAATCTTGGTTACTTTAATTTCCTATTATCAATGTAAAGCCGCTTTGGAACAATCTACATTGTTAAAAGCACTATATAAATGAAGATGACTTGACTTACCCTTCTCATGGTTACAGTCATAATATGAGACATTCCCTTTCAAGTGGAACTCAACACTGCATCTGGATCGATGCTATGGGGAACAAATACCCACTCTGCCATGCTGAGGGAATGCCTGCCTCATTTAGCTGTGTGCACAACCACAATGGACATAGCATTATTGACTCTATGGACTTGTTTAGCTGAAGTCAGAAGTGTCAATCATACAGGGTGCATCCTAAGTCTCATAGACCGCCAAGTGGTAATATTCCCTTGACCATTACCCAAGCCCATGTGCCCGGTGAGAAGGAAAGTCTCTGCCTTTTTCAACCTTCCTCCCTTCCTTGTGGGCCCAGCCTTAGCCACATACGGCCCAGTAGCAGAGCTTTAAGGTTTAGCTATGTCAGCTTATTTAGCTTGACACAGCTATTTGGGAATTCTGGCCCAGGTAGACCATTTCAATACGATACCCTGGCCTACTACTAAAGGGAGCAAACACAGGGGTTTCCTTTAGAATAACTATTCACCTTCCTCACTAAGAAGAACACTAACCTCTAGGAAGCGGCAGGGGAGTTACAGTTCTACTACCTGCAGAACGATGGGGGGGAAAGTGTTCACATCTTGCCTGGACTAGTCCAGTAGCCTGGGAAAACCCAGACGAACTTCCGCCACATTTAGATTTGCTCTGCAAGTCAGTCTGGCCAAGAGTCCATTCAAGCCCATTTCCAATCTTTCCAAATCTTGGCACCAATCACAAACGTTGAGGCGGGCTTTACACGATGACGATCGTTCTGATTGGTTTTAGGTCTATCCAATTGCGCCTAGAGGCATTTGAGCGACGTCCGTTGGTGTTGGTCCCTTTGGAAATGGGATGTGAATGAAGCTTCCCCAGACCCACTCTCAGTTATGACTGAGAAGGGTCTGGTGTAAACCAGGCTACTAGTCCATGGTCGCAAGACTCCCAGCACCCGACAAAAGTGCCTGATAACAAGAAGAGCTGCTAAATAGCAAGTTAACCTCTACTTGCCAGGTTCTAAGGGATCGGTTTAGGCTCCAACAGGGAATGGAGAACCCTACTTTAAAACTTAGACAGTAGGGTAGGTTTCTACTCTACGGTCAACCCAGAAGGACTGCCCGGATCTGTCCACCGCAAGATTCCCAGCACTGGACAAAAGTGCCTGATAACAAGAAGGGCTGCTAAATAGCAAGTTAACCTCTCCTTGTTAGGTTCTACAGGACCGGTTGAGGCTCCAACAGGGAGTGGAGCACAAATGGGGCCCTCGGGCCCTGCCTCCAGTCCTGAAACTGTAATGGAGCAGGTCCCCCAGACGTATTAGGTGAAGACTTAGACCAACGTGGGATGCATCAAATTAGACCAATCTACATTTTTATATTACTTAAAAAAATTATGAACAGTCTTAGACTAGTCTTAGCAGTTTATGCAGCCGGCCACAGGTCTCAACAGTCGACCACTGTTTTCTGAGGTTCTGGGTGTTATTGTTAAGTTTGGATTTTGTAAATAAAATACTCCTGCGTTTAATCCTGCACTTTTATTTCATCCTGCTTCAAACAAACCGGGACAGTTTTTGCTGAATGTTTTCATAAACGTTCAGAGTACAACGTTCATGGAACGTCCTTAAAATGTTAATTTTACTTGATGAAGGCTCTCATAACATTGATAGAAAACATTCTCAGAACAATAACCTTTCAATGTCTTTATGATGTTATTACTACGTATATTTGCTGAATTTTTTTGGAATGTTTGCATAAACCGAGAACAATTTTAATGAAACTACCTTTTGTGTTATTTGTCAAAGTAAAAAAAAAAAAAAAATTGTACAGAGCTTTTCACAATACACATTGTTTCAAAGCAGATTTACAGAAAGTCATGATGTTATAATGTTTACAATATCTTCATTTAGCAGATTCCCAGCAAACGGAATGTTCTCAGAGCTAATGCTGTGTCAAGGTTCTCTCAAAGTTATGAACAAACTTTCTTCCAGGAACATTAAGAAACATAGATAAAACCTGGAGATAGCAGAAGAGCAGGTGATGACAATGGGGGAAATCATAGAAACACAGGGAAGGGATATAGGAGATCGCTGGAGCACTGGAGAGGTTTACCGTTGGGATAAATACATTTCATTCATGCAACAGAGCACTAGGATCATTTTTTTTTTTTTATGATTTCTATTTCTTATTTACTTATGCTCTTTTTAATGACATTTAAGTAAATCAGTTTGTATTACCTTCATGTAAAAGTATGTGGAATATAAATAAACTTAGGTATACTCTAGTCTATACAGTACCAGTTGGTAGTGTTTACTTCCATTAATGGAATCGTGAATTTGGATTAAAAAAAACAAAATAACACATCAAACACCTTTACATTTGTTGCATAGAGTTAGAACAGTAATTCATTTTGGTAAAACAATGAATAAATTCTTGACAGCGGTCAGAATAATTGTGAACTTAAATATTGAAGGTGGAAAATCCTTAATTAAATTGGAGACTCAAGAGACTTAATAGAAAACAAACCCTTTAATGATGAAGGTTAAAAAGGTTCAGAGATACAGATTATAGACATTTCCTTCAGTAATCAAACCTACATCAAGGCACCTTATCCCCCTCAGATGACAATCATCGATGTTAATATAATTTGACAGGAAATAACATGAGTGGATTGGTTTTGTTGAAATGCAAATACTTGTGTTCCAAGGGAGATGGCAAGCCAGTCCACAGTCATCTAAGTGTTAGTCTTCATCAAAAAATGACAACATGGTACAAATAAACCAAGGAACCACAGAAACACTAAGTTATAAGGGAATGAATTCCACACAAAGAAAGCTACAGGTAACAGTGTTTTTAGACACGCAAGAAAGTTTCTAGTTTGCTTTTCAAATCTCAAAAGATCCAAACTAATTTGTAGTGCTTCAAGATCATGTTCAGGATCTCCATCCGTCTGTCTGAGATGTGGCTGTGATGTGGTTTACTCGGCTCCAGCTGCTTCCTCTTCCTCCATCTCTACTAAAGCTGCGTGGCGGTTGGCCTGCGAGCCCTCCTTGAAGAACACCTTCTTGATGACCCCTGCTTTGGGTGCACGGATGGTGTGCTGCCCAGGAAGAGGAGGACACTCAGTTGTGATGTGGACTATAAAGTGCACTCAATGAGAAAGTGACAGAGCCTCACCTCCATTTTCATGGCATTCATCACCATTAAGGGATCTCCTTTCTGGACCGAGTCTCCAGCCTTGACTAGCACCTACAGACACAGCAAAGCACGAGTTCCAGTGCAGTGACGATGACAAGCACTCTCTACTGAAACCAGACAGTCACAGTTCGGCTGCCAAATAGAGTAAAGTGCCCCTATTATGCTATTTTAAAGGTTCCTGATTTTGTTTCGGATTCTCCTACAATAAGTTTACATGCATCCAAGGTCAAAAAACACTTAATTTTTCTCATTATATACATTGCAGCATCAGCTCTCTTCTCACGGTGTCTGAAATGGTTAGATAAAGAACTCTGCTCTGATTGGTCAGATGGCCCGGTCTGTTGTGATTGGTCTACTCTGCTCTGATTGGTCAGATGGCCCGGTCTGTTGTGATTGGTCTACTCTGCTCTGATTGGTCAGATGATCCAGTCTGTTGTGATTGGTCTACTCTGCTCTGATTGGTCAGATGGTCCAGTCTGTTGTGATTGGTCTACTCTTCTCTGATTGGTCAGATGGTCCAGTCTGTTGTGATTGGTCTACTCTGCTCTGATTGGTCAGATGATCCAGTCTGTTTTGATTGGTCTACTCTGCTCTGATTGGTCAGATGATCCAGTCTGTTGTGATTGGCCTACTCTGCTCTGATTGGTCAGATGGCCCAATCTGTTGTGATTGGTCTACTCTTCTCTGATTGGTCCAATGGCCCAGTCTGTTGTGATTGGTCTACTCTGCTCTGATTGGTCAGATGGCCCAGTCTGTTGTGATTGGTCTACTCTGCTCTGATTGGTCAGATGGCCCAGTCTGTTGTGATTGGTCTACTCTGCTCTGATTGGTCAGATGATCCAGTCTGTTGTGATTGGTCTACTCTGCTCTGATTGGTCAGATGGTCCAGTCTGTTGTGATTGGTCTACTCTTCTCTGATTGGTCCAGTGGCCCAGTCTGTTGTAATTGTCTACTCTGCTCTGATTGGTCAGATGGTCCAGTCTGTTGTGATTGGTCTACTCTGCTCTGATTGGTCAGATGGTCCAGTCTGTTGTGATTGGTCTACTCTGCTCTGATTGGTCAGATGATTCAGTCTATTGTGATTGGTCTACTCTGCTCTGATTGGTCAGATGGCCCAATCTGTTGTGATTGGTCTACTCTGCTCTGATTGGTCAGATGATCCAGTCTGTTGTGATTGGTCTACTCTGCTCTGATTGGTCAGATGACTCCGTCTGTTGTGATTGGTCTACTCTGCTCTGATGGGTCCAGTGGCCCAGTCTGTTGTGATTGGTCGACAGCACATGTCAGAAGTGAAATGCCTATCTGAATTTAAGCTCTGGATCTTCCTCAGTACTTGTTAGATAGTGATACGAACAGATGGTGTTTGTTTCACCGTATCAATTCCAGCACGAGTCCTCATCCTTATGAAGTGCATTAAAGTGGATTCAGAAAAGCATAATGGGGCACTTTAATTACCATTTTGTCTGTAAATGTGACCTTTTTTACACATAATGTTCAGTATTCTATGATTCTTGACACACTACTCTAGTCTGGCATACTGTATAGAGAATGTACAGTTCACAAACTTCAACCACAGCTGCCTTAAATACCTTTTCAATAGTGCCGGTCATGGGTGCAACAGCGCCACCCTGTGCACTGGCGCCACTTACACCAGCCAGGAACTTGGGCACAGGCACATCCACCTGAGCACTTCCCTCCTGAAAGAGAACAAAAAATATCATACATAGTCTTGAAATGAAAGCTGAAGCGTAATTCAAAGAGTGAAAGAAACCCACCATAGAAAAGATGTGTACAGTGTTGTCCAGAATGACTAGTTTGGGTCGGGACAGAACCCCATTCACGGAGCAGCACAGGAAGGTCACGCCACCCTCCAGCTGCAGCTCCCCTGACACGTGGAACACCTGACCTCCAGTCTAACAACCAAAAATGACCCAGAAACCTTAGTGAAAGGTTATATTTAGTACATGACAGTTGTTGTTCTGACTAAGACTGTGAAATCTCTGACAAAAACCCTGCTATTCTTTTTGATTTGGCAATGCAGATGTGCATCATCTTTACAGTCGAAAAACATAATTTACCTCCATACTGTACGTCCCATCTGGATTGAATGTAACAGCTAATGCCACTTCTGTAAAAGAAATAATATAATTAGTTAAATATCATCTGGGTGAATCTGACAGACACAAAGGAAATGTCCAGGTCATATTTCACCCCAAAATCTAAAAAAATATATTTTTCTTAAAGAAAACCAAGCCTATTTAGGATAATTCGTATTTTCTTTTGCATTGTGGCATTATTTTATATGACAATTATGCATATTTCCTCCCCAGCTTTGTCATTAATAATACTGTAACACACACAAAAATATTAAACTGTGAAGTATGCATTACTATATATTACAATAAGTGCCTCTAATCAAGTGAATCTAATACTTTAGTAACACTTTACAATAAGGTTTCATTAGTTAACTAAATTATTAATCTCAGTTAATGTTAATCTCGACGTACTAAAACGTGATTAAAATCAAAATTTGTATCAGTTAACATTAGTTAATGAACATGAATAACAATTAACAGTTAGTACTTAAGAACTGTAATGAATGTATTGCTCATTGTTAGTTAATATTAATTAATGCATTAACTAACCTCAACTATTGGAACCTTAGTGTAGTCTTACCAATATTTTAAAAACATTAACTATACATATAAATATACAATATACACTTATATGTACTAGCACCCTCTCGCGCATGAATTGCCGGAAAATTCTTTCAGTGGCGGGGAAAGAGTTAATCATGATTAACTTTGCAAGAGCTTGACCCCTGACCTTTCCAAAATGTGTGACATTAATCAGAACATATATAAGTAAATCACTGAATAAATCCTAATTGTGTAAAAACTATTTTCTAAAGTTAAATAGAAAAAATCTCAAAATAATATTGCGATATAAACCCTGCATTATATAAAGCTATGCATTAGCTTGCGGTAATGATTGGCAAGACGTGCTAATTATTCAAATATGCAGACTGGAAAATGTACATAGTGATTACAGAAGTAATATAACAATAATTATTTGTGAAAGTGTTAACTCCTGGGCAGATATGATCTTAATTACTGAATTACTGAATTCTTCCTATAAAAATCTACAAGAATGCAGAATATTTATGGATGATGTTCCTGTAGATTTGTCAGGTGTAACTCTTCACTGGTTCAGACAGGCATCGTGGCTCGGCGGTGTGTGTGTGTGTGTGTGTGTGTGTGCACTCACTGTTGTCCCCGAGCTGCAGTGTCAAGTTCCTGCAGTGCAGGACATTGAGTCGTCTCCCGTTACTGGAGGCAAACGGTGAGTACATGTCTGCAAGAGGAAGCTCAGTTTAACATCTCAAACAAGCGTCACACACACTGAACCAACAACATCAATGAACACCGAGCCGTCCTCACCACTGGACTGGTCCCTGAACTCCTCGGTGTGCCGCTTCTCTCGGAGCAGCAGACCCAGAGCGGCCTGACACAGCACCGCACCACTCGGGCTCTGGGCCGCGGGGAACAGCTGATCGTAGTGCTGCGGGATGAAGCTGGTGTGAACGTTCCCCGCCGCGAACTCGGGATGCCCCGAAAGACTCAGTAGGAAGTCGATGTTGGTGTTGAGACCCACAATCTGTCAAATGTACATTTGTTAAATACATGTGGAACACATACTTCGCACATGGGTAACGTGCGGTTTTGGAACAGGTTCCATGTGAAATCCCGTGTGGAATACATGGGAAATTCATATATTTAGAATAAAGCTTGTCTCCGCCACAGAATAAAACATTTTAAAAGGTAACTGTGACTTTTTATCTCACAATTGCGAGTTTACATCTCACAATTCTGACTTTATCTCTCGCAATTCAGAAATTCCAGTCAGAAATGTAAACTCGCAATTGTGAGATTAAAAAAAAAACGCAATTATCTTTTACAATGTTTTATACTGTGACGGAATCAAGCTTCAGTAAAATCTAATTGAGTTGAAGTAGATTGCGCGGGACTGTTGTTTTTAAATGTCTTGTTAGCTGATGGTTAGAAAAGTTCTCATATATAGAAGTATAAGGGATAAAGTACTGTACATCCAGCCGGTTATCATCACAGAATAAACCCTGACAGGGTGATCAGGACAGGGCTTGTAACACCCTGAAGGGGTTTATTCTGTGATAACAACCGGCTGCACATACATTATCCTGCTCATTACATGTTATTTCTTACTTAAGTCAATAATTGGGCACAAAACATTGATTTTTGTTTAAATATTTCATTAGCCCACTCAACGCAAGGCTTCCGCAAAGAAAAAAAGTTTCTAGCAAGCGACTATTAGCCGAAACGACTGAACAAGTTCAAACTAGAAGAACATTTAAAATGTTCATCAAGAAAATCCAGCTTTTAATGTTGTTTATATGTCTATGTGGTGTTTTTAATATGCTTTAAGACAAACCATGTGTAAATTCATAAGTCGACAGCATTGCTGAGTATTTTCTCCTTAAAACTGCAGTGAACCAAAGACAGTCTCAAAAACACGCTTTGAAATCGCTGGTGTTTCTGACGTCACAAACTACCTTGTAACCAATCAGATCATCGTGTGATCGTCAACCAGTGGATCTCTGAGCTGAGTGAGTGAGTGGAGGCGGGGCTCATTTGCATATTCATAGAACCTCACATACTAAATGAGGCAAGGGTGTAGAGTTACATTCAAGCTAATTTAAGGCATGAAGAAACTTTTTCAAGGAAAATACATTTAAATATGTCATTTGGTGATCAAAGATGAGTTTTAAGGGATACAATTATTGAATACAGGGGACTTTAAGGGATAATAATAACACGCCTCGGACTGACCAATCAGAATCAGGTATTTCAGAGAGCTGTGTAATAATTGAGAAATAAACTGCACATGACAATAACTCACTGCATTACTCAACTATATAGAAGTACTTCTGTATCTGTATTGCTGCAGTGTTGACAATGAACAATGGACCTTTTTCACTAATGTGACCAAACCTTATGCAATTAAAAAACATTTTTGTTACTTGAAATAAATTAGATACTAAAGAAAGTAAAATATCAGTGCTTGTGGATGAGAATGTGTGCTTACATTGTATTGTCGTAGACAGTATCTGAGTCTCTTCAGAGCAGCGGAGCGATCTTCTCCCCAAACCACCAGTTTAGCGATCATGGGGTCATAATGGGCAGACACCTCATCACCTTAGACATTATGAACAGATGTACAGCATTACCAACCAACACTGAACTAAATCATTCATGAATGACATAAGTGCTCATATTTATTCTCTAATAAAGGTATTTTTAGTTAATGATTAAGTATTAACAAGGGCAAAACATCATTGTCAATAATTCAACCCAAAATCAATGAATCAATCAACCAATAAATAAACATTTACAAAATACAAAAATAAATTGATTAATGATTATTTGCATCACGACAATATGCATATACTGTATACCTCCCAAAATATCATGATACAAAAACAATTAATATAAAATATTTGAATGTGGGGAAGAAATATTATTTAAACTATAAAAGAAAAGCCATTTGAATATATTAAGTGACTATGTACTATGAGGTGAAGCACCTTCTCGAACGCCGGTCTCTATGCGTGTGCACGGGTCCCCCTGCGGGGTGGACAGGTGTAGCAGGGGTCCCGCTCCGGGGAGGAAGTCGTTATTGGGGTCTTCAGCGTATATTCTGGCTTCAAAAGAATGACCTCGCAACATGATCTGCTCCTGCGTGAGGGGCAACTTCTCCCCCGCTGCCACCTGAGGGACAAACACCACATGACACGACTCTGAATTTAATGCAGCCACTAACGAGTAAAGCAAGCAGGTGTTATTGTGATCCCTTGTGGACAAATCTGGAAATGACTTGTGAAATATGCCAGTATGTTAGGTAGCTTCTGAAGGGCAGTGTTTGGAGTCTTACGCGCAGCTGCCACTCCACCAGGTCTGTTCCTGTGATCATCTCCGAGACGGGATGCTCCACCTGCAGACGCGTGTTCATCTCCATGAAGTAGAAGTTGTGCTGCGCGTCCATGATGAACTCCACAGTTCCTGTTCGGCCAAAAATGAAAATTCAGTTACCATTGACTTATCCATTGTTTCTTGTTGATTGGTAAACTTCTTACTGGTGAATAAAACAGTTTATTTCCTTTAAAGAGAACATATAATGGCCTTTTACAGTCTTGATTTTACTAGAATAGGTTTTCCTGCTTGAATGTTGATTATTTTCCCCATATTCTCCATTGTTGCAGCTCCTCTCTCCCCAGTCTGTCAGTAACGCTCTGTTTAGTTCCCGTCTCTATGAAGCCCCTCCTCCTGAAAAGCACACTGTGCTCTGATTGGTCGGCTGGAGCAGTGTGTTGTGATTGGTCGAGGACTTCCAGTGTGTTTGGGAAATGTCCCGCCCCTTACCATAACCGGCAGTTTAACACACTACTAACTAACTCAACCAGGCCCCGCCCCTTTATTCTGCGTATGAATTATTAAAATGAGGAATATTGTGACGTGTTCGTTCCCGGAAGAAACTCAAGACTACAATGGAGTTCAGAAACAGTGACACTGATATAGAGAAGAACTCCCGCTGGAGGGACGTTTTCATGCTCAAACAGCAACAAGTAAAATATAATTTATTCCTGTGATCAAAGCTGAATTTTCAGCATCATTACTCCAGTCTTCAGTGTCACATGATCCTTCAGAAATCACTCTAATATGATGATTTGATGCTCAAGAAAAATTTATGATTATTTTCAATGTTGAAAACAGTTGAGCTGCTTTATATTTTCCTGGATTTTTTTTCTGGTGTTTTTGATGAACATAATGTTCAATAAAACAGCATTTATTTTGAAATCGAATCTTTTGTAAGATTCTAAATGTATTTACAGTCAGTTGTGATCGATGTAATGCATCCTTGCTGAATGAAAGTATACGTTTCTTTAAAATAAAAAAAATACAGACCCCAAACTTTTGAATGGTTGTGTGCATATTGTCATCACACTAATGCATCACAGAATCACATGACATCATCATCACCTGCTCCAACATAGTTGACAGCTTTAGCTGCCCGCACTGCGGCCTCTCCGAGCTTCTGCCGGACCTCAGGACTGATGCCTGGCTGTAGAGACACACACACACACACACACACAAATCAAGCCAGGTCAGTTACATTAAAGGGATGGTTCACCCAGAATTGACTCTTTGAAGTCCATAAAAGTGCATCTATCCATGATAAAAGTGCATCTATCCATGATAAAAGTGCATCTATCCATGATAAAAGTGCATCTATCCATCATAAAAGCGCATCTATCCATGATAAAAGTGCATCTATCCATGATAAAAGTGCATCTATCCATGATAAAAGTGCATCTATCCATCATAAAAGCGCATCTATCCATGATAAAAGCGCATCTATCCATGATAAAAGCGCATCTATCCATGATAAAAGCGCATCTATCCATGATAAAAGCGCATCTATCCATGATAAAAGCGCATCTATCCATCATAAAAGCGCATCTATCCATGATAAAAGTGCATCTATCCATGATAAAAGTGCATCTATCCATCATAAAAGCGCATCTATCCATGATAAAAGTGCATCTATCCATGATAAAAGTGCATCTATCCATGATAAAAGTGCATCTATCCATCATAAAAGCGCATCTATCCATGATAAAAGCGCATCTATCCATGATAAAAGTGCATCTATCCATGATAAAAGTGCATCTATCCATGATAAAAGTGCATCTATCCATGATAAAAGTGCATCTATCCATGATAAAAGCGCATCTATCCATGATAAAAGCGCATCTATCCATGATAAAAGCGCATCTATCCATGATAAAAGCGCATCTATCCATCATAAAAGTGCATCTATCCATCATAAAAGTGCATTTATCCATGATAAAAGTGCATCTATCCATCATAAAAGTGCATCTATCCATCATAAAAGTGCATCTATCCATCATAAAAGTGCATCTATCCATGATAAAAGTGCATCTATCCATGATAAAAGTGCATTTATCCATCATAAAAGTGCATCTATCCATCATAAAAGTGCATCTATCCATCATAAAAGTGCATCTATCCATCATAAAAGTGCATTTATCATGGATAGATGCACTTTTATGGACTTCAAAGAGAGGATATTTTTGAATATAACTGATTGTATTCGTCTGAAAGAAGAAAGTCACATACACCTAGGACGGCTTGAGGGAGAGTAAATCATAGGCTAATTTTATTTTGGGGTGAACTATCCCTTTAACACCCCCAGCACACATCATACCCACACAGGATCAAGCTGGAGATGCTGAAAGAGTGAGTGAGTGTGACTCTTACCCCGGGAGCTTCCTCTATGATCTTCTGGTGTCGTCTCTGTACGCTACAGTCTCTCTCGAACAGGTAGACCGCATCACCAGACTGATCTCCGAACACCTGCACCTCCACGTGTCTAACGCAACAACACACACACACACATCACATCACGCACATCAAACTACGTGAGAGACGCACACTGGATAAACCAAACAGACCTGGGGTTTTCCACAAACTTCTCGACCAGCATCACGTCGTCGTTGAAGGACTTGCGCGCTTCTCTCCGAGCGGATTCCAGCTGCTCCAGGAACTCTGCTTCCGAGTGTGCAGTTCGCATTCCCTGTGGGATCAAGCAGAGGTTTCAGACGAGCGGAACACACTACACAATCATTCAGAGGAAACACACGCCACCTTTCCTCCGCCGCCGCGCACTGCTTTGATCATCACAGGGTAGCCAATCCTGGCCGCCTCGCGCTGAAGCCTCTCGTCTGATTGGTCCTCGCCATGGTAACCCTCAATGATTGGCACGCCTGCAGCCGACATGATGTGTTTAGATGTGCTAAAACACAAGAAACAAAGATGTTTCTACTGCATAAATAGAAAAGAAAGACACTTTAATGTTGGTTAGAAAAGCTTTGCTTCTGATAGTTTTTAAAATAGTACTTATTACAGAAATAATATCCCTTAAAAGAATATATTTAAGTGTGAACCGATTGTAATATTAAATGTAATTAGAGTGCTTTTGACCCATTTAAGCAGGACTTAAGAACATCTTCATAATTCTATATTGTCTTTGAAATACATTTAAAGTGTCGCAGACTGTACTATAGCATTATGCGATATTAAAAAGTAGATTTTTAATATATTTTAATGTCATTTCTATTCAAATATGTATGTCATGTATTTGTAAATACACATTTGTCATGATGAAGTTGTAATTTAGTACATTTAAAATGCATCAACTTTAAAATGTATTACTGAATAAAACACAACAGTCAAAATCATAATCAAGTAATGCACATTCTAGTACATTAAGCACTGAACAAAGATTAAAACAATGAGTTAAAATGTACTTTACACTAAAACTTTTCTTTTGAGTGCACTTTTTAAAAGAGCACTTAAGTGTGTTCAGAAACACAGTTTTGAAAGTGTACACTTAAGTGTCATATTTCAGTAATATTAAGTAGTTTTTAAAAATATACTTTTTAAGGTTTGAAGTACACTACGAGTGCACATTCAACACTATTAAGCACACTTCCTTTTCACAAGAGTTGTTTAAGCTTTTTCTAGGGTGAAAAAGCCCTAGATAGCCCTAAGATCAAAATAACTGTACCTTTTGATTCCCATGTCCCGAATGGCTGATGATGGTGGGCCGATGAAGATGATGCCTTCTTGTTTGCACTGTTCAGCAAACTCGGTATTTTCCGACAGGAAACCATAACCAGGATGGACCGCCTTACCAAAACAACAATTAAAAAACGAGAGATTTTCAAATGATATATATATATATATATATATATATATATATATATAATGAAAGATGTTGTTCAGAAAGACATGTCTTGAGGTCAGCACACCTGTGCGCCGGATCTCTTGGCCACGTCCAGGATCTTGTCCATGCACAGGTAACTCTGCTGAGACGCCGCTGGTCCGATATGATACGCCTCATCCGCCTGAGTCACAGAGAAGACCGCTGACTTCACTACCGCTAACTACTACTGTTTAATGTGTCTGAGGAATCTCTTCTGCTCACCCAGGCTGAGTTTATTTAATTAAAAATACAGTAAAAACAGTGGAATATTATTACAATGAAAAATAGCTGTTGTCTATGGGAATATATTAGTAAAGTGTAATTTATTCCTGTGATCAAAGCTGAGATTTCAGCATCATTACTTATTATCATCACAGTGATCCTTCAGAAGTCATTCTAATATGCTGATTTACTGCTCAAGAAACATGCAGTTATGATATCAGGACAGCTGGAGTCCCTTGTGGAAAAGAAGTGTGCTTAATTGTATTGAATGTGGATATAAGTTTCAATAGAAATTACCTTTAAGTATATTGTAGTTTACTACATTCAGAAGTAACTTCAACCATATTTCAAAGACAATATAGAATTCTGAAAGTACATATAAAGGTGTACATAACAGGGTAAAAAAAAAATCGAATTGCATTTAACATGAATTTAAACTATAAAACATTTTCTTTAAATTGAAAATAACATTTCTTTAAGTGTCCGAAAACATTACATCAGTTCGTAGTTAATGCCACACTAAGTAGAAATTGTGTTTTTGTCAAACAGTGACCCCTAGAGTCGCTGTGGAATACTTGCACTGTCGTAAATATATTATATTATAACGTTTTTACATGATTGCAGCTAAATCACAAGTAAATAGTCTATAGTCTAGGCCTACTGTATAATTTAATTTGTGTTGTTTTTATTGGAATGTAAACATTACAAAATGCCAGATAACATCAATTAAGTTAAATGTGCGTCGCATTATTTCATAACATTGGCCGTTATGATGTCATTAGACATGATTATTGCAATTTATCATAATAGTTTGCAAATTGTGCTCGTTTACACTATTTACAACCTCTAAGTTAGGCTTATTTATGTCCTGATAATTATGTGAGATATTGAAAGCTGTTCTCATGATAGTCGCAGGAATCAACGTCAACAGTGATAAATACACGTGATAAATACACCTCACAACACCTGAGTTCAGCTGGCAAACTAATTCGTGAGGCATAGCTATCTGATTTATCAAAACGATTCCATTTACACCTGGTCACATAAATGTATTTTTGCGAAACGGATTTAAATCCGATCTTCAATTCTCGCTCTATATGCAGATTTAATGGAGTGCACGTCACCGAAAGCAACAGATATGAGCTGCATTTTATAGATCATCAGCTAAAATTTCAAAACCAAAGACCGCAATAAGAGAGAGCAGCAACAGCCCTGGTAAGATCATTTCGTTTCTTTACTTTTAATGATGAAGATTGTGTGTGTTAAGCGTCTGCGACTTACTTTCACTTTGATTTGCGATAGTTTGCACGTTGGCTTAATGCAGTTGCTCATCTGCGGTGATGCGTGTTCCAGCGCGTCGTCATATCTGGATATAACATATAGCCTATAACACGCTCTCACACGTTTTTTTTATTTATTTTTTAGCATTTTTGGGAGGAGTACAATTTACATATGTGGTTTCAACAACCAGATGCACACTTGTCCAGTTTCGTCTGGAATGCGTCTCAGACCTCCTCCTGAAGTGGTTTGAGCGGTCGGATTCAAATCCGTCTTGAATGCGTTTCGGAGGACATTTACACCTGGTCTTTTCACGTTTAGATAGCTATCCCATCTGAGAAAACGCATGAAGTGGCCAGGTGTAAACAACCCCCATAACAAAAACATACGCACGAAAGCCGAAAACAAACGCTGGTTGGCCTCTCACGTCCAAATTTGACGAAGTAGTGGGGGAAGTGACGTATGCCGTAAAGCAGTCGAATTTTGTAGTTCTTTTTGTGCTCTGGTTACTACCCGAATCCCGAAGTTACGTAGAGCCAGTAAAAGCGATACAGACCCCGTCAGGCTATGGCAGACGTGTCATTCAACCTATTGTGAGTCGATGTACCATCACAAGGATCTTGGAAATATATTATGAAGGTTGAAAAGTTACATAGTGTTGCTTTAACTATATTCGCACTTAAGTCCCCCTGTGGTGAAAATCCAGCTTTTTAATGTTGTTTATGTGTCTATGTGGTGTTTTTAATATGCTTTAAGACAAACCATGTGTAAATTCATAAGTCGACAGCATTGCTGAGTATTTTCTCCTTAAAACTGCAGTGAACCAAAGACAGTCTCAAAAACACGCTTTGAAATCGCTGGTGTTTCTGACGTCACAAACTACCTTGTAACCAATCAGATCAACATGTGATCGTCAACCAGTGGATCTCTGAGCTGAGGGAGTGAGTGGAGGCGGGGCTCATTTGCATATTCATAGAACCGCACATTCTAAATAAGGCGAGGGTGTCGAGTTACATTCAAGATATTTTAAGGCATGAATAAAAAAAAACTAGGAAAAAACGCTTAAATGTGTCATTTTGGTGATCAAAGATGAGTTTTAAGGAATAAAATTGACTTTAAAGTGTATTATTTTCAGTGATAACTACTCTTCTGATAAGAAAAATACGTTTGAATTCAGAAATTAAAAACGTACTTATCATAGAACAGGTGTATTCAAGTCAAAGTATGTAATGTGAGAATTGCATTCTGTATTTTTGGAATCCCAAATCATTGACTCCTTCATCCACACGTTCGATCTATCCACCCATCAAACACTAATGCGGTGTGTGTAGTTGGTGTTTCCTCACCATGGCCACATGCATGGCCTGTCTGTCTGCATCACTGTACACGGCCACAGAGCGAACACCCATCTTCCTCGCCGTCCGCATCACACGGCACGCGATCTCGCCTCTGTTAGCAATGAGGACCTTCTCAATCCGGCCTGTGAAGGAGAAACACCACTGTAAATAATCATAATCATCATAATAATGATAATAATAGCATCCCCATGACAGGTCTCTTACCCACAGATGCATGTCTGAAGGATCCTCTGGTCCAGATCAGAGTCCTGCAGTCAAGAGAGCAAGAGATCATCTGAGCACTGGGCTTGTGTAGTAAACAGTGTCAAGGGCAAACACATCTGCAGAGGTCATGACCTCTCCGTTTAAGGTCAAACATGCAGATATATCACGTAATAACACAGCAAAACATCACACATATTCATAACTCTTCACTATAAGCTCATCTTCAGTCACCTCGCATAAAATACACATTCATAAACAATCACACGTTATTTTTGACCCATATATGACTTCACAGCAGAATTTAGATATTAGTGCAATGAATCTCGAAAGTCCTAATGTATTAGTTTAAAAGAGAAATAAAGCTAGCAGCTACTTTGCTTAAAGTTTGAATGTCACACTTCTGACATATCGACTGATGCAGACACTGACCTCTGAACACAGCCAACTTTAATGAACACCTATATTTGTTCTTTAAATGATATAATAAAGTAGTTTGTGACTTACAGCAGATGTTTGTTTATATCTCTGTTGATATGAGTTTTCAGAAACACTGCAGCCATGTTCACTGTGTTAGCGAATGACAAGTGTAACTAACAGAACTCGTCTCCTGCCCTAAAACAGCGCATTGATTTAATCTTTTTCATGGGTTTTACAGCTCCATTATCATAACATTCATGGATTATTTCCAAACATGTATATTCTGTCAAACTAATCCGTGTGAAATGGCATTAAAACGATCATATAGGCTACGTGGTGCTAAGTGTAGCGGCAGCAATAGCGAACACATTAAGTTTGTCCTCTTTATGTTACCGTACTTAAAGCAGCCAATCAGAAGACAGAGATTGGAGGCGGGGACTGACGTATGTGAGGGGATTATGGGATATGAAGTCAAAACAAAAAGAGGTTTCACTTAACATAGGCCTACTTTACAGCATAATGAATTTATATTCTTGACAAATTTAAAGCCATAATATATATATTATAACATAATAGAGTGGCTTTAAATCTGTCGTGAATATAAATTCATATATATATATATATATATATATATATATATATATATATATATATATATATATATATATATATATATATATATATATATATATATATTCTCATTTATTTATTTTATCCTCATCTCACACATCATAGATCTACACTTACTTTTGCAACAAGACAAATTCTATATAATGTATTTCTTTAATAAAATATGTGATACATGATCTCACCTTATATGTGAAATGTGGAAACAAAAAAGCTTATACAGCCATATTATCTTTGCAAGCCTGTTTTTTTTTAAATGTATAATTAGCAAACAAACAATATAATTCTTGTTCAGAGTAATACTAATACTGATTGAAGATTAAAAGATTAAAAAAACTAAAAAATGATTGCACAACTGTCCAGTAGATGGCGATACGCACTAAGAATGTAAATCACTACTAAACACGCAGGGACAAGTGACGTTTGTATGCAATTTCCCGCGAAATCCGTCCCGACATCTATGAAATTTAAGGCTGCGTTGGTTTCGGTAAAGTATAGCTATTAAATTTTCTGTTTTGTTAAATACAATAATAGGTAAATTAAGTTAGAACGTATTTTTACTGTATAGACACAAGCCTTAAAGTCTTACCTATGAAAAAGACAAAGACAAAGTTTGCTGAACACACAGAAGAACATGTTGTCACACAATACATGTTGTCACTTTCAACAAGGGTTGTTGAAAATACTGGGATATATCCTGTCAATTAAGTCTTCTCCTGTAGGGACTTCATAATTAAGCAACATAAATTTTCTTACTGAAAAAATCTGCATTTTTTTTTTTCATGGCATTTTACAAAAAGTATTTTATATTCACATGCAATACCTGCATTTTGACATGGCCCAAAATCTTCAGACATCAGAATGAAAAAGCGACGTATGCATTACAATGAACTCATTGACAACAGCAGTTCCTGTCACTCATATTTTAATTGTTTACTGAGCTCATTTAAAACTGTAAAGCAATATCCACACACTATAAAACAATGAAATCTCTTGATTCATCTCCACATCTAGATCTGCTCGTAGCCTCGGCCCCGGCGCTCTCGCACCAGCACATACGTCAGGATTGCGATCAGGCAAATGGCTGCAGCGACGGCCCCCAGAATAATCGGGATCATCCGTTTGTTGTAATCCGCCGAGCACTCAACGTCTGAAATTAAGTCATGATAAACCATCTTATTCTTGGGCAAACAGGTTGATCGATCACGTTTGATTTAAATGTGAATTATATTGACCTTTCCCGAAGGCTCCACTGGCGAGGCCAAAGGCCTGAATCTGCAGCGGCACCAGTTTGAGGGTGAGGGTGCTGGACAGTTTCTCAATCGTCTCAGACTTGCACTTGAAGCTTAGGCCAGCTTTGGCTGAGAAGAGCTTCTCATGATCCACGATTCCAAGGTAGGTTTTATCTGTGGATTAAATGGTGGTAAAAAAAAAAGTAGTAATCAGCTCATAGTTTAAGAAAATTCTTCTAAAACAACAATGATTAATCTTATGGAAACTGACAAGAACGATACCTGAGTCACATTTAACCCCAAAATCAAAAGAAAGAAATGAGGCACATTATGATTTTTTACACTGTGACGTTTTCATGAAAATTAAGATTTTTTATTTTTTTTTACCAAATTCTTATTTTGTGTGTGTGTGTATATATATATATATGTTCTCAAACATACCAAAAAAAAAAAATATATATATATATATATATATTTTTTAATTATTATTATTTAATTTTTGGGGGGGTTGGTTTGGGTGTGAAATATATGGAAGCCACAAATATATTGTTTCCGCCTCAAAATAAAACATTTTAAAAGATAATTGCGACTTTTTATCTCACAATTGCGAGTTTACATCTCACAATTCTGACATCTTTTCTCAGAGATATAAACTCAAGTCCAATTCTCTTTTTTTTTTTTTACCTCAGAATAGTTTATATCTCACAATTCTGACTTTATAACACGCAATTGTGAGATAAAAAGTCGCAATTATTATTATTTATTTATTATTCAGTGGCGGAAACAAGCTTCCATAGAAATATGACCTGACATGTTTTTGTAACATTCACTCTTGGGGTCCGTTTACACGACACTGTTTTCAACTAAAAACGTAAAAACTTTTTATATGTGTTTTGGTCGTTCATTTACACAACATCGCTGTTTTCGGGGCCTGAAAACACAAACTTTTGAAAACGAGTTTCAAAGTGCAAGTTTTGAAAACGATACCGTTATCGTCTCCATGTAAACTACAAAAACATGAATCAGTAAAAATGCTGACGTCATGCGCATGTGTATTACGTGTTCAGTCTATAGTGTTTCTTTACAAAGTGACGTCGCCACCTACTGGCCTGGCAGGAATAATACAGCGTCTTTAGTCGTTTTCACGGATCCGTGTGAAAGGGGATCGTTTTGACAACGTTGCCGTCTGTACGCAAAAAACGCAAAGGAAAAACATTTCCATTTTTAGTACATTGTTGTCATTTAAACGTTCCCGTGTAATGAATATAAATATTGTATGCTTAATTTCACGATAAGTGTGCGATTAAGCGCACAAAAAGGAGCCCTAATAAAAAGTTTTCTGTTTTTAATTGGAGAACAACGTTGTGTAAATGGCAGTATATCACAGGGTTCCTGATGTTTTCTATCAGTGATATCAGATTTATACTTACTCTGGCAATTTTTACAAGGAGGCGTAGGCATCAGAAGACCACTGATAGTCCTCACATAGGAGACATCGCCTTCCTGCAAGTGTGGCAAAATACTGAATTGCATGTCGATCAAGGCTAGATGTTGTGCGCATATTTAACCTCAAGAGAAACGTGTCATAAATGCAAACAGATAATACTGTAGGTACCTTGATGAAAGTGAACTGCAGATTTCCACCAGCAAAATCCAATGAGAGAACAGACTTCTGGTCGCTACAGACTCCAGAGGCTTGTGTCGAGCCGGGATTCAGGTTGAAATAGTACTTTTTCTGGAATACAAGTTAAGCAATGTGAATAATGGAGGCTGGAAATCAATATCCTACTAAATGAACAATATCAAAACCATTGGGATGTAAAGAGCAAGACACACAATTTGGGTTTGACTGACTGGAGGGAGTCGATTTAGCAGAATTTGCAGCTGCAGAAATTCATATTTTCAACATTGAACCCTTTGAGTTTTACTGAATGCATGGACATAGTGAAAAAGATATTGGTTGAAAACTTGGTAAAAAATAATAGTGAAATTTGGCTGAAACTGGCGGACCCCAAACCTGGCAGATACACGAACAAACACGAAGTAAATAAATGTAAGCTGATTAATAATATCCCAAAATTCAGTTCATTTGAAATGTATCTCTTGTGAAAAAAGTACACTTTAGCACACTTTTAAAATCAGTAATTATTACACAAATAATATACTTTGAATATACTTAAGTGTGAACTAAGAGTAAAGTTAAATTAAAATGTATTATATATTATGTATAATTTATATTAAATGTAATCAGCTGAACTTTAGAGTGTTTTTGACCCACTTAAGTACATCTTAAGTAATACACTTAAAACTTGTAATTTGTAATGATGAATCTGGAATTTAGTACATTTAAAGTATTAACTTGTAATATATATATATATATATATATATATATATATATATATATATATATTGTTGCTTTACCCCCAAATGCTATTACTCCCAAATGGTGCATATTCATACGTTTACCTTATAACTTAATAGTATATTAATAATTAGCAATTATTTTTAAGTTGATTAATAATATCCCAAAATTCAGTTCATTTGAAAGGTATCTCTCATGAAAAAGAATTACACTTTAGCACAGTAACTATTACACCAAAAATATACTTTAAAATAATATACTTAAGTGTGATCTGAAAGTTAAGTTAAATTAAAATATATTACAGTTTAAATTGATATTATATGTAATTAGCTGAACTGTAGAGTATCTTTGACCCACTTAAATACATCTTAAGTAATATACTTCAATAATAACTTGTCATTTGTAATGATGAAGCTGGAAATTAGTACATTTAAAGTATATTAACTTGTAATATATATATATATATATATATACACTGAAGAAAAAAAAAACATTGCATTTTTATTTGGCAAGTTTTTGCACACATATTTTTAAAGTAAATTTCACATATGGAAACTCTTATATTAAGTAAACTCTACTTAACTAAGTTAAGCTTTACTTAGAAACATCTAAGTAATAAATCCAATAGATATTGTGTGAGACACCATATCTACATATCAGAAGTTATTCAATATGTGACCACAGAGACCTCAATACTTGGTAGACAATGACGGTAACAGTTGATGGATCGTTTTTGTGTTTGAATGTGTCATTTTGAGTAGAAAATGAACTCCAATTGTCAAAAAATGGCACGTTGCTAACAAAAGCAATGATGAAACAGTGTAAATACAGCTGGAAAACAGTGAAAAATCAACCTCATTAATTACTCAAGGCCCAGTGCATGATGGGAACCCCAGTATCAGAAAAGTTGAATAAATTTACTTAACTTTTGCTTTCATTTCTACAAGCCTGAATTGAGTACTAATATAGAATTTACTTCGTTTTTTTTATTCTTGCCTTAACTAACTTTTTCATTCAACTTTTTTCAGTATTTACTTCACCACAAAATCATTTTTATCAGTGTACTTATAGTCAACATTTGAAGTGGATCAACAAAGTTCAAAGTTGTCCAAAGACAAGAAACGGGTATTGTTCAAAATTCATGTATAACTTTGATGAAACTTTTGATCCGTGCACTTCAAATGTTGACTACTGTATATATAATAGAATATATTGTTGCTTTATTATATGTTTGCATATATATTCATACGTTAAGCTCTTAATGAAACTGTCACAGTTCAAAGATGTTGTACCCAAAACCCTTTGTACCCTTTCTGCACACAAAGCTTTCTGACAGTGAGCCGTTGCAGATGCTAGTGTTAAACCAAGTGAGTTCTCACCCCTAGAAGGAATATGCTGAGAGGTGGAATAAAAGTGCTGAGAGCATAACAAGCTTACTTTGTTCTCTCTCACCACATACTGCGCTCCCAAACTGGCCCGCACACACACTTGTCCTTTAAGGTTCTTGAGGGTGTAGGTGACCTGAGGCGGGACAGTTACTTTGGGCTGCAGGACGGGTCTCTTGGGAGCATGTCTACTGTTGATGGCATGAACTTCATCACTGGAAGCTGCGGCGTCTGAAAGGTCAATAGAGTTTGAGGCTAGAGAATTTCCTGTTAGCGCATTGCAACGGGGGGCTTCAAAAAGCACTCGCGAGGAAGTGTTAACCAACATGAGGTATCACAAGCAACTACGGATGCTGTTAAATGTGTTGCTTTGTGCTTCTGAACAATTAGACTACGGCTTGCTTTCTAAAAGTTGAATTTTCCCTTTGTAAATCACAAGTTTGTGGTATAATTTGATTCAAATGAAAAGGCAAATCGACTCACCTAGCCAGTGCAGGGAAGACAGCATGAGAAACAGAGCGATGGGTCGACGCGCGCAAGTCATGTTGAGAACGAGGTTGTTGGGTTGCAGAGCGTTAAACTAATGCCAGTGTGGTTGTGAAGGACGACCCTTATGCCTCAGTGCTGTCAGCAATTGTCTGACACCAGGAAGCATTTTAGCCAAGCCCACAATTAGTACACTAAGTAATGATATGAGTAATGACTCTATATTGGTGTAGTTTTATTTTTAAATTTGAGTTTTGAGAAATTTAGACATCTGTGCGATGAGAAGCTGTGGCACTGTTGTAGAGTCGGGACTGGACATCACTGGTGCCAATTTTGGAGACAAAACCAAAATTTAGGAGAAAATAGTGTCACTCGTGCTTTTTTGTTGGAGAAAAATGCATTTAATGCCTCAAATGGTTCAATGTCACAGCAAGCACCACTCACATTTCCTAAAGACTATTCAATATTGAGTTGTTTTCCATTCAATTACCAAAAACCTATCATTCAAATAAGCTGAATGTATGTGAGCATTTAAAAACTTCGACAACATCGTCATCACAACTAACAACAACTTTATTAAAAGGATAGTTCACCCAAAAATGTTGTCATCATTTACTCAGCCTCAGGTTTCTTTCTTCTGTTGAACACAAAAGAAGATGTTTTGAAGAACGTCAGTAACCAGACAGTTGCTGGTCCCCACTGACTTCCATAGAAGAAAAAACATAAATAAAATGGAGATACAATTATACAAAGATACAAAATACAATTCAATGGGGTCCAATGGGGTCTGGTTACTGACATTCTTCAAAGCATCTTCTTTTGTGTTCATCAGAAGAAAGAAACCTGAGGATGAGTAAATGATGACAATTTTCATTTTTGGGGGGTGAAGTATCTCTTTAACTGTGTTCAACTATGCATGTTTATCTGCAGCTAATTGAAAAACCCTAACAAAATAAGCACATTTTTTAAACACTGGAGATACAAATGTTTTGTCATTTTTGAATTTTGTAAGGTGTGAACGATGAGCAGATTACCCAGACTCGTCTGTTCACACTTTATGTGCTTTGTTCACTTTTTTACTTCCCTTCCGACTTTAGTTTTGGCTGCTCTTTTTTTTTTTTTTTGTCTCTTGTGTGTTCAAGTTTCTTGTGTTTTTTAATTTATTTTAAACATTTTAGAAAATACTGAAGATGAGAAGGTGCAATCCATGTTGTAGCATAATTTTGAAAAATGTGGATGACATTATCTTACCAATAATTACTATTACTATCATTTATGGATGAATGATGTGAAACTATTTTATTGTCAAGTTTATTACTCAAAAATACATTATATATGCAAATAATTCAAAAACCTTTTCAATTTCGGAATTAAAAGTTTAGAATTTTTTTTTTTTTGGGGGGGGGGGGGTGCAATGTACTAACACAAAATATTGTTTGTAAAATTAAAAACTTACCAACATGCAGGTAGTCTTTTTGATGCCAAAAATGCATGGTTGAACCTTTTGAACCACTTGTTTTTATGTCAAGTCAAGTCACCTTTATTTATACAGCGCTTTTTACAATACAGATTGTATCAAAGCAGCTTCACAGTGATAACATGAAAATAATACAACAAAGTTTGTTTCTAGAAGAAAATTGTGTCATCGTCCACCTTAAGTAAGGCAGATCAATAATATTGTTGAATATTAAATGTCCCCAACTAAGCAAGCCAAAAGCCAAGGCGACAGTGGCAGGAACCGAAACTCCATCAGTGACAGAATGGAGGAAAAAACCTTGGGAGAACCCAGACTCAGTCACTCAGTTCTCTGGCCAGCGAGTGAACAGTGTATGATTATGATCCAGGCAGCATTACAGGTCAGAAGTCAGATTGGATCAGAACATTCAGAATATTATCTAGTTCATCTGGTTGGAAGTCGGAGTCATCACGCCGTATGGAGACGAGTTTGTTGAGGATCAGTGCCGATGGCTGTCGTGTCGATGAGGCCTTCTTGGCTGATGAGGCTGGCACTTCAGGGATGCGTCATGGATGGGTCCAGGCGCAGGTCCACCATCGGATGTGGATACGGCCGGGGTCCGGCTGACTTCAGTAAACTGGAGGGACTGGTTGACACTTCAGGACTGCGATGTCATCGTGTCCAGGCGCAGGTCCTTCATCAGATCTGGATACGCCCTGGATCCGGCGGACTGCGGTAAACCTCGAGATAAACAGACAGACTAATATTAGCGTAGACGCCATCCTTCTTATGATGTAACAAGTACGGGATTTATGGGAAGTGTTCCCAGTTCCAGCTGACCTAATCTATGCAGCCTAACATTATTATTATAGAAGTCTATAATGTGTTATGTGTATGCTAGGTCAAAGAGATGTGTTTTTAGTCTAGCTTTGAACTGACAGAGTGTGTCTGCTTCCCGGACAATGTTAGGAAGACTGTTCTAAAGTTTTGGTGCTAAATAGGAGAAGGATCTACCGCCAGCAGTCGATTTTGATATTCTAGGTATTATCAACTGGCCGGAATTTTGAGATCGCAATAGACGTGAAGGACTATAATGCGTTAAGAGCTCGCTCAAGTACTGCGGAGCTAAACCATTTAGTGCTTTGTAAGTAATCAGCAATATTTAAAAATTTATACGATGTTTAATAGGGAGCCAATGCAGTGTTGACAGAACCGGGCTAATATGGTCATACTTCCTGGTTCTGGTAAGAACTCGAGCTGCTGCGTTTTGAACCAGCTGTAGTTTGTTTATTAAGCGTGCAGGGCAACCACCCAGTAGAGCATTACAATAATCTAGCCTTGAGGTCATGAACGCATGAACTAATTGTTCTGCATTTGTCAATGAGAGCATATGGCATAATTTAGATATATTTTTAAGATGGAAAAATGCGGTTTTACAGAAACTAGACACGTGACTTTCAAATGAAAGATTAGTATCAAAGAGCACATCCAGGTTCCTAACCAACGACGAGGACTTGACAGAGCAGCCATCAAGTGTTAGACAGTATTCTAGGTCATTACGTGAGGAAGTTTTTTTGTCCAATAATTAGAATCTCTGTTTTTTCAGAATTAAGTAGTAGGAAATTACTAGTCATCCAGTTTTTTATATCAGCTATGCATTCCGTTAATTTTCTGAATTGCTAAGTTTCGTCTGGGTGTGAAGAAATATAGAGCTGAGTATCATCAGCATAACAGTGAAAGCTAATTCCATGTTTCCTAATGATATCTCCTAAGGGTAGCATGTACAGAGTGAACAGCAGCGGTACTGAGCCTTGTGAGATAGATACTGAACTTGTGATCGATGAGACATCTCATCATTTACTGCTACAAACTGATAACGGTCGGATAAGTATGATTTAAACCATGCTAATGCAATTCCACTAATGCCAACATAATTTTTGAGTCTATGTAAAAGAATGTTGTGGTCAATGGTATCAAATGCAGCACTAAGATCGAGTAACACTAATAGAGAGATACAACCATGATCGGATGATAAGAGCAAATCATTTGTAACTCTAATGAGAGCAGTCTCAGTACTATGGTACAGTCTAAATCCGGACTGGAAATCCTCACAGATTTCATTTCTTTCTAAAAAAGAACACAGTTGTGAAGATCCTGCCTTTTCTAGTACCTTTGACAGAAAAGGTAGATTCGAGATCGGCCTGTAATTGACTAATTCTGTAGGATCAAGTTGGGTTTTTTTAACAAGTGATTTAATCATAGCCAGCTTAAAAGTTTTTGGTATGTATCCTAATGACAAAGATGAATTAATGATATTAAGAAAGGCATTTATGCTAGGGCTTCACAATATTGAAAGAAAACTGACATTGCAATGTTTTGTTTTTCAGCAATAAATTGCAATACAAAAGCAATTTCACCAGATGATTGAATAGCTCTGCTTGGAAAGAATTAATCCTTCTAGAATGATTGGGGTGATTTTGTAAGGGGGTCAATATGCAAATAATAATAATAAAAATAGAAGCATAGATTAATACAACAGAACAAAGGTAAGTCTATCAGTATTCAAGTACAGAAATTGACAAATCAAATATTAAATAACACTACATAGTCTTCATTGTATACATTAAATGGCTATAATTAATCTTTGTTAAAACTACAAAAGTGATTTTCTTTTTTTCTTTTGTTGTTTGATTAACATTAATGACACAGACAGCTTTGGGTATAAGGCTGCTGTCACTTCAAGAGCTAATACACAGATCCAGTAACGGTCCGCCAGAGTTCCCTTTCAGTCGGTCATGTTCAACGTGCCGACGTAATTGGGATCACTTCAGAGACATGGTGCTCAGTCACCTCAGCCAGTTGGGGCTTCGGGTCAACTGGGAGAAGAGAAGAGCAAACTCGCCCCCGTGCAAAGGATCTCTTTTCTTGGTATGGAGATGGAATCGGTCAGCCTAACAGCACGGCTCACAGAGGCACGTGTTCAGTTGTTGTTGAACTGCTTGAATTATTTCAAACACAGAACAGCGGCCCCACTGAAACACTTTCAGAGGCTCCTAGAGCCGCTGTGACGGATTGCTTCATATGAGGCCGAGCACTGGCTTCACGGCCGAGTCCCGAGATGGGCGTGGCAGCGCGGCTTGTACCGGATTTGTATCACCCTGTACTGCCGCCAAACCTTCAGCCCTTGGTCGTACCCTTCGTTTCTACGGGCAAGTGTTCCCCTAGAACAAGTGTCCAGGCATGCTGTAGTCTTCACGGATGCCTCTGCCACCGGCTGGGGGGCCACGTACAACGGGCATGCAGTCTCGGGTCTGTGGACGGGGCCTCAACTGCAGTGGCACATCAACTGCCTCGAGTTGCTAGCAGTACACCTTGCTCTGAGCCGCCTCAAGGGGCCGCTACGAGGCAAGCATATACTGGTCCATATGGACAACACTGCGCCGCTGCGTACATCAACCATCAGGGTGGTCTACGCTCCCGCCGCATGTCACAACTCGCCCGCCATCTTCTCCTATGGAGTCAGATGCATCTGAGGTTGCTTCGTGCCACTTATATCCCCGGCCTGCTCAACCGTGCCGCCGACGAGCTCTCACGACAGCAGGTGCTTCCGGGAGAATGGAGACTCCATCCCCAGGTGGTCCAGCTGAATTGGAGGCGCTTCGGGACCGCACAGGTAGATCTGTTTGCTGCGCCGGACACGTCGCACTGCCAGTTGTTTTATTCCCTGACCGAGGGCTCCCTCGGCATGGATGCACTGGCACACAGCTGGCCCCGGGGCCTACGCAAGTATTCATTTTCCCCAGTGAGCCTTCTCACACAAACACTGTGCAAAGTCAGGGAGTATGAGGAGCAGGTCTTGCTAGTTATGCCTTACTGGCCCAACCAGACCTGGTTCCCAGAACTCATGCTCCTCGTGACAGCCCCTCCTTGGCCCATTTCTCTGAGAAAGGACCTGCTTTAAGGACGGAGGTTCTAGGTGACCTACCCTAGGCGTTGGTAGACACCATCATTTCTGCTAGAACCCCCTCTACAAGGCGCCTCTATGTGTTGAACCTGCTCGTTGAATGGTGTTCTTCTCACCAGGAGAACTCTCGAACTTGCTCGATCAGAGCAGTGCTTTCCTTCCTGCAAGATGGGTTGGGGTGAAGGCTGTCTCCATCCACCCTCAAAGTATACTATGTTGCCACTATCGCCGCACATCACAATTCAGTCTAGGGTAAGTCGCTGGGGAAGCACGACCTGATCGTCAGGTTCCTGAGGGGGGCGAGAAGACTAAATCCTCCTCGCCCTCACTCGATACCCTCTTGGGACTTGTCTTTGGTGCTTACAGCCCTGCAGAGACCACCCTTCAAGTCCTTGCAGTAAGCGGAGTTTAAAATATTGTCTTGGAAGACAGTACTCCTGGTTGCATTAGCCTCCATTAAGAGGGTAGGGGTCCTGCATGCATTTTCGGTCGACGAATCATGCCTGGAATTCGTCCCGGCCAACTCTCACGTTATTCTGAGACCCCGGCCTGGATACGTGCCCAAGGTTCCTGCCACTCCCTTCCGGGACCAGGTGGTGAACCTGCAAGCGCTGCCGCTCGTTATAATTAATTATAAATATAGAGCGCTCGAGTTACAAATTGAGTTCTCTTTCGCGTCTAAAATGGTTTAAAATCGCATTAATGTTTAAACTGACAAGTCCTAAAACACGTTCACTCTATGATGGTTAAACTTTTCAATTAATCCGAGAATCCCGTGGGCTTCGAACCGTGGTACCTGGACTATTCTGATCAACTACGATCCCACACAATGAGAATTCCTCTGGAAAAATCCTTAAAGACAACCTGTGGGCATCATTTTTAAGGGATATGTTTCATAATTTAGGGTATTATGCTGAGTATTCCTCACTGTGTGCTGATTTCTGCTTGGCTGCCATTTTGAGTGATACGCTTCAAGATGAGCAAAACAGATAAAGGACAAACACTTACAGCAAAAAACTACTATACAGCAGACATAGGCATAGGTTTCATTTCTGTATTAATGAGCACATAACTAAAAACAAAAGTAAGAGAAATATAACTATTAAAATATAACTAAATGTAATCTGGTGGCCATGCGTTTTTCACTGTAAATGAAGGTCATGCTATTTTACATAGAAAAACAATTTTAACACTTATTATATAAATATTTAATATGTATGGTAATGTAAAGTAAATTAACAATTAACATTACTGTACCATTTTTACCATTTAAAAAAAAATATATTTTAATAAATTATCTAGTTATTAGTAAATTCTCTTAAGTACATTCAAGTAGCAGCTCTGTAGAGACTGAATTGGATGTGAGATCATTTCTTTAATTTCATGAGAGGAAAACACAGCACAGGTCAAAGGTAGAGAGGACAAAGTATTCCCTTAAATACACACAGCTACTTTTGTCAATTTGCTTAGCTTAACTTTGCTTTCTACCACTGGTTAATGCTGCATGTTTGTTTCTGTTATGGACATTTTTCTGTTATTCTTTTTTATTTTATTGTGTAACTCACGATAATATGAATACTTGAGATAAATACGTAAAAATATATCCAAAAAGCTGTATGATCAATAATCTCTTTATAAGCAAACTGGGCGACTTGCAAACAAACAACTTTCTATTGGCTTGACAGCTAATGTTTGTGTCCAGAGCACATGGATTGATTTTTTTTGTTTTTGGAACAGATTGTCCACCATAATAAAATGTTAAAACTGGGAACTGAAGTCAAATTGTGCACCATCATGTATAGGTCTCTGTGAAGTTCTCTTATCATTGCTTTGGAGTTGGACTAGTGATTCAGGGAATTCTGCATGTTGTCGAGAGCGTCTCAAATGAGTAAACATTTGCTTTACAGCTGCTGAATACCAGCTCACCATATTTGGACAGGTGGAGATAGAGACAGAATTGAGCGATAAAGCAGTGAGTAAATCATTACAGGGGCGGATAGAGTCCAGTGGGAACATTTCTAAACACTTTCAGTGGTTTCCAGACGAGCAGAGACGTTCATGACACCATGATGCGGGACAAGATCTTGGTGGTTTTTGCTTTAGCTTGGCTCTACTGTTCTTCGGGACTTGGACAAACTGACACTAGCATCCCATGTGACGATAAACGTGTGGAAGATGTTGTCAATTTAACTCTCTCCAAACACAACGAGATATTAACCGAAGGCGCAAAACTGGCTCTCTATGAAATCCTGGAGGCTACAAAGGTAGGAGTTTTGCTCTTTGCATTCAACAATATTTTGCAGATCTACACAACTTCCTTTAGTACAGCGCTGTAATTTCACACAGGCTCAGAATGAATCGGGGGACGTCCTGTTTGTGCGCTTCACAAGCAGAGAGAGCGACTGTCCCGCGGGAGGAGACAAGCTCTGGCATCAGTGCGACTACCTGCAGCGAGTAGATGCGGTAAGATCTGACCAAGTTATCGACGTGAACATGCACATCCATTATCGCAAAACATTTAGAAACAAGCTATGCAAGAAAGCTAAAGATATCAGTTATACAGGTTAGAATTAACTATACAACATTTTGATTGCACAATGCCACTATTGACCAATGACGATCAATAATCTAGCCTGACAACAGCCTTTATCCATGACCCTAGTCACATTATATTAGGGGTGTAACGGTACACAGAAGTCACGGTTCGGTACGAATCACGGTTTTGGTGTAACAGTTCGATACGAGTTCAGTACTACAGGAAAAAGCAACAAATCCCCAATGCTACTTTTTATTATTATTTTGAACAGACAGTAGAGCAAATTACAGTTTGTACCACCTAGCAGCATTTAGTCCCCTGAGGTAGTTGGTACATTACAGCCTCCTATAGTGTAGTAAGCAGTCTTGCCAATTCCCTCCAGATTCCTGATTAATGAATAGGGATGCATAGGGGGCGCTAGTGAGCTATGGGTCGGTAGGTCGCACTCCCCTGCAGCTCCCGCAAAATGATTATTAAATTGACTTTTTTTAACATTAATTTCTACATAAAGAGTTTTCCTTGCAAGTTGGATTAGTTTTGTTTATACTCATCGGCTACAAGATGAAAGCGAGCTTGAAGACACAATCCTCAAAAAGGAATAGGGATGCACAATATATCGGCCGATATAAGCGCAAGTCTGTCATATAGGCAGCATAAAATTATAATGTGAACATCATTATAACTGTGTGTTTGGGACATGGCTTTTAATGGTGAGACTTTTGTAATCAGGCTCTCAAAAAATATTTAAAAATTTGGATTTAGATTTATCGGCCAATATATCGGTTATCAGCTTTCAAACATAAAGAGTTATCGGGATCGGCCACAATGTTCATATCGGTGGATCCCTATTAAGGAATAGTTGGTTTGAATAACGTGTTGTGTGTAGCCTACTGTTACGAACTGCTCTGAGACACAAAGGTTGAGATCCAAACGCAGCTTTTATGGAGTAATCCAGAACCGTAATCCAAACACAGGCAAAGGGTCAAGCACAGGAAGGCAGTCCAGACAAACAAACAGGCAAAAGGGGAATCCAAGAAACAGGCAAAAATCAAAGAACCAAGAGACATGAAACCAGGGAGAATGCTCAGAAATGCAGAGTAACACTAGACAAGACTTCGCCATGAATGACTGTGATAACCAGGCTATTATAGGGTGAGATAATGAGCTAATGAGTCACACAGGTGGATGTTATCATGGCTGATTAGTCTGGGCAAAGGATTATGGGGAATGGAGTCCGTGATAATGTGTGGTGGAGTCAGAGTGCCCTCTGGTGGCCATCGAGGGCACACACTTTGGTCATACCTAGGATATCCAGATCCACCAAAGGAGGGAGAGCATTTTCACATTTAGCTCCGAAACTCTGGAATAGCCTTCCTGATACTGTTCGTTGCTCAGACTCGCTCTCCCAGTTTAAAACTAGATTAAAGATGCATCTCTTCAGCCAGGCATTCATATAACATTTTAAATCTTACTGTTCAAACTACAATCTGGCCTCTAGTTCATAAATGCCAGAGGAGAACTGGCCCCCGACTGAGCCTGGGTTCTCCCAAGGTTTTTTTTCTCCATTAGGTCACTTGATGGAGTTTTCGGTTCCTTGCCACTGCAAAGGCAACAGCCCAGCTTGCTCAGTTGGGGATATTTTGGGGATATTAATTTAATTTTATCAATCAATAAATTTACACTAGAAACAACCTTGTTGTGTTATTTTGGTTTAATGCTGTGAAGCTGCTTTGATGCAATCTGTATTGTGAAAAGCGCTATATAAATACACTTGACTTGACTTGACTTGACTCCAGCTGGTGATCATGACACCTAAGCTGGCATCTTCTTTGCGCACGAGGGTTAATTAACATGCGGTTGCAATGGCGGAAGTGCAATATTATACTTTTTCAAGAAATCCCAAATCGGCACAATGCCAAATGATTTTGTCTCACTATAACAGCGGAAACAATTTAAAATACATACAGATAAGAGTAAAACATTCTGCTTTTGTAAAGTAAAGAAAACAAACATGATGCCGCTTTCTGCCGTCCCGGTTTCCTTTCCCTGAAGTTCCTTGAGCGTGTCACAAAAATGAATCGAAACTCAGCGTATAGGCGACTATCAAGCTCTTGCCCGCCCTCTGAACTCTTGTTTTGGGTTGGTGCAAATAGACTGTAAAAAAAGACGGACGACGCCCCTTCGCTCTCTTCCATTGATGAGAACTGAAGCCGCCAGTGTCCCGATATGGCGCTGACATATTGGAACTTGAGTCTGCGCAGTAGCGATCTCGGGACCAGACCTGCGCAGTCGTGAGCAGGAAGTAAAGCCGCGAAATCAACGCTCCGCCCTCACTCTCGCCGAATGCACTCAGGGAGAGTGGATTCTGCACACTTTTTTAAAAATTGATTGCAGTACGACAAGGGGCTTGTTAAAATAAAGTAAATACAATCTCCTCAGTCCGCCGAAGAGCCCGAAAAAAATGTCCGTTGGTGCTTCAGTGACTACTTCGCTCAGAGTCAATCATGACGTTACACCACCGCATCATAACTAACTAAAAAACAACTTATTTTTGAAACAGACACTTGAACTTACATAAGCGTGATAAAAACGACAGCAAATGAAAGAAACCACTTTGGAAAAAAGATATTTGAAGTGTAATTTAATTGTTTAGTTGGTCTCACCTCCCGTTGAATAACACGGGGAGGCGGGGCTTATGACCTATACTAGGACTAGCCACCGGGGGGCGATCGAGACGTTTTGGCTTCACTTTTTAGGGCTTGTGCGGCACGCTTGGTTGGTGCATACATAGATATCATATAAAGGCTAGATGTCTTAAGGCGGAGTCACTTCCGGCATCACCGGCGGCCTTCTTAGGACAGGGCTCTGTGAATTAAGGTGAGTGAGCAGCACGCACACAAATCCTCTTATCTCGCTGAAATCTGGACGGATTTACAAACGGTTTGGTTTCTTACAAACGTTATTAACGTGGCTATAATTCTGAATGCTTAAACATTTTGAACATAATTATTCATATGTATGCAGTATAATAGCTACATCTCTGACGTTTATAACAAACCAAACCGTTTGAAAATCGGTAGAAAATTTAGCAAGTTATGGTTATTTAAATGTACATGCACCATGTTATGAGTGAGCGAGCACCCTGTCGTAAGATGGCCGCCGTGTGCGGATGTCGAGCTCCATTGGCCAGCAGCGCGGACGAGACATCTAGCCTTTATATGATATCTATGGGTGCATAGATCCTCTTTTCTTCTGCTCTTTTTCCTGTTGTGGTGGTTAGCAAACAGCGTTGCATTACCGTGAGCGCCCCCTTCTGTATTGGAGTGTGGATCGCCTGAGACTGGCTGTATTCGTCTGACTGTATGCACTGAACCGTGACGTCTGTACTGTTGACGAATACATGTACTGCTACACCCCTACGTTATAGCATGGCTTCTTATTACTGAAATAACTGTCTTTTTTGTCTTGGGGTAACGTACATTTCGTGGTTCCTCAGGCACACAGAATCTGTCATGCAAAAGTCCTGTTTACAGAAGCAGGTCAAGAGTTACTGGTGCATGACTGTTCAGGTATGTTGTATTATGGCTGCCAGCTGAATGTTATAATATCTCATGTCTCATTTCTTTTTTACTTTACAACTAATGACACATAGTAATTTTTCCATATTAAAATGAATTAATAGCACTTTTATGCCTTAAACGCCAAACAACTCTGGTGCTGTTCTTGTGTCGGTCAAAAAATACCTTTTTTTTTCTTAAATGAAATGATTGTACTATATTTTAGTTCAATAATGTTTTTATTTAATATTTTGTATTTTATGGTACTAAATTATATTTATGCAGTAGTTATAATCCATTTATTCACTTTTTTGAGCATAAACCTGAAATTTCCAACTTTAACTGTCATAAATCTTGAATGCTTTGGAGCGCAGGCTGAAGTTTGGTCCCTTTTTACAGACGACACTTGTCAGATTATTGCTGAAGTGAAAAAAGTTTGAAAAAGTGAACTTGAAAAAATGTATAAAGTTTTACATTTATTGATAAATTTGTATATGAAATAAATTTTCCAAAAAATGTTTTACTCTAAAACCATACATCTAAACAAGCAGTGTTCCAAATTTGAGGTTGATATCTAAAAATATTTGCTTTTAGTAGGATTTTGTTTGTGCGCAGTACCAAATTGTCCCACTAGGTTAAATTTGTCTCCTGCGTACAATAAAATTGTGACTATTTTTGTTTTTCAGGACCATTTAACCTTTTTAAATCATGTCCATGATTTTTTTTTGTGTGTGTGTTCATACAGTAAGTGCCAAAACCTTTACCAAGTTTCGTACCATTCCGATGAAGTAAAATACAAAACAAAATGTTATATGTTTCAATCAAAAATGGACGAACAGCACCAGAGGGTTAATATGTTCTATAACGACAAGATTTGCTCAACTATCCTCAAATTCATCCCGTACTTCACAGCATCTGATTCAAAGTATTTAATCAGTAGAAATCAGAAGACAAATGTACAAGACTGTGTACTCTTCCCATAATGCACTGCGAATTATGAAATTGGGTTAAAAAAAAGCCATATTATAAAACTATTTATGTGTAGTCCTTACATAAAACATTTAAACATTTACAAATACTTATATCAGTGGTTTGAAAATGAGATTTCCATTTTAATGGTAACACTGGCTTCTCTGATTGGTGGATCTGTGTTGAGGATTCTGGGTAGTGTAGTTTTTCCACTATGAATTAAACATTATTTTTTTAAATGAAGTTGAAATCACTCTGGATGGTGGAGTACATTCAATTTTACTCTCTCTTTCCTAAAATTCTCTGACAGCTGAGCCAGCTATTTCCTCTAAAGTTGCCCATTGTCTGGGCTGCCCTGAAAAGATTGACATACATCAAGAAGAACTGAGAGAACCGCTCATTCATTCTTTGTCCAAAGCCAACGCTATGGTCAATCATCAGCATTTCTTCATCTTTAAGGACTTGACCATGGCAACAAAACAGGTACACTTTTTCTTTCCGTGATCCTGTAGCTCAGCTGGTAGAGCTTGGCACTAGAAAAAAAGGTTCAATGGGCTTCTGTATAGAACCCTGGGGTTCTTGACTCAATTTTAAAGAACACTTTAGGCCAAAAAAGTACAATATGAGGAAACATTTTTTAATCTTGTTATTAATAATTAAAACTAAATCCATAAAATGGTCCCATGATGGGAACCCCTATATATGAAGCGCCAGACAGAACCCAGAAGACAGAACCCCAAGGTTCTGGATATAAATTTTAAGTCACTTAGAGCCCTTTCTTCTAAGAGTGTGTAGCAACACAACTGGTGTGACTTTGGGTAGATGCATAAATATGAACGTAAAATCACCTCATTTGATCCATTGAGCTATTTTATTGTTGAATTGGGCTGCGGTGTTAATGTTGTGGTGTTGTGGCTCTTCTCTATGTGTAGGTGGTTGCTGGGTTCAGGTACAAATTGCAGTTTAAAATTGAGAAGAGCAACTGCACCAGGAAGGAATTCAAATTCGTTACTGAGGAGTGTCACACAGTGCAGGAGAAAACCGTAAGATTCACACCACTTTTGTATTTTAGTGGAAACCTTAATACTTTTTTTCAAGATTCTTTGAATCTCATTTATTTGAAATAGAAATCCGTTATAACAATACAAATGTCTTTAATGCATCCTTGCTGAATGAAAGTATTAATTTCTTAATTTATTAAGAAAATTTATTTAATTTTTTTTTTTTTTTAAAACTTACCCCAAACTTATAATATTAAACATTATTATCTATTAATTTAGTCTGAGATGGCACAATGCACTTTAGTAACACTCAAAGATGTTCTTTGTCTGACAGAATGTTGAACATTTTTATATACATAAATGTATGTTATTACGAACCGTTCAAGGAAAGTTCTATGTAAAAATTAGTGAAAATATACTTAATAATAATTTCAAATATAGTTGAAAAATGAAAAAGACAATTAACAATAAATAATTAGTTCTAACTTTTTTGTCGTATTTACGAGTTTATATAACAATTCTGATGTTTTTCTCGCAATTACAAGTTTATATCTGGCAACTCTGACTTTCTCTCGCAATTGCTAGTTTATATCTCACAATTCTGACAATTTTCTCACAATTGCTAGTTTATATCTTGCAATTTTGACTTTTTTCTCACTATTATGTTTATCTTGAAATTCGGGAAAAAAAATTGTCAGATCTGTGAGATGTAAACTCACAGATTCTCGTAAATTCTCTTGCGAGAAAAGAAGTCGCAATTCGCAATTCTAACTCTTTTTTCAGAATTGTGAGATAAACTCGCAATTGCGTGACAATGTCAGAATTGTGAGATTAAAAACTCACATTTACCTTTTGTATATCATTTTATTCATTTTGTGGTGGAAACAAACTTCCATAGTCATGTATAGAAACAATTTCAAAGAAAGTGTACTTGTAATGTGCACTTGTATCCTCACACGTACAGTTGTTGTTTAGGAGGTTTTGCAGTGTAACTCCACTGTGGATGTGGCTCCTTGGAGACACGAGGTCCCAGATGTGCATGTTGAATGTCAGCCAGGTGTCATGGGGGTGAGCTACCCATCAATATATTTACACATAAATTATATATATTCAATTATATAGATCATTTTCACCGCATAAAGTATTGCGATCGATTTTCAATTAACCCGTTTGTGCCCAACATCTTGCTTTCAGGAGTTTACAAGATTCAAACGGCCACCAGGCTGGTCTCCTCTAAGGGGCATGAAAACTCCTCCTACTCCTCCTCCTACTCCCAAACCCAAATCCAAAGAATCCTCAGAGGAATCCAAGGAGCGCATTAGTGCAACCCAAAGCACACCACTGAACTGTCCTACCAAACCCTGGAAAGAGTTCAAGCCCGTCACTGTCAGCATTGCTCCAAACACTACAGAGTCGGCACTGCCAGACCCGGCCACAGCAGACACTGCTCTCAGCGATCTGGATTTGATGTGATGAGCAGCCCGTGTTTGTTTGTCTTTATGCGCTCTGTGGTTAAATGATTATCTAAAATAAAAAAAAGAAGGCAAGGATGAAAGAAAATGCAACTAACATTCTTATAATGTGTTTTATGGAGTTTTGTCAGTCATTTATTTGTGGATTAGAATAATTCACAGTTGTCTCATATTTCACAATAAAGAGGAATATACAAATATGCTATTTGATATGGAAATTTATTGCTTGTCTATACAACGTAATAAAATTGATTTTTTTTTTTTATTCCAAGAAGATTTGTATGAAGAAAAAAAACTGCAACTAGTAACAGTGACTTTATCTCACATTTTTGAAAAATCACCGTAATTCTGACATTTTTATCACAATTGCGTGTTTACATCTTGTAATACTGACTTTTTTTTCCAAATTGTGAGATAAAATACTTCCTCCAGGGGTCAAACCACTTCATGCTTGTATGCTCAGGCACTATAAAACTTTATTAATCTTAACTTTTATTTACACAATGATAAGAAAATGCACAAGAGGGAAATAAAGAGCTAAAGCGTATTAGCTATGCTTCCATCCACCTATTTGTATGTGCATATTGGGATATCGCATAAAAAACGCTGGATGCATCTCGAATGTTGGTTTGGTGGTTCTGAAATGCAATTATTTTTAAGCTCGTGTGGTTGTAAAAGCAGTAAGCAAAAAAGAAAAAACTAGTTAAATTTCGAGAAAAAAGTCGAAATACAATCTTGAGAATAAACTCATTAAATTTCGAGAAAAAAGTCGAAACCACGAAACCTCGATGAATCGCGCAACTTTATTCTCGTAATTTAATGAGTTTTTTCTCGAAACACAATGACTTTATTCTCGAAATGTAATGAGTTTATTCTCAAGATTGTATTTCGACTTTTTTCTCGAAATTTAATGAGTTTATTCTCAAGATTGTATTTCGACTTTTTTCTCGAAATTGTACGAGTTTTTTCTCGAAAAACAACGACTTTATTCTCGAAATTTAACGAGTTTATTCTCAAGATTGTATTTCGACTTTTTTCTCGAAATTTAACGAGTTTATTCTCAAGATTGTATTTCGACTTTTTTCTTGAAATTTAACAAGTTTTTTCTCGAAAAACAACTTTATTCTCGAAATGTAATGAGTTTATTCTCAAAATTGTATTTCGACTTTTTTCTCGAAATTTAACGAGTTTATTCTCAAGATTGTATTTCGACTTTTTTCTCGAAATTTAACGAGTTTATTCTCAAGATTGTATTTCGACTTTTTTCGAAATTTAACGAGTTTTTTCTCGAAAAACGACTTTATTCTCGAAATGTAATGAGTTTATTCTCAAGATTGTATTTTGACTTTTTTCTCGAAATTTAACAAGTTTATTCTCAAGATTGTATTTCAACTTTTTTCTCGAAATTTAACACGTTTTTTTTTCCAAAAAACGACTTTATTCTCGAAATGTAATGAGCTTATTCTCAAGATTGTATTTCGACTTTTTTCTCGAAATTTAACAAGTTTATTCTCAAGATTGTATTTCGACTTTTTTCTCTAAATTTAACAAGTTTATTCTCAAGATTGTATTTCGACTTTTTTCTCGAAATTTAACGAGTTTTTTCTCGAAACACAACGACTTTATTCTCGAAATGTAATGAGTTTATTTTCAAGATTGTATTTCGACTTTTTTCGCGAAATTTATCAAGTTTTTTCTCGAAACACAACGACTTTATTCTCTATATTTAACGAGTTTATTCTCAAGATTGTATTTCAACTTTTTTTCTCTCGAAATTTAACGAGTTTAATTTTGCATTATAATGACTTTAATCTCGAGATGGTTTTATTTTTTTATTATTGCTTGGCCATAATCCTCTCCCGTACAAATTTGACACGTCACGGCAGGGTTGACATCAAATATGATTAAAAAAAAAATGCCAGTGTTTCTCTCATATAACACGTATCTGAATGTGATGAACTCATAGCTGTTGTGTGTATGTCTTCAGTGCATTAATCAGTCTGCTTATATGATCCTAACTTATTTTCTCTACTTTCATAGTATGGAAAAGAGCAGCATGAACATTCTTTTAAAGTTCTCTTTTAGTGTTCCACAGATTTTCAAACAGGTTTGGACCTAATCGGAGACGATCTTATGTGTATTAAAGTCACGGTGAACCATTAGCGTAATTTTGTCTTTAAAAAGTTGATGCTTTTTCAATGTTGTAATCGACTTTAGTGATCTAATTGTTCAGTTATTCATCAACGCTGAGATGTTTTCTTTTGTTTGCAATTCCCTAAAATGGCTATTTCTTGTCATGGATGTTCCGGTGATGAAATTATGGTCTGCGGAAATAAAAGCGGTTGGTAATTGTAGTCAAAGATGAGGTTAGGTGTACATGAATGGTTTGATGTTTGCGGTTCACGGGTCAGAGGTATGAATCATCTTGCTGACGTTCTTCGGTAGTTTGCATTGCCTTCGAAGGTGCTGTGAGGTCGTGACCCATGTCAAACACCGCGTATCATGTGGATGCGTTTAGAAACGTGTGTGAGAGCATATAAACGCTTGAGATGGTCCTCCGTCTGTCACATGAGAAGAGTCGCTCACAACAGACGTCTGTCTCAAATCAATCCTGCCACTCGACACGATGGTTAGAGAACGGATCTTCCTTCTAACCGTAACCTGCTCCGTCTTGATGTTACTCGTCCGCTGCGATGATTTCCTAGAGATCCGCTCGCCAGGAGATAACATGAAGGCTCAAGAGGAGAAGGAACTGGTGAGACATCTTTTCTTAGTCAGGAAATCATTCATTCATTATAGCATTGACAGTTAAACTATAAAGGGTAAAAAAAAAAAAAAACATTTTACAGATCGAGGCTCTTCAAGAAGTTCTTGAAAAACTGAGAAACAAACAGATTCCCACCGCGGAGAAGAAGTTTGGCTGGGTTCCGTCGGTAAGTCTAGTCATTTTTACACATAATTAATTAAATAAGCAATAACAATGTGTAATTGGCACTTTAAAACTTTATTAATTATAACTTGATTATTTACACAATTACATGAAAATAAACAGGATGGAAATAAAGAGCTAAAGTTTTTGTTGAGGAATTTTTTATTTATTTTTTACATATTTTTAATTGTGCTATCATACCAATTTCTTTAATTTTATCAGACTTTCTTTTCTTTATCAACTTTTAAAGGGGAACAAACCAACTAATACCTCAAAACATCAATAATTGATCAAATCCATTTCCAATCCTGTTGTTTAAACATTAAGGAACTTGTTTTTCCGAGCTGAAGGGATCGACTAAAGCCGCGAGCGCGGTCACGTCCCTCAAGACTAGTTTGAGCAAGTCAAATTTCTATAGAGTTGGTCCATAGACCTTATTCACAGCAGCGCCATCTTTGATGTTTAACGGGAATGAAAGCGAACACTTGAACTTTCATTAGCGTGATAAAAACTACCTAAAATGACAAAAAAAATTAAAAAACTTATTTGAGGTGTAATTTGATGTTTTAATTTTGCTCCCGTCCCATTAGATTACATGGAGAGGGCGGGGCTTAAGACCTGTACCGCAGCCAGACACCAGGGGGCGATAGAAATATCTTTGTTTACTTTTCAGGATTTGTGGCAAGAGTCGGACACAAGTGTGCTGCACAAGTCCTGAAAAGTGAAGCCAAAATATTTCGATCGTCATACATGTCATACACCGATTTTTTCTACTATTAAAGTCAATGGCTACCGTCAACTGTTTAATCATCAATCAAATATCAAATTTTGAATTTGATTTTTTAATTTTTTTTGGTGAACTATCCCTTTAACAGAATGGGAAGCAATATTGTGAACAGGGGGCGATAGAAATATCTTGGTTCACTTTAATTTTCAGGATTTGTGGCACGAGTTGGACACAAGTGTGCTGCACAAGTCCTGAAAAGTGAAGCCAAAATGTGTCGATCGCCCCCTGGTGTCTGGCTGCAGTACAGGTCATTTGTATGCATTTGCAAACACAGTACACTTCAGGAAACTTTCTTCACAGACACTGCAACGGTTGTGATATGACATCACATGTCTGTTTTTATAAACATAAACATCAACATGTAACAAATTAAATCCAGAAAGTAAAAATATACAATCTACTTCACTTTACTGAAAAAATTGCGTTCTTTTAATTCATGTCATGAATGTCATACACCGATTTTTGTCTACCATTAAAGTCAATGGCTATCGTCAACTGTTTGATTATCAATCAAATATCAAATTTAGAATTGTTTTTTTTTTTTTTTTTTTTTTTTGGTGAACCATCCCTTTAACAGAATGGGAAGCAATATTGTGAACATAAGAAGATGGTTGAATCATTTTGTTTAGGGAAAGGACAAAAAAGAGGAAGATACTGTGATTATATTTCAAAAATAAATTGCTTAATAAAGAGATTGCTCAAATTGTATTCAGCACACACTCATATAATTACAATGTATTGTAAAAACAGTGATGAATTGATCAAGTGTGTGTCAGTGTGATGCAGGCGAGCAGTGTGCGGTGCGGAAAGGCTCTCGCTACGGGAAGCTGTGCAGTTGTCCAGGAGGAACCAGCTGCAGTTTCTCCATCCTCAAGTGCTTGTGAAAACATCTCCCACTCTGTCGAAGCCGTTTATTGTGCACATGCTGTTTGTTGTTTCCAGTCACAGTTGTAACATGTTTTATCAAACTGACGCATAAAATAAATGCATGCATTTTTGTATAAATCTCTATTTTTTATTCAAAGTCTGATTACTCTGAGAGCATGTAAAACATTAAATGTCGTACTACTGTTTCATATTCTTGTTGACTTTTATAAGAGCTTGCACAATCATGACCGGCCACAAGGTGGCGCTAAGGGTATTTGTATTCCCTGATGAATATGAAACCTATATGAATCAGGAGTTGGTGTCATATCAGAGGGAGCTATAAAATATATTTAAATTGGTTAGTAGAACCAGGGACATGTTTAAGGTTAGGATCTTTGTCTGGAGTACATAAAATATTTTAACTTTAAATAAAAATATTTCCACACTGCAACAAGGTTATTTACATGCAATTCTAGCAAGAAATTGCGACCAGCCAACCTTTAACCTCATTTTTAATGCCAATTTGCATGCATTTCATTGCATTGCATAGTAAATGCTCTTTTTTTTTAATTCAATGCCACAAGAACAGGAGTTATTACATAGTAATATTAAAGTTGTCATGAAACATAGGCTCGTCTTTTCTTCTCTATTGTGACGTATATATCCGAGTGAAACGGCTCATGAACAAGAACAAATGTGACGAACAAAGTTAGGGAATTACATTTGAAAATATTGCATAATATATATCCCACAAACTTGTTTATCTCAAAATTCACGCCTGTTGATCATTTTTGTAGTTTTTGTAAGACAGAACAAGAATCGTTAACTCTTTTATGGTTGTTAATTTTGTATTACATTCTGGAAAGTACAATAACAATTGAAGGGAAACAGATTATTACCTATTTTGATTGTAAAGATAGAAATGTATGTAATATTGTAAATCTCTTTATTTTACTAGGTAAGTTCCATATTCATAAAGCAAAATTTTCCAAATCAAGACCATGCTTTAAATTATTCCAAATTGAAACTGATATTTTGAGTCTCTTAAATTGGTAAAAAAGCTATGTTAATAACTGATATATAAACTTTTCAATTAAAGAAAAAATCCATATCCTTATAATTATATTTTTAAGTCTTGTTTTTTTATTTATATTTTTTAATGTTATTTATTGTTTGCTACTTGTAATTATTTTATGTATATTCTTTGTTTATGGACTGTGATGACTGAATGTTTGTAAATTGATTTCTAATAATAATAATACATTTAAAAAAATAAAAAGTGGGCGGGGCTTGATTTTATCTGTGGGGAATTGATTGGATGGTGGTGGTTTGCTATTGGTGGATCTCATGTGATTGACAGGTTGCCCCGCCTTGTCAGAGAAGAGAAGAGTTGAGCTGCGGAGGGGAAGTTATTCTGATTCAAGATTATGAGGAACATGAATTTAAAATAATAATGATGTGCACAGATAAATCATTTATAATAAATACAGCAATATTCTATAACATAACACAAACTGTCCATTTTGATTTCATGGACTTTTAAAAAAGTGACACCAGTTACATGTTTTCAGCTCTTTTTGGTTTTTAGTTTGTTAAAAGGATTTATATCTTAAAATCATTTCTAAAATAAGAAATTAAAAAGAGCCCACTTCTTCTAATGCATATGACATTTTCCTTTTAAAATAAATAACTTCACAATGTATTGTTTTTTTTGTTTTTTTGTTTTTTTTTTACATTTTTCAGATGTCATTCTAAAAAAGCACATCAAATGCACACGTTTTCTTTTAATATGGTTCCAAAATACCAATTTGCAATCTCTTTATCAGCTGATAGGACACAAATGACGTCAGGCACTATTCCCCGCCCCTCACATGCAAATTGTGGGTGTTTCCCTGAGCGCATCGCTTCTAGTACCATTGGGTAGTCCAATTCATTAGAGGGAACCGGTTCGTTCGAACGAATCATTTCAATAAACCGGTTCTTTCGAGTCTAAATTGTTACCACAAGTCAACACGCAGCATTTCGCGTTTCTTTGTTTCGCACCTATATTAATATTTGGCTGTTATCACCATCTTTTCGATTAAGTTATATATATAGTGTGAGTTATTGGTTGTATTCAATGTAAATGTGTACCAGATTAATTTGCTCTAACTGCGAGTTCCTGGTTTGGCTTATCAGTTATTCAGCCTTTCTGCATATTTAAAAAAAGAAATCATCTTTGCGTCAAATTCAGTGTTGTTTGTTTGTTTGTTGCACCTGTTTTCCTCTCACAGCAAGTTCCCCGTAATGGATCTGGAGAGAATCGATTCGACTGAATCATTAAAAAGAGCCGATTCAAATGAACAATTCGTTTGCGAATCGGACATCGTGAATGTGATAAACTTTGCAACATGGCGGCGGACCACATCGGCGAGTTGGCAAGCATGGAGAACTCCAACCGAAGCGCTCGTCCCGGTTTCTGCAGCGATAAATACTCTCTGCTCGCCATTGTCGGACAGCCCGGTCCGGCTGGATTTGTGGATTTACTAGTGTCCGAGATTGAAAGAGGTAAACATTTGTCTTACTGTGGGATGGTGAGTGAATGAGATCCAGCGCGCGCTTCCCTCGCCCATCACTCCGAGTCTACGTCATGAAGAGACAAATCGCTGAAAACAAACTAGTTTATCACTGCAGCGTCTTCAGAAAACGACGGCAGTCTCTTTTTGTAGCTCTGGTTGCTGGAACATTATTATTATTATTATTATTATTATTAAAAATGTTGGAATATAACGAGGAAGAGCTAATTATGTAGTTTCATTACATTTCTGCTGCCAGTTTAATCCTATTTTAACTTTGAAATGTACCTCAGTATTGAGGACTGGCTAATATAAAAGGCTGGGTGATATAAATGGGGATGTTTGCTGAATTTTAATTGAAAGTCTCTTGAAAGCTGTCACATGGCATGGATGTAACCATATACTAAACTCCAGAGACTCCCTTTTGTTATTATGACCTTGACCTCCTTTCATTTTGTCTGCTGAGTAGGAACTAAACGAGATGAATGCCCACAGAGGGCTCATATATACGCGTATTTACTGTTGAACTGGGCTCTCAGCTTTCAGCAATGCCATAGTCCTGTAAACACAGCGAACAAGATGTGCTCTAAGAACGTGTTGCGAACATTCCCTTTACGTTCTAAAAATGTTATTTTGGAATGTTCTCTGAACGTTCAAACCGTTTAAAAATTATAATGTGTGAACATTTAATTTTATCTTTTTGCAAACATTTTGGTAACGTTACTTTTGAATGTTATGCGAATGCACCCCTAAAAGGTGCATAATAGTAGCTTAGAGTAGCAATATGTACCTTTGAACATTTCAGGGGTAAATGAGGTACAAAGATGTCCCTTTGTAGGGTTACTTCACCCAAAAATGAAAATTACCCCTTGATTTTCTCGCTCTTAAGCCATCCTAGGTGTATGTGACATTCTTCTTTCAGACGAATGCAATCGGAGTTATATAAAAAAAATATCCTGACTCTTCCAAGCTTTATAATGGCAGTGAATGGAGGATGAGATTTTTTCTTACATGACCCCCACAGAGCCGTGTGGAGCACTTTTATCATGGATAGATGCACTTTTATCATGGATAGATGCACTTTTATCATGGATAGATGCACTTTTATCATGGATAGATGCACTTTTATCATGGATATGATGCACTTTTATGATGGATAGATGCACTTTTATCATGGATAGATGCACTTTTATCATGGAACTTTTATCATGGATAGATGCACTTTTATCATGGATATGATGCACTTTTATGGATATGATGCACTTTTATCATGGATAGATGTACTTTTATCATTGATAGATGCGCTTTTATCATGGATATGATGCACTTTTATGATGGATTTATGCACTTTTATCATGGATAGATGCACTTTTATCATGGATAGATGCACTTTTATGATGGATATGATGCACTTTTATCATGGATAGATGCACTTTTATCATGGATAGATGCACTTTTATCATGGATAGATGCACTTACATGGATATGATGCACTTTTATCATGGATAGATGTACTTTTATCATGGATATGATGCACTTTTATGATGGATTTATGCACTTTTATCATGGATAGATGAACTTTTATCATGGATATGATGCACTTTTATGATGGATAGATGCACTTTTATGATGGATAGATGCACTATTATGATGGACAGATGCACTTTTATCATGGATAGATGCACTTTTATGATGGATAGATGCACTTTTATCATGGATAGATGCACTTATCATGGATAGATGCACTTTTATGATGGATATGATGCACTTTTATGATGGATAGATGCACTTTTATGATGGATAGATGCACTTTTATAATGGACAGATGCACTTTTATGATGGATAGATGCACTTATCATGGATAGATGCACTTTTATCATGGATAGATGCACTTTTATGATGATGTGCTTTTATGATGGATAGATGCACTTTTATCATGGATAGATGCACTTTTATGATGATGTGCTTTTATGATGGATAGATGCACTTATGATGGATAGATGCACTTTTATCATGGATAGATGCACTTTTATGATGATGTGCTTTTATGATGGATAGATGCACTTATGATGGATAGATGCACTTTTATCATGGATAGATGCACTTTTATGATGATGTGCTTTTATGATGGATAGATGCACTTATGATGGATAGATGCACTTTTATCATGGATAGATGCGCTTTTATGATGGATAGATGCACTTTTATCATGAGTAGATGCACTTTTATCATGGATAGATGCACTTTTATCATGGATATGATGGACTTTTGTGATGGATATGATGGACTTTTATCATGGATAGATGCACTTTTATCATGGATAGATGCACTTTTATCATGGATAGATGCACTTTTATCATGGATATGATGGACTTTTGTGATGGATATGATGGACTTTTATCATGGATATGATGGACTTTTGTGATGGATAGATGCACTTTTATCATGGATAGATGCACTTTTATCATGGATAGATGCACTTTTATGATGATGTGCTTTTATGATGGATAGATGCACTTATGATGGATAGATGCACTTTTATCATGGATAGATGCACTTTTATCATGGATAGATGCACTTTTATCATGGATAGATGCACTTTTATCATGGATAGATGCACTTTTATCATGGATATGATGGACTTTTGTGATGGATAGATGCACTTTTATCATGGATAGATGCACTTGGATAGAAGCCAGGACATTTTTTAATATTTTCGTCTGAAAGAAGAAAGTCATATACACCTAAGATGGCTTGAGGGTGAGTAAATCATGGGCTAATTTTCATTTTTGGGTGAACTATTAACCTTTAAGGGAACTGCCCTAGTGAAAAGCTGTGGTGCCGATAAGAGGTGCAATTTTTGCACTTTTTTTTTTCTTTTCTGAGAGTGAATGTCTTAATAACAGTATGACAACAGACTAAATAACAGTATGCTGTGGCATTTCAAGCCTTCGGTTCATGTCCATTTAGAGCCTTGCCTGTCTGTGCAACAATATATTTTTCTTCTAGCCTCACTGAGGTGGGAATTATGCTATTGGTTTCCCAGTATTTTCAGTTTTTTTTGTGCCAGATTCCTGGCCTCTGGATCCCAAAGCACATAAACAGACCCATGCAGCTCTGCAGAACATAAATAATGCAGCTCATTTACTTCAGCATGGCTTCCCTGTCTGCTAGAGATCTCTGCGGGCCTGCAATCCCCAAATCTGAACGCACACTCTTATCAAAGATAAGCGCAATCGCGTCGCAGCAGATGTGCGTCGAGACTTGTTTTCTCTCGGTTGAAAGTCCCTGAAAAGGCGAAGCAATTCTTTTGTCGATGGACAGCAGGGTTATATATAGCGAGTCTTGTGTTTGCAGACTCTCCTTCCTCATTGTGATGGTTTGCGCAGCTCAAAGTTCATCTTTATTAAGTGTGAGGTGCATCTGCTGCGTTGAGAGAGAGGCGTTTCAACACTGTTTGGTTGGTCAGACTGGGAGAAAACACTGGTTAGACATGATTGTGTGTGCGGTGAAGTTATTTTCCTTTTATCATCTGCTTTCCTTTGATTTTCAGTCTCTTTATCTGAGGCTATACACGAGGGCCGTGTGCCTGATACACACACATCCTCTTTCTGACTGTTGCCAGCGTTTCCTTCTCTTCCTGGTCAGACGGTGCCGCTTCCACCACAGTGATCTGACAGGAATAAGATGTGTTCTGGTTTAGATGGTGTCAGCACCTTCGGAGAGAAACTGTTGAAGCTGGTTGAAACTCTTCAGTTGGTTTAAATCGCCATCGTCTCAGTTTGGCCCAATTTTTCTGCACCACTTTCATTAAAACATGATCCGCTGTCTTCTTTATTCTCCTGGAAGACACCAGTCCGCAAAATTAAGTGTGCTTGAGGCCGTTTGTTCAACAAACACTCCTCGGCAACTGCATATCAACACATAGGCTATAGCAACCAGTGTTGGACAAGCTACTTTGTAAAGTTGTTAAAGTCCGTCTGTAGTCAATCATTTTATCCCTTAAAACTCACCTTTGATCACCTAAATAACATATTTTCCTTGAAATAAATTCTTCATGCCTTAAAATATCTTGAATGTAACTCGACACCCTTCCCTCATTTAGTATGCGTGGTTCTATGAATATGCAAATGAGCCCCGCCTCCACTCACTCACTCAGCTCAGAGAGCCACTGGTTGACGATCACACGTTGATCTGATTGGTTACAAGGCAGTTTGTGACGTCAGAAACACCAGCGATTTCAAAGCGTGTTTTTGAGACTGTCTTTGGTTCACTGCAGTTTTAAGGAGAAAAATACTCAGCAATGCTGTCGACTTATGAATTTACACATGGTTTGTCTTAAAGCACATTAAAAACACCTCATAGACACATAAACAACATTAAAAGCTGGATTTTCACCACAGGGGGACTTTAAAATAAATTGGACTTTTAAATGCAATGAGGGACTTTTTATAAGAGGGTGAATGTTTTCTGAGCTCACATGGTTGTAACGCTGCAGAATAAAGTAAAATTATAACAGCAATGTTGTGTCTTTTCATGCTATATAGCTAATCAGAGGCTTGAAACAGCTTACTGTGATGGTTAGGGGGTGGGCAATATGTAACCAAATCCAAACCAAATTTGATCTCAATAAAATGTTATAATTTTGCAACCATTTTCAATAAAAAACTCTCAGGGTTACTGAAGACAGGTAAACCGTGTTAAAGAAAGAACAAAGAAACTAATTACAAGCATATGGGAAAACAAACTACAATTGAACAAAGACACAAATGAAATGAGTCCCCTAACAAAAAAACTTCAAGCACTAGAAATAAACACTACATAAAGTAATCAAATGTATAGAAACACTGCATGCATAGTCTTCACTGTGTAAATTAAATATAAGCTACATTTATTCTTATTAAACTTACAAAAGTGATTAGCATTAATAACAGCAAGTCCGGCTGCACAGGTCCAATATACTTATACGTTTTCCTTCTCATCTGTTTACGTACACTTAAAACATAAATGAACGTTCACTTGCAAAAGACATGGTCACTTTGACACACAGATATGTGTGTTTAACAGTTCAAGACCAATTAGGCGTCAAAAAGCACTGTTTTCACTTGCTTTATGAGCAGCGGCTTCATGTCGCACGTTTTTAAGACCGCGCTGACACCGAGACACAGTCTGACCGCGCGCGCATATAGCAAAATGAGCTGTCTTTTAATGCATACTGTGCTTAAACAGTTTAAAATCACTTGTTTTTAAACCGCAATAGGTTAAAACACATGCAAACGATAATATTTTGTGACCGCGCAGCACATCAGCGTCACATGAGCGTATCCACGATAGTCCAAAATCTCTAATAGTGTCTCCCGGTATATCGCCCCCCCCTGGTCATGGTCCACCACTGCTGGAAACTCAACAATTGGTGTGTCTTACTAAACCCGAGCTGGTGTTTGGCAGTACGTGAGAAACCTGAAGTCACTGCAGTAGTAGGGTTCTTCTTAAATGAGTCAGTGCTGGAAAGAGGTCATCTTATTTTGGCTCAGAAAAAAAAAAACTTTTTCCAGTTTCTTTTGAATTCTGTATTGTGGCTCTTTGTCTTTGGGTTATTTCTGTCCAAAGAACAAAATCTCAAACAAAGTTTGACTTCAACCTCATTTTATAACTTTATTTATATATCCGGAGAAGAAAACATGAGACCTAGCAGCTTTCACACAACCTGTGAAGTCTGTGGTTGACCTACTCATTTCTTTCACGGCAGACGCAGAATATCTCACCACAGGGTTTCCGCCGGGCATTAAAAGTCATTCAATTTATTTTGCGCAAATTAAGGCCTTAAATGGCATCAAAAAGCATAACATTTTAATCCTACAGGCTTTAAAAATTTAGATATAATTTTGAAGAAAATTGTCTACTATTAATTTATTTGAATATAGCCTTCATAATTAATAATTTTAGAACTTGGCTTGAAAAACAGTAACACCTTCATTCATTCATAAGAAAGATGCCATTAAACAAGTATTTGAAATATTCTGTGTTTGTTGTTTCTACATTGATTTGGAGATTAACGGTGAAATTATTACATTATAAAATATATAAACTAGATATAAACCTACAAAAATGCAGAAAATAAATTGACTAATTGAGTTAATTTTTCCAATCGATTGACAGCATATATGTGTGTGTGTGTGTGTGTGTGTGTGTATATATATGTGGTTAGTGTCATGTATGGCATTAAACATTTTTAAAATGGCATTAAAAAAGGCATTAAAAAGCGTTACATTTACTTTGAAGATGCCTGCAGAAACCCTGCACCAGGAGGGTTATAAATAGTCTGTGTCACTGCCTCTTGTCCATGGACCACAGGACGATGTGGACGTTGAATGTGGTCGATGAATAATTGAGCTTCCGCATGTGTTGACTGAAGTCTGACGGCTGGATTTGTCTCTGCACAGGTGTTCGCTCGTGGGACGTCGACCTGACCGCCTGCAACATAGACGAACAGCTCAAACTGTTTATTTCAAGACACTCCGCTTGCTTCTCTGAGGACCTCAAAGGTAAGGAGCTAACAATATATGAAAGATTCACCCTTGTGTTGTTTTGGTATTTTCATTTTGTGGGGGATCTGTGGAATTTTGTGGGGTGGCAAAGGTCTTTGTTTTAGTTTTTTTCACTGCCCTAAGAAACTTTGCGTTCGGACACAAAACTTTTGCGTTCTTTTGCGAGTGGATGCAAAGTTTCTCGGGGCAACGCTTTCTGCAAATGAACACAACGTTTCATGGTGAACGCATACGTTTTCGTGAGCGAACACAAAGTTTTGTTGGGAAACGCAAACATTTTTGAGAGCGAACGCAAAGTTTCGTCGGGGAACGCAAATGTTTTTACAAGCGAATGCAAAATTTCTGTTTTTGTGAGCGAACGCAAAGTTTCGTGGGCGAACGCAAATGTCTTTGCGAGAGAATGCAAAGTTTCGTTGGGGAATGCAAACATTTTTACAAGAGAAAGCAAAATTTCAGTTTTTGTGAGCGAACGCAAAGTTTCATTGGAAACAATCATTTTTTTGTGTGCGAACGCAAAGAGCGAATGCAAAGTTTCGTGGGGGAACACAAACGTTTTTTCAAGAGAAAGCAAAATTTCAGTTTCTGTGAGCGAATGCAAAGTTTCATTGGAAACAATCATTTTTTTGTGTGCGAACGCAAAGAGCGAATGCAAAGTTTCGTGGGGGAACGCAAATGTCTTTGCGACAGAATGCAAAATTTCAGTTTTTGTGAGCGAATGCAAAGTTTCGTTGGAAACAGTTTTTTGTGAGCGAAGTCAGCGAACGCAAAGTTTTGTCGGGGAACACAAACGTTTTTACAAGCGAATGCAAAATTTCTGTTTTTGTGAGCGAATGCAAAGTTTCATTGGAAACAATCATTTTTTTGTCTGCGAACGCAAAGAGCGAATGCAAAGTTTCGTGGGGGAACACAAACGTTTTTTCAAGAGAAAGCAAAATTTCAGTTTCTGTGAGCGAATGCAAAGTTTAGTTGGAAACAGTTTTTGTGTGCGAACGCAAAGTTTTGTGGGGGAACGCAAATGTCTTTGCGACAGAATGCAAAGTTTCGTGGGGGAACACAAACGTTTTTTCAAGAGAAAGCAAAATTTCAGTTTTTGTGAGCGAATGCAAAGTTTCGTTGGAAACAGTTTTTTGTGAGCGAAGTCAGCGAACGCAAAGTTTTGTCGGGGAACACAAACGTTTTTACAAGCGAATGCAAAATTTCTGGTTTTGTGAGCGAATGCAAAGTTTCATTGGAAACAATAATTTTTTTGTGTGCGAACGCAAAGAGCGAATGCAAAGTTTCATTGGAAACAATCATTTTTTTGTGTGCGAACGCAAAGAGCGAATGCAAAGTTTCGTGGGGGAACGCAAATGTTTTTGCGAGAGAACGCAAAATTTCAGTTTTTGTGAGCGAACGCAAAGTTTCAGTTTTTTGTGAGCGAACGCAACGTTTCATTGGAAATAAACAGTTTTTGCGAGAGAACGGAAAGTTTTGTGGGGGAACGCAAATGTTTTTGCAAGAGTATGTATAAAAATAATTATATGAATGTAATTATATTATTCCTCCTTTTTTGATCAGTAGTGAATAGAAGTTTGTAAACAGAGAACAGATATGTTGGCCTGAAACATTTTATCATGAATCAGTGAAAATGAGGAAATCAGCATGTCCTTGCACAAACTGTGTAAAAGTTCCTTCCAGTCCGGTTGAAGACTGGAGTGGGGCAGAAAAGACCAACAGCTGACCGAACAGCTGAAATTCTCCAGGCCCAAGTCATCTTTAATACTTCATACTCAAGCCGCGCTGCTCAAGGGAATCCTTCATAACCCTGTGTAGTGTGTGCTGTGTGTTCTTCCTGGGCCCTGAATCATTCATCTCAAGGCGTGGTGATGTGATTCTGCATCACTGATGCTTTGTCCTGATGCCGAGTGCGAGTGATCGTTCCTGGCTTCTGATGATTGCTGCTTTTGCTTTGACTTCAGCAATGAAGACACCAATGAAATCTGACTTCCTATTCTTTCTCATGGATGTATATAAATGTCTGGTGGATTTTCAGCCCTTTCTTGATTTTCAGATCCTGTCATGAGCATTTCATTATCTTGTGTTAGTGAAATGTGGTTAACGCACAGATGAAACGGTCAAGCCAGTTTGCATTTCTCCTGTCACCTGCATGTAAAGTTTGACAGCGTTGCTGAAGTAGGTCAGGATGGACAATGACTGTCTTTTAAGCACGGCCATACAGTGAGGATTAAATCAGCAATGTCACAAATTTAGTGACCAGCTGCCACCATCATCCTGGCTGTGAGCCGTCAACTGCTGGTTGTTGTTGTTATTAAAAAGTCAGTCTGTACTGGTTACACTGGGGGGTAAAATGGTGTAGAGACCAGTTTCACTCGGAAATTGCTAATAAATGCCACAAATATTTAAAAATAATTGGCAAATTTAATTAAATGAGATTTTGAAGTAGAAAGATGGTAATCGTGTTTTCTTGTTAAACGTATTCCAATAATCTGTTTTATTTACAAATTAGATTTTTTTTATTTTTCTGTGTAGTGTCTTTGTTGAGGTTACAGCACAATGTTTTCTTTGTGCCATTTTGATTGAGATATTCCTCATTCCTCACTTATGTTATGATGAATCTAGTTTGGGCTTGGCTGAGCGATGCGTGGCGGTTTATAGTGTGTAATGGAGAAAACTGCTTTTACTCTTTTAAACTGCAGATGGCCAGTGTTCACACAGCTGTCGATGCGCTTAATTAATACATGCTTATAATAGTACAATAAATAAAATAATGGTTGCACTGTGTCCTTTCACATGTAATGTAAACCAGTCCTGGTTTACATTACATGTGAAAGGACACAGTGCAACATTATTTTATTTATTGTACTATTATAGCATGTATTAATATTTTCAATTTTATATTTTCAGCTTTCATTTTAATTTTAGCTTTGTTTTAATTTTGTGTTTTTCTGTGTGTATGTGTGAAATATTCATGTTTTATATTTTAGTATTATAATTTGAATAATAAAATGTTATGTATAATTTATGTAGTAAAATATTTTAGTTTTAGTAATTTTAATACTTCAACTTTTATTATTTAGTTGCGAAGACAACATTTCTATTTTTCGTTTAAGTTTTTTCATCTAATATTTATTTTATTTCAGCTTTTAATTGACGAAAATGCAATGTAACTAAAAACAACAAAACTCATAAACGGTGATTCTGTCTACACAGATCTCAGACAGTAAACTGATGCTTTGTTTGATTTATGACATACTGACATGAAGGACAAATGCTTTTCATCGGGCGTTTGTCGCATCCAGTGTAGACATGTCCGGTGTAGAGTTAGGGTTACAGACCCAAATGAAGGCAAGAAAATGAGTCTTTCTATGAAACTGTTCTTGCGGGCTGCACATACGTAGCCCAATGACTGATGATTTATTTATTTTATTTTTTTCAAAAGGACTTTTTAACTCAGAAGTTACTAGATAGAATAATTCTGAGGATTCTTCTGTCATTATGTGATCTTGCTTTTTTCATATTACAAAATGTAGTTAAAGGAACACGTTGACTTTTTGGGACTTTAGCTTATTCACCGTATCCCCCAGAGTTAGATAAGTCCACACACACCCTTCTCATCTCCGTGCGTGCCGTAACTGTCTGACACACCCACCGCTAGCCTAGCTTAGCACAAAGACTGGAGGTAAATGGCTCCAGCTAGCATACTGCTCCCAATAAGTGACAAAATAACGCCAACATTTTCCTATTTACATGTTGTGATTTGTATAGTCACAGCGTGTACAAATAACAAGGTCACATGAGACACAGCCATCTTCTAACCGTATACATACTGGGAACTATATTCTCAGAAGTCGAAGCACTGCTACTTCTGCGGAGTGATTTACTCCAACTGTGCTTCGCCTTCTGAGAATATAGTTCCCAGTATGTATACGCTCGCTCAGTTCTCCTCTGGCCAACGAACCAACAGTGTATGAATATGATTCAGGCAGCATTACAGGTCAGAATTGGGATTGGATCAGAACATTCTGAATATTTATCCAGTATTTATTCACGGATCTGTGAAAATGCTGTATTCATGCCTGGCCAGTAGGTGGCGATGTACTAGAAACACTAAGCGCCTATAGGCTGAACACGTAATACACATGCGCATGACGTCAGCGTTTTCACAGATTATGTGAAATAATCTGTGAAAATGTTTTTGTAGTTTACACAGAGACGATAAAACGGTATCGTTTTCAAAAACTTGCACTTTGAAACGTTTTCAAAGTTTGCTGGTTCAGGCCTCCTGTCGTGTAAATGAACGACTCACCAAAGCAACCGTTTTTGTTGAAAACGGTGTTGTGTAAACAGCCCCTAAGATAAGATGTTTGTTCATACTTCTACCCTGTCTTGGATGTTATACCGAATGTAAAAGAGTCTCCCTGATCTGAACTTCCCCTCCGGCTCAAAGTGTTCTTTCCGTGGATGTCACCTCTCAGAGGAATCCGCTCGAAGCACCCGTCTATATCTGTAAACCTCTCTGTGCCCAGAACAACACAGCCTTTCACTGCAGCACAAATAGACTGAAACATTTTTCTTTGTGTCGTTTAAGAATTAATAATTCGTTTGTGCCTCTTATATCACAGGGAGCTCAAGCTTTCGGTGTTTTGATTTGGCTTGTACAATGAAGGCACTGTGTTGAAGCGTCAGGGACCAGCAGGGGGAAAACTTCATTACCTCCGTCTCCTGTCCCTGAAGACATTGGCAGCATCTTTCACACAATGTTTTTTAGGCTTGCGTCCAGCTGAATGGGACGGGTATATACACTGTCCCAGTCATTTCCAGGCACATATGCCGACTAATCCTGACTAATCATTGAGCAGCTGTTCAGGAATGTCAGTCTATCTCTTGTCAAGCTGTTTTATCCTGTACCTGGACACTGATTTATATCCACAGTGTGTCTATAATGTTATTGTAAGGTAAAATCAAACGCCTTTGAATTATAAAACCCCATTAGTGAGTCTTTTGTCCCTCATGAGTTCCCAGCTTTCCCATCTGATAGATATTTGGGTTATACTTTTTAGCAGTAGTGACTCTTATTCCCCAAGACCAAAGAGACTCTGTTTCTGGAGATCTGCCTCAATCTAGAGAAAAGATTCATTTTCAAGTTGTATGTTTATTAACTAGTTTATCAATATACTTAATAGTGCTCAAAGTCCGATTGTAGCGTTTTATTGTCTTTACTTTATGGCATTGTGTTCATATTTGCTCCAATTTTTCTTTGCAGACAGCAGTTGTTGTTTTTTTTTTTGTATGTAGGTTCAGTGTTTTTAATTGTATTAGTTTGTGTTCAAGTTTAATGCTGCCATGCTGATTGAGATCTTCCTTCAACTATATAATTTGATTGTCTAAAAAGACAAGTTTGGGGACACCTGATGATTACAGCAACAGGGCATTGCATTCAAAATACACAGGGATTTATATGGAGCTGTTCCCCCTTTGCAGCTCCCACTCTTGGCTTTCCACAAGATTTTGGAGAGTGTCTGGGATTTTCTTTTTCTTTTTCCATTTAATCCAGTGGAGCATTTGTGAGGTCAGGCAATGATGTCGGCCTGTCTCGTAATCTCCGTCCAGTTCATCCCAAAGCTGCTGGACGGGGTTGAGGTCAGTTCCTCCACACCAAACTCAACCAAACATGTCTTTATGGACCTTATTGTGTGCACTGGAGCGCATGCTGGAATAGAAAATGGCCTTCCCCAAGCTGTTCCCAAAAAGTTGGAAGCATAGCATTATCCAAAATGTCTTGGGTATGCTGAAGGATTACGTTATCATTTCACTGGAAGTAAGGAGCCAAGCCCCTGAAAAACAACCCCGCACCATGATCCCCCCTCCATCAGACATTACAGTTGGCACAAAGCAGTCAAGCTGGAACCGTTCTCCCGCCAAAACCAGACTCGCCCATCAGACTGTCGAACGGAGACGCATTACTCGTCACTCTACAGAATGGGTTTTCACTGCTAGAGTCCAGAAGCGCTGTGCTTTACACCACTGCATCCCACGCTGGGTGAAATGAGGCTTGCTTGCAGCTGCTCGGCCATAGAAACCCACTCCGTGACGCTCCCGCCGCACAGGTCATTGTGCTGATATTGATGCCAGTGGAAGTGTGTAACACTTCAGATGTGGAATCAGCAGAGCGCTGGCGACTTTTACACACTATGGCCTCGTTTACACTGCAGGTCTTGATGCCCAATTCTGATTTGTTGCCCAGATCCGAATTTTTATATATTTTTTTGACCGTCCGTTAATGCCTGGTTCAGAGTCAAAATCGTGTAATCTGACACAGTGACTATCGTAACAGACAAAAAAATCGTGTAATCTGACAATGACTATCGTAACAGACAAAAAAATTGCGTAATCTGACAGTGACTATCGTAACAGACAAAAAAATTGCGTAATCTGACAGTGACTATCGTAACAGACAAAGAAATCGTGTAATCTGACAGTGACTATCGTAACAGACAAAAAAATTGCGTAATCTGACAGTGACTATCGTAACAGACAAAAAAATCGTGTAATCTGACACAGTGACTATCGTAACAGACAAAAAAATCGCGTAATTGACAGTGACTATTGTAACAGACAAAAAAAATAACGTAATCTGACAGTGACTATCGTAACAGACAAAAAAAAGTGTAATCTGACAGTGACTATCGTAACAGACAAAAAAATCACGTAATCTGACAGTGACTATCGTAACAGACAAAAAAATCGTGTAATCTGACACAGTGACTATCGTAACAGACAAAAAAATAACGTAATCTGACAGTGACTATCGTAACAGACAAAAAAATCGTGTAATCTGACAGTGACTATCGTAACAGACAAAAAAATCACGTAATCTGACAGTGACTATCGTAACAGACAAAAAAATCGTGTAATCTGACACAGTGACTATCGTAACAGACAAAAAAATCGCGTAATTGACAGTGACTATTGTAACAGACAAAAAAAATAACGTAATCTGACAGTGACTATCGTAACAGACAAAAAAAAGTGTAATCTGACAGTGACTATCGTAACAGACAAAAAAATCACGTAATCTGACAGTGACTATCGTAACAGACAAAAAAATCGTGTAATCTGACACAGTGACTATCGTAACAGACAAAAAAATCACGTAATCTGACAGTGACTATCGTAACAGACAAAAAAAAGCGTAATCTGACAGTGACTATCGTAACAGACAAAAAAATCGTGTAATCTGACACAGTGACTATCGTAACAGACAAAAAAATCGCGTAATTGACTGACTATCGTAACAGACAAAAAAAATCACGTAATCTGACAGTGACTATCGTAACAGACAAAAAAATCGTGTAATCTGACACAGTGACTATCGTAACAGACAAAAAAATCACGTAATCTGACAGTGACTATCGTAACAGACAAAAAAAATGCGTAATCTGACAGTAACTATCGTAACAGACAAAAAAATCACGTAATCTGACAGTGACTATCGTAACAGACAAAAAAAATGCGTAATCTGACAGTGACTATCGTAACAGACAAAAAAACGTGTAATCTGACACAGTGACTATCGTAACAGACAAAAAAAATTGTGTAATCTGACACAGTGACTATCGTAACAGACAAAAAAATCGCGTAATCTGAACCAGGCATTACACGTTCTTTCAATTGTGACCCATGTCCGAATCATGTGTTTACACTTGGCATACTACTGTATCTGAAACATCACGCATGCTTAAAGGGGGATCTTGCACAGATGGATGAACGAGAAATATGCTTGATGCTAGCTTTGCGATATATGCAAAGTTCGCCAAACATCACCATGATTTTGAGAAGGAAAAGGGCCATCATCAATGCAGTGCATATTGTGGCGGGCCTTAACAAGGAGCAGTGGGTCTGAAATGTTAGGATGAGCAAGCCAACCTTTGATATGTTGTGTCAACGTGTGTCAATGTTTGTCCACATTCCTCTCATACGTCGACACAACGTTTCGTCAGGCTATCCGTCAGTTCGCAGATCCGCGTCTGGGTTTCTCTCGTCATTAAACCGCGGAGACGTAGCCTAATGCCTCAGTCACATTGGCACATATCTGATTTATTTCCACATATGAACGAGGCCTGAAACCGATCTGGAAATATCCGAATGCATGCGTTTATTTCCGGTTTACTCGGTCATAGAACACAGCCGATCTGTGTCACATATGAGCACAAAATCTGAACTGGGTCACGTTTCACTGACAGTGTAATCGAGGCCTATCAGCGCTCTTTACATGAGTGACTTTACATGATCTTCTGCATTGTGGCCGAGTTGCTGCTGTTCTTAAACACTTCCACTTTCCAATAAAACCCCTCACAGTTGAGCGAGACATATCTAGCAGGGATGACATTTCAAGAGCTGACTAATCACAGTATCACGCGCGAGTTCACTGAGCTCTTCAGAACGACACATTGTTCTCACTAATGTGTGTAAATGCAGACTGCATGGCTAGGTGTTTGATTTTACAGCCCTGAAACGCATGAAGTCAATAATTAAGAGGTGTGTCCCAATACTTTTATCCATATAGTGTATTTACATCCCCATTAGTAACTTTTTTCTCAATAGTGTGACTGTAGTTCAGCTGTAGAGCAGCCGGTCCCGCTGGTATGTTGTGCAAGCTAGCACCAGATAGATCAGATTAAACCCCTCACACCCATTTACAAAAATGATGGAGAACAGGACCAGCTGGGAGCATGTGCTTATCTGAGCCCCAATAATGTCCCATACACAACATGAGTACTGTTATTTCCATATGCTGTTGTGTTTCTGTCGTCGGCACATGTCTCTGCTCTGAGAGCTGTCGCAGTTTCAGATGCGCTGCGGTTGTTTGTATGTTAGGGGAAGGGCAGCCACAGCATAATCGCTGTTAGATAAGATCATCAGAGATACGCTGAAGGGAGTCGAGGAAAGCTTCGCTGGAGTTTATCATTCTGGTAAACAACTACAGTACTGGGACACGGTTTCTGCAGATGCCGTATTCATGCCTTTGATTTCTATCTGAAGTATGGATTTGCTTTGGCACTTTGCACAAGAATTCAAACATTGAATAAGCCTAGTAGGATTCAAGAATACGTTTTAAGAATAAGTTTTAATATTTTGAAAGTGAAGCTTTCAAACTAATTTTACACTGTAAAAACATTATATGATCAAACATATTAGGGCTGTGAAACGATTAGCATATATATATATATATATATATATATATATATATATATATATATATATATATATATATATATATATATATATATATATACACACACATACACACCATACATGCATGCATATATTTAATAAAATATAATTTATATATATGAAATGTATATAAAATATATATACATGTAAATATTTATATATATGTTTATTATATATATGCATGTATACATGCATGTGAGTATATTTTTTATATTTTTAATGTATTTTTTAAAACACAAACTGAATACTACAATTATTATTTCATCTTGGTATTGATTGTGTCCTGAGAAATATTTTAAAACAATTCTGTCTATGGGTAATGCTAAAATTGGGATGAAACAACACTATGCAACCACTATGTGTGTGTGTGTGTGTGTGTTAGGGATAAAATATTAAAGGAAAATTTTGAATAATTCAATAGGAATAGACAAATCTTTTTAAAATACTTTATAATTTGTGTGCTAAGTTCTTAGAAAATAACTCTGTATTTATGTTGGTTTCATAGGATTTTGATTTTATATATATATATATATATATATATATATATATATATATATATATATATATACATATACATATACATATACATATACATATACATATACATACACATACACACACACACACATACACATACACATACACATACATATACATATACATATATATATATATATATATATATATATATATATATATATATAATTTTCAATAGGTTTAAATTTTTATTTTGTCATTAAAATATCATGTGATGTTGCCATCAAATGAAAAGTAATAAAATATTTCTTTACACTTTGACAACATACAAATGTAGACATCTTGAACAACACTTTTTAAATATTCATACATTTTTAGACAGTTTTTCCACATGACATTTTACAAACTAAAATAATCTTGCCTTTTCATGGAAATTTTTTTCTGATATTCTAAAAGACCACATGACCTTCTGCCAGAGTCCTCTCTATGATATCATTTCCTGTTTTGTCTCGAGTTTCTTCTCTTTGAATGAACTGATCCCATTAAAGGCTAGATATATGTCCTGCATGTATTGATGCAATATATATGACTATTATTGGTTGTGTTCAGTGTTAATTTGTAGATTTCAAAAATATAGAGACTAATATAGAGAAGTTTAATTTTAGTCATTTTGTTATGGGCTTTTGTCATTGTATATAATTTTGCTATTTGGGATACATTTATTTTTATTTCGGTTTTAGTTAGTTTTAGTTAATTTATTTCCAGGTAATAATTTTAGTGTTTCAACTTAAACTTATTTCAGTTTATTGCCAAGGCAACATTTCCAAGGCAACATTATTTATATTTATATTTAGATTGTATTGTCCACATTCTTTCAGTTAACACAAATGTTTTAAACATTTTTAGTTACTGATAATAGCCCTGGTTGCATCCTTTAACTTTTAATTTAAAGGACCCACACCTGTACAGTTGAGCGGCTCCAGTGCCTCCACTTTCATTTGCTACTCTGGAGACCTAGATATTGTTTCTCAATTTGTCTGTTGAAGATAGAGGCTGCAAAGATGTTGTCATAGCTCAGCTTCTGCTACAGGAAGGAAGGAGAGGCTTCCTACCATGTGTTTTCGACTCGTCATGGTGCCGAGCAGAAGGCTAGAGTTACCTTCGGCTCACGTTTGCTCATTGTTTGTGGAGAAGACAGGAACATGTCACGCAGCTAGTCTTCTTAAACATCCTTTTTCTGACCCCTTTAACGTCCTGTACTTCCTAATCCACAGCTTGAAATGATTTTGTTGGCATGAAAATATAAGTTTGAGGAAGTAAAGTAGAACCTTTCATCTAGAGCAATAAACCCACATGATGATATATGCTGTGGTTTTGGACTTCACACCATTCAGATCAGGAAATCTTCAAACTTATGTAACCTGCGCCAGCACCATAGCTCAATGTGAGCTCATAGACTGTCTGTTATTTCCATTAAACTGTAAATAGTGTTGCCTGTTCGGCTGCCGTGTTTGTCACTGTGCTGTGGCCACTGTGTGTATCTGTACATACTCAATTAAAATAATTACCTAGTGTTTTTAAAAGATCTCCCACTCTGTCTCCATCCGCAGGCCAGAAGACACTGCAGCACAGCGGGGATGTGCTAGAGACCCAGGTGATCGTTAACCCATCGCATGATTTGGTTTGTTCAGAGGTGAGTGTGTAGTTTGCAACACACTAATATCATCACATCCTTAGCATAACTAGTAGGGTTGTCAAAGTGCCCGAAAAGCTAAATTCATATTTCTTTCTTAAATATTAGCAAAATTCTAATTATATTCGCATTCTGAAGACAATATTAAGAGGAAAAAGTACTGTATCGTCTCCTATGCCCACAAGAGGATACAAGGGAGCGCAATAAGCAAAAATAAACCAAATCAAGACAAGATCGCATCTTTTATTGAAATTAAATGACATTCACTTTTTAAAGTGCCTTAACTTTTGAAACATATAATTTCCTTAATGTGCATGCAAGGGAAACTAGGTTGCAATAGTGCATAAAACTGTGTATGTGCATCAGTAATCTGAGGAAACATGCTTCAACAGACTGCGTAATGTAACGTTACTACATTCAGAAACAATCCACATCTACTCTCTACACATCTACATATTGTTCTGTCTTTGAAATCCCCCTTAAGATGAATTGCTTGTTGTATTCCTTATTTGATAACCTCTCTGGATAAAATCGTTTGCTTAGTGAATAAACGTAAGTGCAAATAAGCTAAATGACCCAACCCTAAATCAAAGACAGAGTAATGTTCGCTTTTATGATCCAATTGATTTTCTTATGTTTAAACGGTTAAATATTGGTTTTGCTGTATTCCACACTTGCACCCTCAGTTCTCTGGCCACTGCAGTTATTTCCTGATAAATGTATGAAAGCTATTTGACTGGTGTTTACCCAACTGTGTTTGACTGTGTAAACACAGGGAGATGTTGATGCATTTCTTGAAGTACCTTGTCCAGTTATATTTGCTCTTGATATTTTCTATCCAGAGCAGCAGCCAAGTGTCTTCTTTTAATCCCTCTTAAAATGTAGTTAGGGTCTTGATTTGATGGCTGACTACCTGTTTGGATAGTTCAACATTAGCTTGCTTATACTCTCCAATAATATTTAAGTGTAACCCATACTTGTTGCACATTTTAATGCTGGTCTTTATTTTCATAGGTCCGTCGGCTCATTTCTGATACGTCTCTTCATAAGCTGCTAATTCTTGCTGGACAATGTGTTGAAGATACTGGAGACCTTGAGTTGCAAATTGGGTCTTTTTCACTAAATGACTTTATCCAGATATTTACAGATGAAGAGGTCAGTCACCTGTTTGTCAAACAAGTTAATTATGTAGTAATTCTACTTGATATTAAAATACACAAAAACAAATTAATTACCTCCAGTTAATGAAAGTTTTCATTTCCCTACACAGATTGGAGATCTTCTGAGCTCTGCAGACCCTACTCAGAAAGCCAGCCTAACCCTGAGCTGTCCAGAATCTGGGATGTGGAAAAATTCTCAATTAGAAAAGCATAATTTGCAAGATTATATTGAAATTAAAACCAACCCTCCATTAGTGCTACCAGAGATGGAGGGCCTTCAGGAGTTCACCGAGTATCTGTCAGAGTCTCTTGAAGCTCAGTCGCCTTTTGATCTCCTTGTGCCACCCAGTACAGTGGGCTTCCTGAAACTGTCCCGTCCCTGCTGCTATGTGTTTCCTGGAGGAAGAGGTGACTGTGCCTTCTTTGCTGTGAATGGTTTCAATGTCTTGGTCAATGGGGGGTCTGACACTCAATCCTGTTTTTGGAAACTGGTGAGACATTTAGACCGAGTCGACTCAGTATTGCTCACCCATGTTGGTGTGGATAATCTACCTGGTATGAACAGCCTACTTCACAGAAAAGTGGCTGAACAACAAGAAGAAGAGGAGTCCGCTGGATCGCAGAGCAATGAAGACTGGCAGAAGAATCTAATATCGCCAGAAATAGGGGTTGTATTTTTCAATGCTTCTGAAAGACTCAAAACATTGCAGACTGACCCCAGGGTCCTTCGAAGTTGTGATCAAGTTGCCCTAACGTTACAGCATTTAGAAAGGTTGTCAATTTTTCCAGAGCAGCTCAGTCGCTCTGCTGGGCCGGCTATCGAGCCGGTGATTCTTTTCCAGAAGATGGGTGTAGGTCGCCTAGATCTTTATGTACTCAATCCAGTCAAAGGTAGCAAAGAACTTGAAGCTTTCTTGCAAACTTGGCCTGCTCGCACTCCAAACATAAAAACCTCAGAAATCCCTCTAGACTGTATGGTCTCCATATGTGCCCTGTTGGTTTGGCATCCAGCGAATCCTCGAGAAAAGATAATTCGGGTTCTGTTTCCTGGGTGCACTCCAGAATCCAAGATCTTTGAAGGTTTAGAGAGACTAAAGCATCTAGAGTTTCTCAAACACCCAGTAGTTAGTTTGAAGGACCTTGAGACATCAAAGTTGGATAAACAGCCAAAGCATGCTGGGAGCAAGGAAAGTCTTAAGAGTATTTCCAAAGAATCTCGACCTGGTAGTGCCTTACTCAAAGACAAGGTAAGCAAAGTAGAGTTGAAAAAGCAAGACACTAAAACAAAGACCAAATCCACTAATGAAACCGTTCCAAAAGAAGGGAAAGAGGGTGAGGAAAAAGCAAAGCCAAAAGATGATGTGAAACAAAGACCATCTAAGCCTGAAAAGCAAGTGACTAAGAAAGAACCTGCTAAAGATGAAAAGAGGGAAGTTAGGAAGAAAGAGGAACGGCCACCGACAACTATTGCAAAGAAGGATGAGATTGTAGAGAAAAAGAAAGAACCCTTGAAAAAAGATCTCAGTGCAAAGCCCAAGAAAGATATTAAACCTGATGTGAAAAAAGAGGTTAAGAAAGAGGTCAAACCAGAAGACAAAAAAACAACTACAAAAACTCTTGGTAAGGATGTTAAGAAAGTCACCGGACATTTGCCAAGCAGTGCAGATTCTAGAAAGTCAGTTGTCAAGAATGGCTCACTAAAGAAAGATTTGATGGTCCCTAAAAAGGATCCTTTACCCAAAGGGAAGCCAAAGCCAGACAAAAAAGAGCCTGACAATCTGAAATCCTCAAGTGAAGCAAGTGGAGACCGACCAAAGACATCTACGCCTGAGGATGTTACTGCACAAATGGAAAAGTTGAAAATGGAGAATGAACAATTGCAGGATGTTGAAGGCAATAATCTAAGCTCAAGAACTGAATGTGCCTCTGGCAACAACGACGTGCAGGTGAATGGCTCTAAAAAAGGTACTGACGAAAGTCCAGAGAAGTTTCGGAGTATGGATGGGAACCCTGGCTCAAACATTACTATTGGACCCTCCTCCCCACTTACACAGACTCCAAAGAGTGAGAGAAGTGTAAACTTTGATCTCACTCCAACAGAGCTTAATGGATGCCCCAAAGAGGACGTCTGTACAAGCTTGGACGAAAAAACCCTTGAGTTAGTTTCTCCCACGGACTCTGTGAAGAATAATGCTTCTCCGGTCTCTGGCGAAGATTGTAAGGCAGGCATCAGGGCTTCTGGTACCAGTTTTGAAGACAGTCAGATGGTGTTCTGCAAGAACTCGATGGCAGGTTGTTCGAGAAGCAATCTAGAGAACAGCTCCATATCATCACAAGATAGACAACCAAGCTTTCTCTCCTCTACTTCACTTAAAGATACTCTACCCGACGCCTCTCCTAGCCTCACTTCCTTTCCTGCGGAAGTTGGCTCTCCACACTCCACTGAAGTAGATGATTCGTTATCCTATGAACAAGTGCCTGTTTGTCATTCACAGGAGGAGATTGGTAATTTGGCATACACTAATGGACATTTAGCAGACCGCGACCCAAAAACGGATTTAAAAACATCTCATAATAGTCAAAACACATATGATGAATCTGAGAATCACCTCTTTGGACCACAGATTGACATCCTTCCACATGATGTCGATCTATGTCTGGTTTCACCTTGTGAGTTCCAGCATCACAAATCTCCAGAGAACCAGCAGGGACTGTCCTGTGAGGTTGTTGCCCCAAGTCCTGACCTCTCTCAAGAGCCGAACCAGTGCAGTAGTAGTGATCCTCAGTCAGTGGAAGGTCAGGAGACCACGTCCTCTGTTAGCGTCTCCCTCATCTCGGTTTCTGATTCTGATGCGCCACCAGCCACTGAAGAGTGTCCCTCCATTACTGAGGACTTGGACTCTGATGAGGAAGCTAGTGATATCTTTCCACCCCACCATCCTCATGACCATCCTAGCACTCATTCGATACACCACAATTCCCAGCGTGTCTCCGAAGACCCTCCACCTGCCCCGATGAAGGATTTACCACCGCTGCCACCCCAGCCTGGTGCCTGCATGGCCGACCCAGAGGCTGATGCTCAGGGGAGATCTTCCAAGAATGTAACGTCGAAGACCAAAAAAATAGCAACTGTGTCCTCAAAGACTGCATCTGCAAACATAACGCAAAGTGGGAAGGCAAAGACTGGTGCTCCCATGTCTACCAGTGGAACTTTTCGGGCTATGTCCAGTCTGGACACCAGGCCTGCATCCCGCAATGCTACCAGTGGATCTAGACCAGGGCTTTCAAAGTCCTCATCCAGTGAGTGCTCATGGTTTCTTCCAGAAATATATGAATTGCACATCTATTGGGGATTGGGCATTTGACTAGTCCAGGGATTCTCGACTCTGGCCATCGAGGTCCACTTTCCTGCAGTTTAGCTCCAACCTTAAAGGGATACTCCACTTTTTTTGGAAATAGGCTTATTTTACAACTCCCCCAGAGTTAAACAGTTGAGTTTTACCGTTTTCGAATCCATTAAGCCGAACTCCGGGTCTGGCGGTACCACTTTTAGCAGCAAAGTTTCTTGATTATTACGCAGGAATGAGAGTATAGTTCCTAGCCATATCAGCCTAGAAAATCGCAACTTTTCAATTTCCGTCGGTCTTAGTACACGATGTAACTACAGAAGAGTCTTAAATAGGAAAAATATCGAAAATCTTTGGTCATTTTTTTCAGAGATGCTAATGGTCCTGTCCGATTCAATGATCTATGCTAAGCTATGCTAAAAGTGGTACTGCCAGACCCGGAGATCGGCTGAATGGATTCGAAAACGGTAAAAACTCAACTGTTAACTCTGGGGGAGTTGTAAAATTAGCTTATTTCCAAAAAAAGTGGAGTATCCCTTTAATCAAACACACCTGAACAGGCTTATCAAGGTCTTCATGATTAGTAGAACATTGCATGTTTTGAGTTTGATCAAGTTCGGAGCTAGACTCTGCCAGAAAGTGGATATTGAGGGGCTAGAGTTGAGAACCCCTGGATTAGTCAATTAGTGAGGGATGAATTTCTATCTGAGAGGATTTTAGCATGCTAACAGTAACCCTTGGATTCCCTAAAAGGTTGTGTCTCTAAATTAATTCACTGCCGCAACCATACAGTAATAAAAGTCCAATTGTGCATAATGTCATTGCCTCTCCTTGCAGGTTCTGTCAGTGCAGTCTGTTTGGACTTGGCATATTTGCCCTCTGGCTCGGCAGCTTCCACTGTCGATGTGGAGTTTTTCCGGCGCCTCCGCTCATCCTGCTATATAATTAGTGGAGATGAGCCGCACAAGAAAACAGTCATGAGATCTATTCTCGACTCTCTTTTAGAGGGCAAAGCATCCTGGCCAGATGTTCAGGTAACTAGATGTTTTATTCATTCATCGCCTTTCCCAAGCTCAAGGTGCTTTACAAAAGGTGTAGAACATACAGCAATATTACACAAAAAGCAGAACCTTCTGAATAATCTCCAGCATTGTTTATACGGTTGTATGGATGGTTTAAACTTAAAGGAATAGTTTTGACAACGTTCACTCACCCTGATCGTGTCAGGTCTCTGCACAGGTTGACGGTCAGATAGTTACTTTACTGTTTTACTGATCAATTGTTTAATAGTTTTTCCGTTCACTTCCAGGTGACTTTGATCCCCACCTTTGATTCAGTGACTATGCACAACTGGTACCAGGAGACCCATGAGCGGCAGCGAGATCTGTCAATCACAGTACTTGGAAGCAACAGCACTGTCGCCATGCAGGACGAGACCTTCCCAGCATGCAAAGTGGAGTTTTAAAGACACCTGAAGAATCACACCCCTGCCTGTCACTAGAGCACTTCTGTTCACTTTCACTTGCAAAATGATGCCTCTCAGTTTCTTCACACATTTTACCTTGTTTACCATGAAGCATTTCGGTTAAATTCATCAGCAATGACGTTTTATCTGTAATTTAACATGTAGACTTGCTGCTTATTAAAGTGTTATGGATTCTGTGTGAACAGGGTAGATAATATTGCCATTTCTTTCTTTTTTTATGGCTATTTTTAGCAGTTTGGTTATGTTATTTTATACATTTCATTGCATCTAGTTGATATCGAGCATGTTGATATCTAGATGTTACCAGCTCATGGTCCTACATTACTTACACATATATTTTGCACAGTTTAGATGCCCCTTGGAAAACTATAGTACAATAGAGTTAAATATCCAGGTTAACACTTGATATGTCTGTAAATGGCGTTTCACTGTACAGATCCTGCGCTGAATCTTGCACAGCAGGGCCAATGTGTATCAGTGGGACCTTTAACAAGTTTGGGCAATTAAAATCTGTTTTGTTTAACAAAACCTCAATAAATGAACAAAAACTAAGCTATACCATCTCGATAAAAATTTCACTAAGATAATTGAGGTTGTACTTTGAACCAAATGACGATTTTCAGATTAAAACGTTCAACGGAAAGTGTTGTTTTAAAATGTCAGGGTCTATTTTATTGCAAACACTATGTAGGAAAGTAGAGATTATTTTCGTGGAACATATATGTAGTGCAAGCCAGGTGACATATTAGTTCTGCATTTATTGATAATACTCTGAAAATACTCTGCCTTTTGTCCCTTGTCTTGGCTCCTTTTGGAGGAGAAACATTATATGTATACAAAGATGAATGCCTTATTGTTCTGCCATCATCGACTAACACTAAAGCAGCATGTCATTTGAATCGTGAATACTTTTTGCTGATCTTGTTTTTGTTGAATGTCATGTAGTAGACAGCTCAACTAATGTGCACATTGTCACAGCAAAGGCTGCAATACTTAATGAGAAATAAATGTTTTATGGAAAGGGCCTCACCAGACCACAATTAAAACATGTTTTTCTTTGTTTGGTCCTTTATTAAGCCGTTAGTGGGACAGTTTATGCATTACTTTTTTAAAATTGCACTTTGATTGTTTTCCTTCCTGAGCCGATAAAACGATTTTTATGAGGTACAAGTACTATGTTTTAGATTTTTTTTTCTTAAAAGGAAAAAAAAACGCCAAAAAAGAAAATAAATATAGCAAGTGTGTGCTAATGTCACTAACAGGCTTAAATATATCAGTACGAGATTCCAAAATGTAAGCATATTTTCAAATGTCAAATAAAGTTGATAAATTAAGAATGACAGTACTTTGTGTGTATGTGTGTTTTTCTTTCTTTGCAGTAATGTGAGGGCTCACAAAAAATCCTCCAGAAAACTGTATGACAAACAAAAAGATCAATCTTTCAAATTGATACTAATGAAATACAAGTGTGTACTGTGGCAATGTAATGACAGTCATATCAGATGGCACCTGAATGATTATATTCATGCAATATATCATGCCAATAAATTGTACTTAAAAGAATACCATGGCACATGATTAGATACAGTTGTATTTTATGGTACTTATTACTGTGTCAAGCGTGTGGGGGGATAATTATAAAAATATTGACAAAAATGAATCCTTATGTTCGTGTAAGTGTAGCTTAATGGAAAGATATTCATCATCAAGATAATAATCAACGACCAAAAATACATTTGTGCACGCTTTGGTTTCCAGGTCATGCAAAACTGAATAGAGACAAAAACATACTTATATTTAATCAAGGATATTTTAAAGAAAGTGTTTGACCGCGTTATTTGTGTATCTGAGTTATTTGAATACATTGCTTTTCCCTGCAACAATAATGCATGAAATGTGTGCCCTCTGCTGGCCGGCAGTAAAACACACCACATGCACTTTCGTTTTCTCGATATCGAGAACAACATTGCACTTGGATCCTCGGCTCTCTTTCACTTCAGTTTTGTAAGTATGTTTTAATTTGGTTTGCATTGACATACTGAGTTATATGTTCCTCACAAAAATAACCTGGTAAAGCTCTACTGAAAGGTTTTGAAAGTTTGAGAGGTCTGACATTTATTCAGCGATGCAAACTATCATATCTTTAATATGTGTTTCATTAACACGGCTCATTGTTCATATGTGTCCGTGTCAAACTGAAGCAGTGCTGGAGTTTATTAGAGTATCAAGTCAAGTCACCTTTATTTATACAGCGCTTTTTACGAAAAACAGATTTCAAAGCAGCTTTACAGAGATAACAGGAAAATAACGCAATAAAGTTTGTTTCTAGAAGGAAATAGCATCATAGTCCAGCTTAAGTAAGTTCATTGATGGTTCATTTCTGTTAAAAGTTATTAATTTAGTATAAATTAATATATATATATATATATAGCATTTATATATATAGCCGCTCTGGAGAAAACCGTAATGTCATCGTCCAGCTCAGTTCAGTTCTCATATAATGTCAATGCAGGCAGATCAATAATATTGTTGAATATTAAGTGTCTCCAACTAAGCAAGAACTCAAACCAATATTAAATGATGAACACGTATTGTGAGCAGGAAGTTATTAACTATAGTGTAATTTAGACACTCACATAACAATCGGCATATGAAACACAACAATGGTGACATGTTTCATGCCAGCATACAAAAACGTATTCATGGCTCCCAGCATGGTCCGTGTACTTTTTGTTCATTTCATTTCCTGTTTGGAATGGAATAACGAGAAATGAAAACCAGCTCGTTTATTCGTTTTTTAGTTTAGTTTAAAAAACGAAAAATGAGATTTTGGCTCGATTTTCATTTTTCGTTTGTGGTTTACAAATCGGTTTATGGGTTCAATATTTCATTTGCACATGTGGGCGGTGCTTAAACGCCCCTTTCATCTGATTGGTCAAAACGCTCCGCCTTCAGTAGGCTACGAGCTTTTCTTTCTGTCAGGCAGAATAAGAGTGAGTATGAGTGCGGCACTGACAAATGCACTTTAATAAAATAATGTCTGAAACCAACCCTCACTGTTAACTACGCACAATATTTGAAGCAGAAGTATGTTGCTGGTCACGTAATTCGTGCTGCTGCAAGCAACCCCAATAATGTGAGCCACAGTATAGCCTATGACAGATTATTTTAGCATGATGTATTTCCCGTTGATAAATACAGTGCAAATAGTTCAGATATCTCTTTGGATAAAAGGGAAGTGGAAATAAAAATCAATAATAGGCTGAACTGTACCATGGTAATATGTCCGTAACATTAGATGGCCGTAGATGACATACCCATAACTGTTACATTAGAGTTAGGGGATAACACAGTTTGTACAGTATAGAAATCATTATGTCTAAAGTTCCCATTAAACATGAAAACCCAACAACCCAATGGGAATATATCCTTATTGTGTAAAACATCCAGAGGTGGACAGTAACAAAGTACATTTACTTGAGTACTGTAGGCCTACTTAAGTACACTTTCTGAGTATCTGTACTTTACTTGATTTTACTGTACTTGAAACTGATTTTCATTTTCAACGTTGGGTTTGGTCTTCTAAATGTGAATTTTGCCCTTGTTTTGGTGCACACTAGCTTATAGATAACAGTAAGGCAAACATATTCATACTAAAAGCCAAAAAACATTAAATCCCTCTGGAACTGTGTTCTAGAAATAAATTTGATATTGATATGAGGGTAGAAAGGCAGGCATAGATTCAGAGGCATAAGGTAGCCTACTGTAAGTATTACACACAACAATGCAACAATAATAAAAAAATAATTTTTTTTTTTTTTAGTAGGCTACATCTTAAAGGGTTAGTTCACCCAAAAATGAAAATTCTGTCAGTAATTACTCACCCTCATGTTGTTCCAACCCCGTAAGACCTTCGTTCATCTTCGGAACACAAATTAAGATATTTTTGATTAAATCTGATAGCTTGATCACTTCTCCATAGGCTGCTAGGTGACCGAAACTTGCTGGCCCAGAAAAGTTATTAAAGAGATCGTTAATATAGTCCAAGTGACTACAGTGGCTCAATCTTAAGTATATCAAGCGACGAAAATACTTTTTGTGCGCAAAAACAAACAAAAATAACGACTTTATTCCACTATACTTCTCGTCGCTTGATATACTTAAGATTGAGCCACTGTAGTCACTTGTTTTTTAAACTAAACTTAAATTAAAAACGTTAAATTAAAAACGTTATCCAATCACTGTTTAACCTAATAAAAAAATATTGACTAATATAGCCTACTGTTATATTATCTGTGCGTAGCCTATACATAATCTAGATTTTAATAGCTTGATACTCTTTAAATATTTTGTTGCATAGTTAAAAGTTTCGGTGCATAGGACGGACCTATCCGCGATCGCTCTCCATGGTTCTGACCAAAGAAGAGCGCTTTGGAATCTCCATTATGCATCATATGCATCATACCTGGGCTGCATTTTCCATTGACGTCGTCTCTTAGCGCGCTACTAAGACTCTTAAGGTATAACTTATGTAGCGTTTATACGCCCACGTATAAATATTATTAATTATTATTCATAACGAATTATGATCAATAATTAATAATTTAATTATTTTCAATTATTTACTGTAACAGAATCAATAATATGATAATTTATCAGTTCATCCAATGAACAGAAAGCATAAACAATTATTAACTCTAGGAAATATAATATCTTCCTGGCCAAGAAAGAATAACCCCCTAACAGTAAATTAAGAAATAGGGTAACAGCATAGGTAACTTTTGATCGAAGTTCAAGACAATAAAATTTGATAAGCACATACACAAGCAATCTCTTTTCAAATACAAACAATACTTTATTGATTATATACTAACACGTACAGCTAATGTCTAACACAAACACACACACACGCACACACACACACACACATATTCATACGAGTTGCAGAAAGGAAGAGAGTGAGGAAAGAGTGGGTTTAAGAGTGAAAGGATGAAATCTCACGATTCCATAATGCACTTAGACATGACCTGAACGAACCATCAAACATTAATTTAACCCTTCTATCGTTTTAGGCAGGTTATTAAAGTTATATAAATACACCAGTTTAGCTTTCAGTCTGGAGGTTACTTGCTTGTCTTCTCGTTCCTTTTTGGGAATTCCCTTCGTTGCGTAACAGAGGGTTCCCCCGGGTTCGTTCGTCGGCTGTGGTCTCCTTGTGCATGGATAGATGGGGCGAGAACCAGTCACGTGTGGCTGGCGGTTGCTGATGGTTGAATGAGTCTTTGAAGTTGAAAGCGTGCGTTGCAGCCGCGAATCGTGGAACGAAACTTTGCAGCAAAACTTAACTTAAAACCGAGACTTTCAATCGGAAAATAAAGGAAGACTTAGAAAAGAAAAGAAGACTTAGACGAGAGTAGTAAGACGGCTTGAATGAAACTGTTTAACCCATGTTCTACAGATCTTGATTTGGGTTATTTCTGCTCGTTTGTTACATGGTACTAGTCTGCCGGAACTTAGAGAGCTTAGAGCTTTGAGAGCAGCGAGCGAGAGAGAGCTTAGTTTTTGGGGTCTAAGGTTTTAACTAAAAGTTTGTCCCCCCTCCTGAAGAGAGCGGACCAATTAGACACTGGCTTTGTCTCATCGTAAATCTGGAGTGTTGGTGTGTTCTCTAACTTTTAAGCAGAGAGGACAGAGGCCACAGTTTAGACATGATTTCTAATTAAAAGAAGATCAAAACATATTACACCGATATCATTCAAGCCATCTTGCTAGTTGTGTTCGTAAGATAGCATTGATATGAAACAGTACACACTGTCATTCACACACCTAATAATTATAACAATTACATGAATTATATGGGATTAAAGCATATCTTATTAGAATATGCATATAAGTGGTGGAAACACACAGGATTATGTAGTTGCGTGATTGTTTGATTGTAAGTCCATTGAGAATTGTTCTTAAATGATTTTATGTAGTTTATTGGTAAGAATCAGTTCTCTGGTTTGAAGAGACAGAACACTGTTTGTTCTGTTCAGAGGTCTTAAGGAGGAGGGGTCAGGAATGCTGTGGTGTCATTTCTGAACCAATTTGTCTTTTAAAAACCCCCTCATATTGACAAGTTCTTCCTTTAGCTGGGCTCATAAAGGTTCTTAGTTGGGGGGTTTTCGTTGGTTTGGTCATTAGAAGGGTCTTTTGCAGACTCTGTGGCGCCAGGATGGGTGACTTATGGCTCTGGACTGTGAGGACACTGTCTTTATCTTAACCAGTCCGTAGTTGGCCACAAAGCTAGCCATTGACCAGTTATTTAGTTAGTGTTGGGGGAGGCTCTTTTAAATAGCCAGAGTGATGAGGATCATTTGACGTTCTGAACCAATCTTCTGTTTTGTTCGGCAGGAAGTAGAGAGTTTGAATTAATTTTCTGGAAGAAAATTAGTCTGTGGTTGATTTCTTCTCATTGTCGTTACACTTAACTAAAGGTATACTACCACTAAAGGTATACCATTGCTAGGCGTCTTCAGGGCTATCATCCACTCACGAGGCAGAGGCGCTGAAAGGCAGAGCTCCCTCCTAGCAACGGCGCTGTTTTTGTTAAAACATGATTTTGACCACTTCATTAAGTTTTGTTTTGTAGAAAACTCTTTTTAAAAGATTTTCGTTTTGTATAAATTGTATCTTAATTTTGATCAATGTTTTATCAACCAATTGCCCGTATTTAATAAATAAGAAGCAAATATATAGCAGACAATGTAATAAGGCGCCAGCACGATCACTTGCATTGCACGTGAACTGGGGGGGCGCGGAAACTCAGCTTGTGCCTCACATTTTTGAGAAATATGGGCTATCTATTACAGAAAGCTTGAAATGTCTACTTTTAAATGAAAATATTCAAAACCAAAAGAAATAGGCTACTCTCTAATTATGTAATCCATATGAAATGTGCATTTCTCTCTGGCGTTCATGGCGAGTCGACTTCAAAAGAGCTTCATCTTTGCAGCAACACAGAAAACACCTGTTTATTAATAAACAATTAAATGTCTCCTTGCTAATTTAGACACATTCATAATCATTACTTTAACCGGTTCTTTGTGGCAAGCTTTATGCGTGCGGTCATAACGCTCATTATCCTGTAGGCTATATAGCATATTTAAGTAGGCTAATTAAATTAATATAAAGAGGCGATTTGTCAACGAATGGCTTAAATGAACAACTACTAGTCGACTAGAAAAAAACTATTTAGTCGGAGGCAGCCCTTATTCCACATATTTTCGAACCAGCAGGCCATTCTGGGTTGAGCGAGCGACCCTGCGGAATGAGCGAGCGGAGCGGAATATTCAGAAATGCGCTCTCTGCTCACAAACCCGAGCCTCACTGTCTGCTGAACTTGCGCAGAAACATCAAAATAGACATAGCCAGCTTTTTAAAATTGTTTTTAAAACTAAACATTTAGACTATTTTAGTACACATTATGAGCTTATTGACGATTTTTTATCATTCTTGACAAAATTAGAATATATTAAAAGTTTTTTTTTAGTTTTTTTTTTGGGTGGGCCTGTTGAAAAGTGGGTGGCGTCTCGCAAGTGTTGATAGGCTATTACTCGTGAGGTGTAACCAATCAGATAGCGCCGTGGGCGGGACATTGAGCAAGTCTGCAGAGTGGTGATTACAGAGAGGCTGCGGCAGCTATATCAGAGCCAGCCAAAGTAGCGCATTTTAAAATAAAATTGACTTTAATCAAACCACGGATCCGTGATAAGTTTTGTGATCCGTCTCGCCACTAGTGTAGTAGCACTGATCACTTTGAGGGGGGGATAAATTTATCCCCACCGGGGATAAAAATTATTAAGCAGAGGCAGGGATACATTTACCAGAAAGGGGGAAATCCCACGCTAAGTTTACTCAAGTGGAAGAATGTGACTAATAAACTTAGGCCTACTAGCATTATATTTTGAAAAAGAAGTAGATTATCTTAATATCAAAACCTTAAATTTTCTCTGGACTCAATGATAAATACATGTCTGACCGTGTCGGACATAAATAGGTTACATGTCCGACATCATATATCTATGACTTCGCACGACGGTGTAATTTACTTCCGGGTAAAGATCGGATCAGTCAAATGAAATACAATAAACGTACAAATAAATATTACAAATTAAAAAACGATCGGAAATGTAGTCCAATTTTCTAATACTATTATTTGATGACAACAATACATTTGGAAAACAAAATACAGCCATTTCTGCTTTTTTTCTTTTAAACAAAAAACAAAGCTGCACCCTTTTTTAAATTTCATCTTTCATTCCGAAATAGAATAATGAATGAACGAAAAAGTACACGGACCATTTTACTCTAGCGCTCCTCCTCTCCATCTCTCGCTCATAGCAGACTAACGGTTTGAGGAGTGGTTAAGCGTTTCCCAACCCAAGCCGTCAGACCTACATCATCAGAGAAGGAACGCCATTCCAGACCGGAAGTAACTTTTCAGACTTTGATTAAAGATTACAACGGCAAACAATTTTTTTCTGTGTATTAACTTGCACAGATTAAATTTTCACCACAAGACTAGTAATATGCGCTAACAAAGTAAATAGGGTCAATTTTGATTTCAGTTGGACTTTAAATCTGTCATGAAACTACAGAAAAAGCAGCCATTTTTATCTTCGTTTCTGAGCAATGCACAAATGTTCACTGGAAACATTATTGTAATTGCTGAAAGAGAAATGAGGTAAAAGTCAAGGCTCAAGAGATCACACAACAATGATCACCATAATGGTGACTTAAAAACTATTTTCAACATCTAAACCTCTGTTAATCTCATTAAAAACTTTTGTACATGAATTAAATAAAATTAAGACAAACTGGACTGTAATAAGTGAAGATGTAACGCTGTGAGTTGTTTAAAGTCCCCCTGTAGTCAATAATTGTATCTCTTAAAACTCATCTTTGCTCACCAAAATTACATATTTAAACGTATTTTCCTTGAAAAAAAAAAAAAAATTGTCATGCCTTAAAGCTCCTAGATCACTTACGATTTTCCACAGCTCAAATTGTCTGGGTTTTCTGTCTACTGAAATTCCTTGGAAAGATATTTTTGCAGTGATTCGTCAGCAGAACAATCCAAAAACACAAGAGATGTATGTCTATCCCTCACAGCCTCACTTTCATTCCTGTTAAACATCAAAGATGGCGCTGCTGGGAATAAGATCTATACTTCTGGTGTTATGGATGATTGTCAGGGCATATGTGTGGATACTGAGTAATCTTAGATATTGTACTGCTGTCTATGATTCTAGGCACATCAGCAAACATTCCCTTCTCTGATCAAGAATGTCATTCAATTTTGGACCCCCATCTTTTGGCACCACTTCCAGCAGCAAGCCTGAAACAGACAGTTTTGTAGCCCCATCTTTCGGCACCCCTTCCAGCAGCAAGCCTGAAACAGACAGTTTTGTAGCCCCATCTTTCGGCACCCCTTCCAGCAGCAAGCCTGAAACAGGCAGTTTTGGAGCCCCATCTTTTGGCACCCCTTCCAGCAGCAAGCCTGAAACAGGCAGTTTTGGAGCCCCATCTTTTGGCACCACTTCCAGCATCAAACCTGAAACAGGCAGTTTTAGTCTAGCCGCAGCACTATCTTCAAAGACCAAATCTGCTCGCAAAACTGAAAAAGCAACAAAACCTCAGTTCTCTCCTCTAGGTAAAATAATACAGTTAATCGAACAACCTCGCAAATAACTTTAATGAGAAGTCCTGCTGTCTACTTCAAAACTATAGATTTTTTTATACCTTTACAGATTTTATACCCTTGCTGGAAAACCAGTGGAGAAATATGGATTGGAGTGAAGAGTAAGTGGAACCACAGCTTGGAAACTGGATGTTTCTATGTCATGAGATTGAGGTATCTGACAGCATTAATGTGTTTAGAGCGAAGGAGACCCTGAAGGAGTCGGTCAGGTCGTTTAAACCAGCCAGTGAGAGCGTGACCGAAGCCAGGGTTCTGCTGATCGGCCCAGTTGGCGCTGGGAAGTCCAGCTTCATCAGTTCTGTCCAGTCCGTGTTCTCCGGACGGGTCATTAACAGAGCCATGGTGGGATCATCATCCTCTACCAGCTTCACCAAGAAGGTAAACATGACTAGAACTGGAAGCTTTGAAATCAAAATGAATCTGAGGTTGACGATACACATATTGACATACTGTAGTTTTGAGCTAACAAAAATATGTTCTAAGAATGTTATAAAAATGTAATAAAAATGTTGTTTCTGAATGTTCTTGCAACGTTCAAAACTTTTTTTTTTCTTGGTTATTTTATTATATGGTTATCTTGGGTCGCGTTTCTGTAAAGCAACACTATGTAAAAAATTTTACCATAAAATAATGTTTCCAAAATCATTTCAGTGGTTCATCAAGTCGTAACAGGGTGAAAGGCACTTATGTAAGATTGCCAGATCGGGTCGCGTTTCTGTAGTTCTAATGAGACATAAGAAAACTACAAATTTGACTTGCTTTACGGCAAGCGTTACAATAGTCGTTATTTTGTTTTTCTTCATTTCTGATGTCGCAATACATCATACTTTCATAAAATCATGCATCATACTCTACCTTGTCTGTGGACATCGTTCATTCCAAAGCCGGTGCTGGATAAACAGTGGGCGTGCATGCGACAGTATAGGCTGCGGTAGGCTAAATTATTTACAACAGCGGTAATGGACAATTCTGCTTCCAACCTGTAGGGGGACCGCAGAGGAAAAGTTCCATAGTGTTGCTTTAAAGGATTGGTTCACTTCAGAATTAAAATCTCGTGATAATTTACTCTCCCCCACGTCATCCAAGATGTTCATGTCTTTCTTTCTTTAGTCGAAAAGAAATTAAGGTTTTTGAGGAAAACATTCCAGGATTTTCTCCATATAGTGTCTTCAATGGGGTCCAACGGGTTGAAGGTCCAGATGTGAGTTTCAGTGCAGTTTCAAAGTCTCGACACGATCCCAGCCGAGGAATAAGAGTCTTATCTAGACAAACCAGCCGAGATTTTATAAAAAAATAAACATTTATATACTTTTTAACCACAAATGCTCATCTTGCACTAGTCATGATGCGTCACACATAACATAATCACGTTGAAAGGTCAAGTGTGACGTAGGCGGAAGTACAGACCTAGTGTTTACAAAGCCAACGTGCAAAGACTAAGTCAAACGCCCTTTACAAAAACAAACAAATAAAATGGAAAACAACGATGTCTGACATTTTTTGAAGTTGGAGGAGAAAACGAGATTGAGTTTTTCGCCCTACATTTTTGAACCGGAACACGCGTGACCGTTCAACGTGATTATGTAATGTGTGGCGCATCACAGAGCTAGTGCAAGACGAGCATTTGTGGTTAAAAAGTATATAAATGTTTATTTTTTTATAAAATCTCGGCTGGATCGTGTCGAGACTTTGAAGCTGCACTGAAACTCACATCTGGACCTTCAACCCGTTGGACCCCATTGAAGTCACTATGTGGAGAAAAATCTCATTAATTTCTTTTCGACTGAAGAAAGAAAGACATGAACATCTTGGATGACGTGGGGGAGAGTAAATTTAATGTTAATTCTGAAGTGAACCAATCCTTTAAGGGAACATTACCTTTTATCATTTTCCAAACATTATGGCAATGTTACTTTTGAATGTTCTCTGAACGTTCTGAAACAAGTAGTAACATTTAAACAAACGTTAGGCAAACATCCAACGAAACGTTTAATGAACGACCAGATCACTTTGAATGAATGTTTTATCAGCATTACTGGAAGAAGGTTTGTTCATAACTTTGAGAGAACCTTGCCAGAACATTAGCTGCAGTTCTGAGAACGTTAGCAGGGTTCAATCTATATTTTGCCCAGTTTTTGCAGAAAGTAGTGGTTTATTTTGGTTGGTGTTTCTCAGCTTCGCTCGTTCAGCATCAGAGGGGCGGGAGAGAAGGCGGACGAGCCCACAGCTCTGGTCATGTGTGACGTCATGGGGGTCGGCGAAGGAGAAACCACTGGACTGACTCTTCACGATGCGCTGTCGGTCATTAAAGGACACGCTCCAGAGGGACACCAGGTACATCTCAGTTGGTTAATACCACTTTCATGTCTTTCAAAAACAAAACAAAATTATATATATATATATATATATATATATATATATATATATATATATATATATATATATATACAGTGAGGAAAATAAGTATTTGAACACCCTGCTATTTTGCAAGTTCTCCCACTTAGAAATCATGGAGGGGTCTGAAATTGTCATCGTAGGTGCATGTCCACTGTGAGAGACATAATCAAAAAAAAAAAAAATCCAGAAATCACAATGTATGATTTTTTTAACTATTTATTTGTATGATACAGCTGCAAATAAGTATTTGAACACCTGAGAAAATCGATGTTAATATTTGGTACAGTAGCCTTTGTTTGCAATTACAGAGGTCAAACGTTTCCTGTAGTTTTTCACCAGGTTTGCACACACTGCAGGAGGGATTTTGGCCCACTCCTCCACACAGATCTTCTCTAGATCAGTCAGGTTTCTGGGCTGTCGCTGAGAAACACGGAGTTTGAGCTCCCTCCAAAGATTCTCTATTGGGTTTAGGTCTGGAGACTGGCTAGGCCACGCCAGAACCTTGATATGCTTCTTACAGAGCCACTCCTTGGTTATCCTGGCTGTGTGCTTCGGGTCATTGTCATGTTGGAAGACCCAGCCTCGACCCATCTTCAATGCTCTAACTGAGGGAAGGAGGTTGTTCCCCAAAATCTCACAATACATGGCCCCGGTCATCCTCTCCTTAATACAGTGCTGTCGCCCTGTCCCATGTGCAGAAAAACACCCCCAAAGCATGATGCTACCACCCCCATGCTTCACAGTAGGGATGGTGTTCTTGGGATGGTACTCATCATTCTGCTTCCTCCAAACACGTTTAGTGGAATTATGACCAAAAAAGTTCTATTTTGGTCTCATCTGACCACATGACTTTCTCCCATGACTCCTCTGGATCATCCAAATGGTCATTGGCAAACTTAAGACGGGCCTTGACATGTGCTGGTTTAAGCAGGGGAACCTTCCGTGCCATGCATGATTTCAAACCATGACGTCTTAGTGTATTACCAACAGTAACCTTGGAAACGGTGGTCCCAGCTCTTTTCAGGTCATTGACCAGCTCCTCCCGTGTAGTTCTGGGCTGATTTCTCACCTTTCTTAGGATCATTGAGACCCCACGAGGTTAGATCTTGCATGGAGCCCCAGTCCGAGGGAGATTGACAGTCATGTTTAGCTTCTTCTATTTTCTAATGATTGCTCCAACAGTGGACCTTTTTTCACCAAGCTGCTTGGCAATTTCCCGTAGCCCTTTCCAGCCTTGTGGAGGTGTACAATTTTGTCTCTAGTGTCTTTGGACAGCTCTTTGGTCTTGGCCATGTTAGTAGTTGGATTCTTACTGATTGTATGGGGTGGACAGGTGTCTTTATGCAGCTAACGACATCAAACAGGTGCATCTAATTTAGGATAATAAATGGAGTGGAGGTGGACATTTTAAAGGCAGACTAACAGGTCTTTGAGGGTCAGAATTCTAGCTGATAGACAGGTGTTCAAATACTTATTTGCAGTTCTATCATCCAAATAAATAGTTCAAAAATCATATATTGTGATTTCTGGATTTTTTTTTTTTAGATTATGTCTCTCACAGTGGACATGCACCTACGATGACAATTTCAGACCCCTCCATGATTTCCAAGTGGGAGAACTTGCAAAATAGCAGGGTGTTCAAATACTTATTTTCCTCACTGTATATATATATATATATATATATATATATATATATATATATATATATTGTGAATCTTAGTGTTAAAATACAGTGACAAAACTTAAAGCATCACATTAGTATGTCTATATATTTTACAGTTTATAAATGTATATATGGTTATGTTATATTAATATTTAAAATGACTTAAATACGCTTGGTACTTTTTAAATGCAAAGGTAACTTCCATAATTACACAGGTGATTCAATGAAAGACCACATTATGACTACACAACATTTAAATTATGTAAGAAATATTATTTAAATCAGGGGTTTTCAAACTTTTTGAAACTTTTTGACCACCAAATATGATGACTCCCTTGTAAAGGACCCCGATGTTAAAAAAAAGGCAGCTATATATATTTTTTAAGTATAAAAACTTTCAAGTAAAATATTAATTGTAATATATATTATTAAGACAACCAAATTATGTTATTCAAAATTAAAGAATTGGCTTTTACATTGTCATTATGCTAAAAACAATTTGTTAAAATATTATCTCACATAAGTAAATAGTGTATAATTTTTTTTCCCCACACAACGATTTTTATTTTAGAAAAATATTTAGAAAAGTGAACAAATTGTGACAAAAAAAAAATATATATAAAAAAATTATTGCAATTAATATCTTGATTTCTGACCAGTCTATAGAAAGCAATATTATACTACTAAATTTAGTAAATGTAAATGTTATAAATAATTATGATAAACATATTTCACTAATATCTTAAGTGCACACACTAACTTTGACACTCCTAACAATAAAGTTGTTAAATTGTTATTATTATTATTTTTTTATTCAGGCTGTAGTGAAGCCTTGAAGAAGGCTTAAAGAAGGACATTAATAACAAAAACAGTCTTTGTTTAGATCCACACGGGACACTCAGGAGATCGTAGGAGATCAAACAAACACAACCAAGCTAACATGAATGATAACGGACAAAGAACTGAACAAAACACAGGGCTTAAATACTGAAATCAAGCGTAAAACAGAACAGGTGTGTGAACTATTAACAACCAGCCAAACTAACTAGAGAACTGTTCATTAAACACCATTTTCAGCTAAACACACACCAAAAAAATTATGCGTTTTGGCCGTTCGTTTTCACGACAACGGCGTTTTGAGTGGCTAAAAACGCAAACTTTTGAAAACGGTCTCGGTGTAAACAACAAAAACATGAATCTCTGAAGACGATGACGTCATGCACATGCGTATTACGTGTTCAGTCTATAGAGTTTCATCGCCATCTACTGGCCTGGCAGCAGAATACAGCGTTTTTAGTCGTTCAAACTAAAAATCGTAAAATGTAACATTAAAACATGTAACCGGTTTCACAGACAGGGCTTAGATTAAGCCAGGATTAGGCCTGTGTTAAATTAGGACATTTAAGTAGCTTTTATAAACGTGCCTTAGGAAATAAACATTACTGGTGTGCATCTTGAGACAAAACAATGGCAGTGACATATTTGAAGATTTATCAGCTCAAACATGCATTTTTAATTCTGCTTTTTAAATATGAGGTGATTTATACTTCTGAAACAATATTTTAGCGTAAAAAGAATGGTTCTTTCTTGGGAAATAAATTAACTGTAAATAATGAGGTAATTCTTTCTACATTTACAAAAACAAATTTTACATTATTTTTCAGTAAACTTTTATTATCATTCAAAATGTGGTATTTACTACAGTTTAGTTTACTGTACTGTACGATTTTACATTATTTACATGAAAAATTCAAGTATTTTTACTGTGAACTCTTTACTTCAAACTCACATAACTCAGTGTCGACGAAGTGTGTGTTTGTCAACAGTTATTGCTGTTCTCCAGTGAAACATGGCTTTGTGTGTGCAGTTTAGTCCCGAGCAGCCAGTCGGAGCTGATACTGTGGGATACGTGAGGAAGCCCAGCATCACAGATAAAGTGCACTGTGTGGTGTTCGTGGTAGACGCCTCAAAGGTCGCCTTATACGCCAAGAGCTTCGGCACAACCTTCCAGCAGCTAAGAGAACACATCAGCAACTTAGGTGAGTCGGGTTTGTTTGAGGCATAAGCGTTCACAGTTCACACACTGAAAAGTGTTATAAGCCATGAACCAAACCAACCAGAAACGAGGAGAATCACAATATTGCAAACTTTGATTTGAAGCAAAAAAGGACAAAAAGACAAAGGTACAAGACTGTGAACTTAACGGCTTTAGTGAGAGAAAGAACTACAATCCCATGATGCATTGCGGACAGCATAACTGATGGAGAAATATAAAACTACTGTTGATTATGTTTAAAACCCTCATCCTTCCCTCGGGTCATTTTGACCCGAAACCCTTTTTTTTTTTATGTTAGAAAATGTAGTGTTCATCGGAGGGGTCCAAGACCCCAGGACTTTTGTCGCACTTGAACCACGAATACACAAAAAAAAAATATTGAATGGATTCGAGGAGTTTTGTGGTTGAAATTAAAAAAAGTAACAAATCCTTCCCTCGCGGGTTTTTTTGAGCTGAATTAAAAGGGTTATGCATGAAATTGTGAGTTATTTTGAATTTAAGTTGTAAGAATGTGAGGAATGTGCTTAAATTACTATTTATTTATCATCTAATGATCAAATCTAGTAATTTAGTAATCAAAAATCGCAATTGCATTAGAAATAGAAAACATTTTTTATCAAAATGAAATAAAATAAGCTTTCTGGACAAAAAATAATAATAATTAAGTACACTGAACAAAATTATAAAGGCAACACTTTTGTTTTTGCCCCCCTTTTTCATAAGTTGAACTCAAAGATCTAAGACTTTTTCTATGTACACAAAAGGCCTATTTCTCTCAAATATTGTTCACAAATCTGTCTAAATCTGTGTTAGTGAGCACTTCTCCTTTGCCGAGATCATCCATCCACTTCACAGGTGTGGCATATCAAGATGCTGATTAGACAGCGTGATTATTGCACAGGTGTGCCTTAGGCTGGCCACAATAAAAGACCACTCTAAAATGCTCTTGCTTTCTGATTGGTGGAATTTCTGTACAGCATCATGGGTAATGTAGTTTTTCACCACAAATTCCGCTGTAAAACACAATTATTTTAAAAAATAAGCTGAAATAGTTGATTTTTGCATACGAGTGGTTTCAGTTGTTCCTACATTTATTTATTTTTTGTATATTTAGAATAAATTTCAGAAGGAAAGTTATTGATGATTAGTTCGTGAAAAAATTCAAATGTGTGCGTATGCATGCTTAGTGAATGAGATCCAATGTGTTTTTTGAACATTCAAGGACGAAAACCTATTTTAGAAGAGCCAAAAAACAACAACATCAAGACTTTGTTAAAGGGCATTATATGGCCTCTTTAAGAAACTATGATAAATCTAAAACCCTTCTAATTTGCAGGTGTACACCAAGTGGCATTACTGACCCACGTGGACCAAGTTTGTAAATCTACAGGAAGTGACATCACCCAGGTTTACAGGAGCCAGCCCGTTCAGCAGGCAGTATGTCAGGCTTGATGGTTTAACTGTTTCACCTGCTGTCTGCCATGAGCTTCCCATGATTCCCTCTGTCTCTCTGTAGATGGTGAAGGCCGGAGCGCTGCTGGGAATGGCCACCTCCTACATTGTCCCAGTGAAGAACTACTGCTCAGAGCTGGATCTGGACGAAAACGTAGATATTCTACTGCTCAAAGCTGTCGATCATATCTTACAATATGTCAATCTGTATTTCCAAGACAACAGCGATTAAAGCACTTCAGTAAGAAAAACGTCACATTGCAAATTCCCCACATTCCCCAAAATGAGTTCATCTCAGATTTGTCCCTTTGAAAATGTTGATGCCAAAACGTGTAATTATTTCATAAAATGCTGTGGTGATCTTAAGTTTATAAAAATGTAACTTTCTTTACAGTATTTATGCGTTTGAATTGTCTGTGAAATATCAGTGTGCTTTGACCAAAGCTTTGGGTTGGTTGTGAGGATATTCGGATATATATGAGGGTCACGTGTGTTTTAGTCTTGTTTAATGAAGACACATATTTAGCTAGAGCTGATGTGCACCCTAAGTGCCCATTTATACAGAATGCCTTTTTGCATAAAAAAAAAAAGAAAAAAAAGTGTGGTGGAATTTAAAAACTATGGAAGCTTGTTTCTGCCACAGAATCAAACAATTAAAAAGTGAATTGCTATTTTTTATCTCACAATTCTGGCTTTATGTCTTTGATTTTGATATAAACTTGCAATTGTGAGAGAAAAAAAGTCAGAATTGTGAGAAGTCACAATTACCGTTTACATATTTTTTATATCTGTGGCAGAAACTAATTTCCGCAAAAAAAAAAAAAAAAAAAAAAAACATTTCTAGACATTTCTATTTTCGTTTTGTTTTTCAAAAACGCTTAATGTGTGAATGGTTCCCAAGACCTATGAATAAAAAAGATATCCTACAAATGCGCCATTATAGGTTTGCTTTTTCATCGTAAAAATGTACAATACTAAAAAAAAGATTATATGTATAGGAATCCCTGGTTGTCAGGTGACTGCTGACATCAGCAAATAAAAACACCTAATACATGAGATGGCATATAAGCCATTGTCCTGATTGTAATATTTTTGCCCAGTTGTACATTGAAATCTTCCATATTTTACACGTTCACAAAGTTGTTTTACAAACGAAAAATGATCTTGCGTTGGCCGGGAATCGAACCCGGGTCAACTGCTTGGAAGGCAGCTATGCTCACCACTATACCACCAACGCTTGCTGTCGAGGACGCGCAGCACACCTTACTTATTCACCGTCAACGTTCACTGAGGAAACCTTCTCAATTATAGTGCTTTTAAAAGATTTTCATTCACTACAGCTCTAGTCCTCAGCTTGGCTCCCTTTAGCCAGTGTATTTTGAACGCAACTTAAAAAAAAAAAAAAAAATTTGTTTCCACCTTTTTGGCGAAATTTGCTTTTTTAACTCAGAAAACTTTGAATCCAGTAAGTGATTCGTTTTACAAATAACCTGTGTATTTCTTTGTTAGGCTAATCACTTATGCACTGAGGTAATCAGTTAATATGATATATATGCGCAGCACAGAAATCTGCTGCAGCAATACGTAGTAACATTATTGTTAAGAGAAAAGAAGTGTTTGCACATATTGTACACTGTGTATGAGTGCATCGCATGATATCATATGGAGTCTCCTGTATAATTGTTTTGTCACACTTCATCTATGTCAAGGTTGTGGTTCATTCACACCTTACGCAGGTATATAAGCTATAGGCTTTCAATAAAGATTTGACATTGAGTGAACTACACTTCTGTGCAGTGCGTCATTCTTGGTCCTTGATATCAGTGTGACTTGTGACAGAGTGACTCTGTGTCTTTAACTCGATAAGGAAGATCCATAGTTATTTATCTAACAATTATTAAAAGAAGCAACAATCACAAACGTCCTGTAAAGCGACGAGAAAAGAAACAAGTAACATATGTGATAAGCATAGACTGGTGATAAGTCTGCTGTCTGCGTAGTGGTGGACATTTTCTCTGTAGGTCACGTGACGGTTGTTGCACCAGAAGGTGGCGGCAAATGACCGTGTTTTTGAGCGAGTCCGAATCATTTACTGAACCGATTCGTTCAAACACGCTGATTCATTCAGTGAAGTAACTGCGAATTATGCGCAAAAACTGTGGTTTTCGCTCGTGTGGAGCCACAACTCTACTCAAGAACACACAGATCAGTTCATGAACTCGTATATTATTATTATTATTATTATTATTACTTATTATAACAAGCTGATAGTCTAAAGTGTGTTAAATAAAGGAGACTAGGCTGCATGTGCAATGCTGTGGTCCAAAATCACTGATCTAACCTATGAAACAAATTCGTGATTTTTTTACATAACATAATCAAACTTTCAATAGAAAGAACAATGGGTAATTTGCAACTTGCAAGCAGAGTAACTGAGTAACAAAATCCTTAAAATATTGTGTGGTTCTTAGGGGAAGTTGTTGTGATTTATCTCTGAGCTTGGTGTTTTATCAGGACTCTCTATAATAAGTTTTGAAATTCATGGGAATTTCATTTTGATCAGAAAGACAAACATTACTGTACATCCACTGAACACCAAAACGCTAGCCTGCGACGTGCGCGTGCGCGTTCATACAGCAACGTAACGTAACGTAACGTATATGTAGTCCGACGTCATCACGCTGGACTCTGAGCCTGTTATTTGTCATGATCGAGTAAAATAATAAGTAAAGACCCGAGTTCAGCAGAGCACCCTGGAGCAAAGGTAAGTCAGAAGTTACCTTCGGATATAACTTATCTGTTACGGAAGAAGACAGACTCTGTGAAGCTGTTCTTCACTGATTAACACACAAATCAACTGCGAGCTCGAGCTAAAGCAGGTGAGTCGATGTATAGATGTATTATTAAACACGGCAGGCAATAGAAATGCGTACTGATTTGAAACCGGCTGCATTTGTTGCGCAGTGATAAAATAATCGAGCTCTTTTGCTGTCCTCTTGTTTTGACACTTGTGTTTACTGTATTAGTTTACACGTCTCAAGAGAGTTATGTCTCAACAACGTCGTCATCACGGCGAAACATGCTTTTGAATGCTTTTTTGTGAATGTGTTTATGGCTGGTGTAAAGCCAACACGTGAGAACTAACCAGAAGTAACCAGAGCGACATTTTGAATAAAAACATCTGTTTAATTATTATTTGTATTGAGTGTAAACATGAATATCTGAACCTGTGTAAAATGTGTGGTGTAAATAGGGAAGTTGAGTGAATCTCATAAAACCTGTCAAGAACATGTCTGCGTCCTATTTAACCCCAAAAAGGAAAATAATTATATTTTGCTTAAACAAAATTAGCCTTTTTAAACCCCGAAAAAAAAAAAAAAAAGATTACTGTACTGTAAAAATAATAAATTCATATTTTAAAGGGGACCTATTATGCAAAATTTACTTTTACATGGTGTTTGAAAATAAATGTGTTGGAAGTGTGTACACAACCACCCTATAATAGTAAAAATCAACCCAATCCTCTTTTAATCCCAATAAATCATAAGCAGTGTCTCTGAACAAGCTGTTTGCAGATTGTAGCTTTTGTGACGCCACGTTGTATAGACCCCGCCCACGACTGCTGATGGATTAGCATAGACTCCGCCCTCAGTGAGCTGTACGCAGTCCACCATGTTTATCTCCTCGCCAGAGCATTTAACAGCAGCATTCAAGTAAGAAATGTATTCTTAATAAAGCTACTGAAGTTATTCCGTCAAGAGCAGTGAGTGATTTTCTGTTTTTCTTTTGTTATTTGGTTCATATTAACAGCATATTTAGCAGTAGGTACTGTATATATTACGCTGCTGTTATTTTAATACACAGATCTACGCATGCAATTTCTTTACTTGCTGTTTAGGTTCACAGACATTAAAGATTTGTGAGATTTGTGTGTTTTTGACCTAACCTTGTGTGCATTTGACAGTTGAAGCGCAATAAGACGTGAAAGAGAACTTGGTTTAATACTCACGGGACGCTCCGTCTGACATCCAGCTTTCTGAAGAACTGCAATGTCACATGAGCGTGGGCATGATAGAGATAATGGTAACACTTTACAATAAGGTTCATTAGTTAACATCAGTTAATGTATTAACTAACATGAACTAACCATTGTCACGGTGACACAACCATCTATCAGCCCATCGTCACCAGATCAGCACGCTCCGCGCACTCGTTCACTCGCCCCGGACTACTGATTCAACGCACCTGCACCTCCTCATCATTTGTTCCCTGCATCCTATTAACATTCCGTTGTGTGACAGAAGACCAGACCACCAACGATGCAGAGTTCAACAAACCCCAGTGTTGATCGCTTCAGCGATCACTTTTCGGATCTCGTTCAAGCAGTTCGCCAGTCACTTCCTCCATCTGCACCCGCTCCCTCTGCCGGTCCCATGGCCCGACCAGCGACACTCACCGGTGTGGCGGAGGATTGCGACGGGTTCATTCTTCAGTGTTCATTATATTTTTAAATGCAATCTCATCAGTTCACTGATGATCGTGCTCGCGTGGCTTGTCAAATCTCTTCTATCTGGTCCTGCACTTCAGTGGGTGGAATCCCTGTGGCAATCCAACGTGCAGATCACCTCTTCACTCACCGCCTTCATCGACCACTTCAAGGAAGTTTTCGGACAAACTGCCTCTGAGTTCTCCATCCATGATCAGCTTTCTAACCTGCGCTAAGGAAGCTGTCAGTGAGCACTTACACGCTTCAGTTCCTTACTCTGGCCGCCTCGTGGTTGGGGTGAGATCGCCCTTCTGACAGCCTTTCGCCAAAGGACTCAACATTGATATTCGCCAACTCATGGTCGTGTATGACGACTCGATGGGGTTGGAGAACTTCTTTCAGGAGGCCACCCGTGTCTCCCAACGGTTATCAGCCTGCACTCATCACAACCCGTCTCGCCTCCTCTGGCCACCTCATCATCTGTCGTCCTTCCAGCACCTGAACCCATGCAGATTGACACGTATCATCTCATTTATGCGGAGCGTCAAAGAATACTTAATAAGCTATGCCTGTATTGTGGGGGAGAAGGTCACATCCTCATCACCTGTCCAGTTCGACCACAACGCCCGGCGATGAGTACTCTTCAACTTCCTTCCAAAATCGCTCCGTTAACCTATACTACTGTACATATTATAACTCCACGCCTCTGTCTTCCAGCGCAAGCCCTCATCAACTCCGGCTCAGCGAGGAACTTCATCTCCCACCAACTTCTCCAGAAACTCAGCGTCAAGAGGAAACGTTGCTCCCAGGGAATAACCATCCACACCATCCAAGGAAAGCCGCTGGGCCGTGTTCGCATCAACCACTTCTCCCACACCATGACGCTCCGCATTGGCTGCCTGCATGAAGAGAAGATCACGTTCATGGTTCTGGAAGGTTCCACTGCTGAAATCATCCTGGGACGCCCCTGAATGTCTCAACATCATCTACAAGTTAACTGGAACACTGGTAAAATCCTCAAGTGAGGTGATTCCTGTCATGCCAACTGTCTGTCTGTTGTCCACAAACCATCTACCACTCCCGTCCAGCCCCGGCCGAGCTGGCAGCCGTGCATCAATTACCGTCATCTGAACTCCCAAACAGTTAAATACAGCTATCCCCTTCCTCTGGTCCCGGCAGCCCTGGAACTACGTGGAGCTCGTGTCTTCTCAAAGCTAGACCTGAGGAGTGCTTATAACCTTATCCGCATTCGTCGAGGTGGCGAATGGAAGACGGCCTCTACCACTGGGGTCGGAGCGGTACTATCACAGCGGCAGGGTGATCCTCCACGCCTCCATCCATGTGCCGCCTTCCCCAAAAAGCTATCCCCGGCGGGGCAAAATTACGACATCGGCAATCACGAGCTCCTTGCCATCGAGCTGGCACTGGAAGAATGGAGACACTGGCTGGAGGGAGCAAATCACCAGTTTGAGGTAATAACCGATCATCGGAACCTTGAGTATCTACGTGAAGCCAAGCGTTTGAATCCCCGTCAAGCTAGATGGGACCCTCTTCTTCACCTGCTTTGACTTCACCGTAACGTACCGTCCGGGCAATCGAAATGGTAGAGCGGATGCTCTATCTCGCCTTCACCAGTCAGATCCTGAACCCTCGGATCCAGAACCTATTCTCCCTCCAGCCATGATCATAAGCCCTATCCAGTGGTCCATCGACGATCAAATCTTACAAGCTACCCGCTCCGAACTTGCTCCGCCGGGAGTTCCTGAGGGGCTTCGTTATGTTCCACCATCCCTTCGTCAGCCCCTCATGGACTTCTCCGGGCTCTGGACACCCAGGTAGTCAACATACCCTCTCGCTCTTACGTCATCGCTACTGTTGACCGTTTCACGAAGGCTTGCAAGTTGATCCCTCTGAAAGGCCTGCCTACTGCATTCGAGGCCTCCGTTATTCCCCTGGTCAGGCGAGCCGTTGGAGGTTCCAGCTGTCAACCATGGGTGTGGGACTCAGCACACGTGCATCTCCAATGGGCAGTGCGGAGACACAAGAGAAATGCTGACAGCCGCAGAACCGCAACCCCGCAGTACCAGCCTGGCCAGAAGGTATGGCTCTCGACAAGGGACATCCATCTCTGCCTGCCCTGCCGAAAGCTGAGTCCCCGTTTTGAGGTTCATTTACGGTGCAGAGGCAGCTCAACGAGTCACATACAGGCTGAACCTGCCACCCTCCTACAAAAGTTCACCATCATTTCATGTGTCACTCCTCAAAGCCTTCACTGAACCTTTGTCTTCTCCCCTCACAGGATCTGGTGGCGATGAGGAACCTCCTCCTCCTGAATTGGCTGATGAAGAGGGCATCTACCAGGTCCATGCCATCATCGATTTGCGGCGACGGGATAACAAGCTCGAGTACCTCATAGACTGGGAAGGCTATGGGCCGGAAGAACGATCCTGGGTTGTTCCCGATGATGTACTAGATCCATCCCTTCTCACCCAATTCCATTCAGAACACCCGACTCGTCCAGCTCCCAGAGGCAGAGGTAGACCCTGTCGCCGCACATTCCGGATGTCAGGAGCCGCCCATGGAGGAGGGGGTTCTGTCACGGTGACACAACCATCTACCAGCCCATCGTCACCAGATCAGACTCGTTCACTCTCCCCAGACTACTGATTCAACGCACCTGCACCTCCTCATCAACCTGCACTATAGAAACCACACACAACCTGCACACCTTTTTCTGGTCTCGTTTAACCACGTACAGACTCATCTCTTGCTACAACTCCCGTTACCAGCCTGAGACTTACCCTGCCTAACTTACCCGTCTTCGGATGCCCGTCTTCTGTCTTCTGTCGTCTGATCCGAGCCATTGTGTGTGTTCATTCTGTACCATCCTTCAACCACCTGCACCTGTGATCATCATATTCCACCCAGCTCAGTCACAGTGCAACTGCTTGAACTTCACATCCACCCTTCCATCGACCAGTGTTTGTTCCCTGCATCCTATTAATAAACTTTGTTTATACGATCACCTGTTTGTTCTCTTCCGTTGTGTGACAACCATGAGCAATACATTTGTTACTGTATTTGTTAATCTTTGTTAACATTAGTTAATAAAAATACAGCTGTTCATTGTTTGTTCATGTTAGTTCACAGTGCATTAACTAATGTTAACAAGATTTAATAAAGTATTAGTAAATGTTGAAATTAACATTACCAAAGATTAATAAATGCTGTATAAGTGCAGTTCCTTAATTATTCATGCTAACTAATGTAGTCAACTTATGAACCTTCTTGTAAAGTGTTACCGAGATAATTATCAAAACCAAACAGAGTATCCGAGGCAGAGTATGGCAGAGTATGGCAGAGTATCCGAGGCACGAGCTGTAAAGGCCCCGCCCTCTTCTGGAAAAGGGGCGGGGAGCAGCAACTCATTTGCATTTAAAGATACATGCACGAAAACGGCGTGTTTTTCCTTCCACTCAAAAATAGGCATTTACAACATGGTATAATAAATGATCTTGGGATATTTTGAGCTGAAACTTAACAGACACATTTTGGGGAACCTGAAACTTATATTAAATCTTGTAAAAAAGGGGCATAATAGGTCCGCTTAAAGTGTGAATGATTTATTCAAGGTAATATTTGTGTTGATTTTAATTTCATTCAGGGATGCATGATATATCGGCCTCCAAACTGGTATCGGCCGATATATGTTCGTTTTTAATTTTATCGTTATCGGACCAATAAGAAAATTTAGCCAATATATTAAAGCTGATAAATAATGGATTATTTCCTCCAGTTAAGACACTTCAGATGTGCACTGTTCAACATGATGGTTTTGAATTGCTTGAAATTTAATTGAAATCACTTTAAAAAAGAAAATAAAGTGCAACGTGCTGTCATATAGGCTACATACAATTATAATGAGATAGCATATATAATTGTGTGCTTGGGTCATGGATTTTAATGGTGAGACTTTTGTTTTTGTAATCAATCTCTCAAAAAATGATATAAAAATTTTGATTTATCGGCCAAAATATCGGTTATCGGCTTTCAAATATTAAGAATTATCGGTTATCGGTATCGGCCAAAATTTTCGCATCCCTAATTTCATTACAGTAACGAGAATCTAATGAATCGCCTTTGAGAATAATGGGAAGAATTACGCACAAATCCAAAAGCATTGTGAACATGAGAATTTGTATTATAATACATTTAATTTAAAATAGTGTAATAAGTAATGTTCACTCCTTCAAAAGTTTGAGGTTGGTACGATTTTTTAATGTTTTTAAAATATTGCAGCATTTATTTGATCAAAAACAGTAAAAACTGTAATTTTGTGAAATATTATTACAATTAAAAATAGTAAAAAGTAATTTAAAACATTTTTAAGAAGATTTAACATATATATTTTTGTGGAAACTGATACTTTTTTTTTCAGAAATAGAAATTTATTTGAAATAGAAATATTTTGTTAGCTTACAGTATAAATCAATTTACTGCACCTTTTGTTCAATTTAATGCATCTTTGCTAAATAAAAGTATTAATTTCAATCACACAAACAAACCTAACTGACCCAAAATTTGTATTCATTACTTTTTCATGAATCATCAAAATAATGTTAGAAAAACGGCCCTTCAACAGGCTTCATTTTCTTTCAGTACTTTGATTTCTGGGGTGAAATATGACCTGAACGTGTGTGTAAATGTTAATAACAAGCGGTCTGGTCCTTTAGCCCAGTGGAGCGGGATGTTGCCTGATAAAGATGGACCGAACGGAGGCGGAGGAGTCCATGACGGGCCCGGGACAGAAGACCCTTCAGTGACCCTGTTCAGAGAGTACCTGCGGCTGAGGACCGTCCACCCCGAGCCCGACTACGGTACCTGAGCACAGACCTTCTCACTTTCTCCTAAAAATAAACCGAAGATTAATAGTGTTTCACCATCTAGGTTTATGACTACAGTTAACCTTTGCCCAGGAATTCGTGCTGACCCTAGAAATGTTGTCTAGGTAGGCACATAACTAGCTTTAAGACAGGCCGCTTTGCCTTGAAAGGTGTTGTAACGCATTACTAATGACATCCATCCAAAGTGCATTAGTTGATCTCTGACCTCGGTCTCAAAGTGCTGAATATTTATAAACTAGTATTCACTGCTTAACCGAAGTTGTTTGTTATGCTGAAATACAGAAGAGTCTTAAAGGGAAAGTTCAGCAAATAATGAACGAATGTTATTCCAAACCTGTATTGTTTTTCCCTCTATGGAACACAAAAGAAGATATTCAAACAATGCTGTAGATATTGAACTGTGTTGGTGACCAAGCAGTTTTGGTACCCATTGACTTCCACTGTATGGATGAAAAACCCCAAAGAAAACAGACAATTCTCAAAATATCTTTTATGTTCTACAGAAGAAAGAAAGGCACACGGGTTTGGAACGACATGAGCAACAAATCCCCGCGTTTTGTCAGATGAAATATAACACATTAATCATTTAAAGTCCCTCTGTAGTCAATAATTGTATCCCTTAAAACTCTTTTTGATCAGCAAAATGACCAATTTAAAAGATGTTTCCTTGATTTATGCCTTAAAATAGCTTGAATGTAACTCTACACCAGTATATTGCCACTTATTAATCATAAAAACGAATACAATCAACTATAAAAATGTATTAATTTTACATTTATTTTAAGGTAACGTCGTTACAGGTCACATGTACTATAGAAATAACTTTAAATTTTGCATAATTAAGCAACTAACTCTAAACCAAGCCCTATCTTAAGTACATGTAGTTAATGAATATTACTCAGTACTTGTGTAATTAAACTGTAACAACATCACCTTAAAATAAACTGTAATTTGTGTTTTTTTGTGCTATTTAATTCCAGCTACTACGGCTTTTGTAAATATTTTGTTTATACATTAGTTACATTTTGACTAAATTTAACAATTTTCACTATTTACTAACTATTAACTATGACTTTTCCCTAATTATTTCTAATTACTGCTTATTAATAGTAATAGTTAGTAAGGTAGTTGTTAAGTTTTGGGTGGATTAAGGGATGTAGAATATGATCATGCAGAATAAGGCATTAATATGAGCTTTATAAGTACTAATAAACAGCCAATATCCTAGTTATATGCATGCTAATAAGCTAGTAGTTAAGAGTGAGAATTGGACCCTAAACTAAAGTGTTACCTAGTAATTTGGTGTCCATTAACATAACCAACTTTAACCTGTCCTGATGTGACATTCCCATTCTCATGGATTCCTATTGAAATGACTGGATTTCACCCTCAAATATCCGCAGAACCACCATAAATATGACCGTACCTTAATGTGTTTTCACAGCATGAGAGCAGAATTAAAAGAAAAATCAACTTTTTTTTTGTTCTTTGTCAAGTGGTGCAATATTTTACTGTCGAATGTAAATAGAAGATGATAATAAGTTAAGTCTCTGAAAGTGATGGATAATGATTAAATGAAGCACAACCTTTGGTTATGATCACAAATGAGAAGTTGCTGAGTAAATCTTTACCATGTCCGTCGATCATTGTCAGATGGTGCTTTAAGGTTCCTGGAGCGGGTGGCGGACGAGCTCGGGTTACCCATGAAGAGAGTGGAGGTAATGATCTATGTGATACTGATATGCTCCCGCTGGATCTGTGTGACTTTCCTCATCGTGCACACCTCTCTGACTCTCAGGTGTGTCCCGGTCGGGTCGTGGCCATCATCACGTGGGTCGGCACCAGGCCCGAGCTGAAGTCTGTGGTGCTGAACTCACACACTGATGTCGTCCCTGTGTATGAGGTACGGCCGTAACACACATCCATCACCACACGCATCAGACCATCTCACTCACGGACTGTGTGTCTGTGCTTCAGGAGCACTGGAAACATGACCCGTTTGCTGCCGTGAAAGATGCGGAGGGCAACATCTATGGCAGAGGGACTCAGGATATGAAAAGTGTCACGATACAGTGAGTTTGAATCCAACTTAAAGAGCATCCATTATGCTTTTTTCCCCTGTTCATCGTTCTTTAGTGTGTAATGTTGCTGTTTGAGCATGAAAATGTCCCTCCAGCGGGAGTTATTCTCTATATCAGTGTCACTAGGCGCGTTACAGATTTGCGCAAAACATTTGCGATTTTTTTTTAAATGTCGACAAAAAACTATTGCGAATTCATTAACCGATGTTATGCAACTAAAACTTCATTTTTTCCTCTCGCGATAAGTAAAATCATTCCAAAAACCATGGCGACGGACGTTGGTGGGTTTATGTACTATATCCCAGCCACTGCACTAGCCATTATTATTAATGGAAGGAGATGTGTGTGTGTAATCCAAGCATTAATGGTAAGGAAAGACCCTTATTATACTTGTGAGCGGCTCATATGAATAAAGGGGCGGGGCCTGGTTGAGTTAGTTAGTAGGGTGTTAAACTGCCGGTTATGGTAAGGGGCGGGACATTTCCCAAAAACACTCAAAGCACTTGACCAATCACAACACACTGTTCCAGCCGACCAATCAGAGCACAGTTTGCTTTTCAGAAGGAGGGGCTTCATAGAGACAGGAACTAAACAGAGCGTTACTGACAGACTGGGAAAAGAGGAGCTGCAACAACGGAGAATATGCGGGAAATAATCAATAGGAAAACCTGTTCTAGTAGAGCCCAAAAACAAAATCTTTGAAAAAGGGAATAATATGTAAGGGATAATGTACATCCAGCCTCTTATCATCTCAGAATAAACCCCCGACAGGGTGATGAGGACCCCAAAGCGAAGCGGAGCCACATAAATAATTATGGAGATTAGAGATATTAATTTCAGATTAAACTGTTTTAAAATCATACCTGTTTGTATCTTATAATCGCGATTGACCAATCAGAATCAAGTATTCCCCAGAGCCGTGTAATAAGGCCACTTAAAAATTTGTTACAAGCGTTGTCTGAAAGTTTAGGATAGTGTAAAAGCATGGGCGTTTGAAGAGTGTACAGGCCATATCTCTCTCTATCTTCTTTGACTTCTGTCTTTGGTCTTCAAGAGTTGTGGTCACATTAGCAAAATTTAAACGAAATTTCCTCAGCAAAAATGGTCTGTTGTCAATAGTGTAGCAAAATCTGGAATTCCCGATCATCGCCCTTAAAATTGTGCAAAACACCGATAAATATGAGCGCACGTTCAGACAGAAAGACGGACCGATCGATTCGCTTTGGTTGAAATCATGACCGAACTGAGATGGAGTGAGAACATTCTGTCAGTGTAAATCAGTGGCGTTTATATCTGCAAATCCGACCAATCACTTAAAAAAACAAAGCCTGCTGAGTGTGCTAACTGTCTGAAGGTCTGTGCCAAATCTGACGCCCGATTAGCTTAAAAGCTTCGTCAGAAACGTTTGATCATCTGCTATGTTTTAATTAGATAAGACCAAGCAATGTTTGAAAAGAATAATAATTTGTTCTGTAATTTGCATATAGAGTTGATTGTGTCCTGGTTTTGCCCTCAGGTACATTGAAGCGATTCGCAGACTGAAGGCATCTGGGAAGAGGTTTTCCCGCACTATCCATTTAACGTTTGTCCCAGGTCAGACCTCACCGACGTGCTCTGAGAAACTGAGTGATCAAACTAATGCCCCTTTTTAATGTGCTAAATACGATTTTATTATTATATTTCCTTCATGGAACCAAAGATGCCAATAAAGAACCTTTATTTTTTAACAGTGCATATGTATGTAATACCAAATCCTCATTGGCTGATCGACTTCAAAACACACAACAACACAATCTTATCTACCAGAATGTGTGTTTATCCCTCACATACTCATTTTCATTAAAGGAACACTTCGACTTTTCGGGACTTTATCTTATTCACCGTATCCCCCAGAGTTAGATAAGTCCACACACACCCTTCTCATCTCCGTGCGTGCCGTAACTCTGTCTGACGCACCCGCCGCTAGCCTAGCTTAGCACAAAGACTGGAGGTAAACGGCTCCAGCTAGCATTCTGCTCCCAATAAGTGACATTTTCCAACATTTTCCTATTTACAGCGTGTATGAATAACAAGGTCACATGAGGCACAGCCATCTTCTAACCGTATACATACTGGGAACTATACACTTATTGGTAGCAGTATGCTAGCTGGAGCCGTTTACCTTCAGTCTTTGTGCTAAGCTAGGCTAGCGGTGGGAGCGTCAGACAGAGTTACGGCACGCACGGAGATGAGAAGGGTATGTGTGGACTTATCTAACTCTGGGGGATACGGTGAATAAGCTAAAGTCCCGAAAGGCGGCGTGTTCCTTTAAACATGGCATCTGTCCTGACTGAGGAAACGTTCCACTGGTGCTGCAATTGAAGCCACTTTCCCTACAAACCCGTGGTGTTTTTCACATGTTCTCGACAGACGAGGAGGTCGGCGGTCACAAGGGAATGGAGACGTTTGTGAAGCAGCCTGAATTTGAGGAGTTGAACATCGGTTTTGCCCTTGATGAAGGTAAACAGTGCTGTGGATTCAGTCTTCTAGTTCCTGTAGCCACTCTGACATGTAGATAGCGAGGGGTGAAGTAGTTATATACAGTCACACCGTTTTAGTTCTGACACAACCTCATGCTCATCTGTAGAAACAGTGACGACAGTGCATTCAAACACACAACTGTACCAGTGTGTGCAATTCAATCTGCATACAGTTCACTGTATAAACTACATTTAAAGAAGAACACACCAACATTAAGGAGACTTTCTGCCTGTCGGATTTGTTCACAGGTTTGGCAAACCCAACTAATGCTTATACTGTCTTCTACGGAGAGAGAAACCCCTGGTGTGAGTATCATGAGTGTGCGTGAGTGTCAGTGAGTGTGTGCGTGTGTGTGAGTGAGTGAGTGAGTGAGTGAGTGAGTGAGTGTGTGTGTGTGTGTGTGTGTGTGTGTGTGTGTGTGTGTGTGTGTGTGTGTGAGTGAGTGAGTGAGTGAGTGAGTGAGTGAGTGAGTGAGTGAGTGAGTGAGTGAGTGAGTGAGTGAGTGTGTGTGTGTGTGTGTGTGAGTGAGTGAGTGAGTGAGTGAGTGAGTGAGTGAGTGAGTGAGTGAGTGAGTGAGTGAGTGAGTGAGTGCGTGTGTGTGTGAGTGCGTGTGTGTGTCAGTAAACATGCGCTCTGTGCTGCAGGGATCACAGTTCGCTGTCCAGGAAGTCCAGGTCACGGCTCCAGGTTTGTGGAGAACACAGCAGCAGAGAAACTAGTGAGTGTGTTCAGAGTGTCATGTGACCAAACACCGGAGGCTCTAGTTGCAGTGCATGTGAAGTACGATTGAACAGAAAAATGCCAATCATCAATTTTCTCTATTTCTTTTTAAGAAGAATGAAAAAAAGAAAAGAAAAGAAAAAAAACTATTGAATGATAGTATATAAATGTGTGTATATATATATACTACATATATTTTTCTTTTTATATATATTTTTTCTTTTCATATATATGTATATATACTATTGTTCAAGTTTGGGGTCAGTAAGATTTTTCTTGAAAGAAATTAATACTTTTATTCAGCAAGGATGTTTTAAGTTGGAAAAACTTTGTTACAAAAGATTTGCATTTAAAATAAATGCTGTTCTTTTGACCTTTCTGTTTATTAATGCATCACTATTTCCTCAAAAATATGAAGCAGCACAGCTGTTTTCAACATTGAAAATAATCATAAATGTTTCTTGATCATCAAATCATCATATTAGAGTGATTTCTGAAGGATCATGTGACACTGAAGACTGGAGTAATGATTGATCACAGGAATAATTTACACTTTACTATATATTCACATAGAAAACAGCTGTTTTAAATTGTAATAATATTTCACAATATGACTGTTTTTACTGTATTTTTGATCCAATAAATGCAGCCTTGGTGAGCAGAAGAGACTTCTTTCAAAAATATTTTTAAAATCTTAAGGCCCGTTTACACCAAGAATGATAGCTATACTGATAACGATAAAGATATGGTTCTAAATATAGAAATATAGCAGAGTTCACATCACAGCTATAACAATAACTATATAGAGGAACCATATATTCAGAATCACTTTAAGATTTTAAGGGCTCATCGTTAGACTTGGTGTGAACGGGCCTTTACAGACCCCAAACTTTTCAACAGTGGTGTAACTCATTCTTTAAATTACCCATAAACACACAGTAAAATGAAGATTTTCAGCATCAATATGCATAAAATAAGTGATATCTGCTTCAAATGGATGTTGAATATTGGAAACAAATGTCATTTTATATTCTGTCTAAAACTACTTTAAACAACACGTTCAGGATGTGTAATAGTTGCGGATGTTCAGAACTCATAGCAACTGAGAAACTACACAAAATATCTTCACTTTTAAGAAATCGGCAGGATTTATGAACCAATGAAAGCGTAAAGTTGTTTAAAATTGTGAGAAACTACACAAATGAGCTAAAATCATGAATTTGTTCCTGTTTGTGATGGATGTGTCTCTGCTGTGTCACAGCGGCGAGTTATTAACTCCTTCCTGGAGTTCAGAGAGAAAGAGAAACAGCGGTGAGCTTTATTCACAGGTTGACTTTTCAGCAGATGCTTACAGGAGAGCTGGTAAATGTGGAAATACACCCGTCTGTGTGGTTTGCAGGCTGGACATCAGCGAGTGCTTCACTCTGGGAGACGTCACCACCATCAACATGACCATGGTGAAAGGGGGCGTGGCCTATAACGTGGTTCCTGCAGAGATGGACGTGAGCTTTGACTTGAGGATCCCGCCCACCGTGAACCTGCCGGTGTGTATCTGGACCGGTGCATAAGTTGATTTGCTTTGAACTGATTGTCACTCGTGGTTCTGGTCATTCTGCAGGAGTTTGAAGAGAAGATAAAAGCCTGGTGCAGAGAAGCTGGGGAAGACGTCACGTATGATTTTGCACAGGTCTGATTTATTTTTACACACAACATGAAACAGATTCAACTGGCCTTTCGTGTGTCCGCCAGGAGACTAAGAGGTTTTCAACTAAAAACGTGAAACTTTGTATGTGTTTTGGCCGTTTATTTACCCGACAACTGCGTTTTGAGGGCCTGAAAAAGTGTGCGTTTCAAGTTTTTGAAAATGATACCATTATCATCTCTTTGTAAACTAGAAAAACTAGATTTTGTGAATACGGTGACTTCATGCGCATGTGTATTACGTGTTCAGTCTATTGTGTTTCTTTACAAAGTGACGTCGCCACCTACTGGCCTGGCATGAATAATACAGCGTTTTTAGTCGTTTTCACGGATCCGTGTGAACGGGGATCATTTTGACAATGTTGTCGTCTGTGCGTGAGAAACACAAAGGAAAAACGTTTCAGTTTTTATTACATGTGGCCCTATTTTAACGATCTGAAACGCAAGTATCAAACGCGAAACGCAAGTAACTTTGTGGGCGGGTCTCGGGCGCTGTTGCTATTAAACCGGCGGGATAAATGACTCTTGCGCCCGACGCAAATCTAAAATGTGTCGGTCTGAAGTCGCTTCATTACTCATAGGTGTGGTTTGGGCGTAACGTGAAATAAACCAATCAGAGCGTCATCTCACATTCCCTTTAAGAGCAGACGCGCTTGTTCCATGGCGGATTGCTATTATAACGGCGGATTTGCCAGACGCACGCCAGGAGCGGTTCACAGCCGAGGAGACCGACGTTCTCGTCAGGGCCGTAAAACACAGAGAAGTGACATTGGGGATGGAGAAACACACCCAAATTAGCTTCGGTTAAACAGGCGTATAATAATCTGGGTAAATGTGTAAGCTAGATTTATGCCTATTTTTTCACACCTTCATGGACACAACAATGATTTCCCTCATGTGGAATATTTTTCCTTGTAATTATTTATGGTTTGCAAAAATGTGAACAACTGCGTCTGTTTAGAGTAGAGATTAGCAAAGTGTATGCGCACACGCTACATTATGGCCAAGCATGCGCCCTTAAAATAGCATCTGAACGCGCCACTGACTTTAGACGAGGTTTCTCCTGGTCAGTGGCGGAATTGTTTTTCTGAAACTGCAAAATAGCACCAGGAAAAGTCCGCTGTGCGCGGGTGCAAAATAGGAATGATACATGCGTCGGTGTACAAAGTCAGTTGCGCTGGGTGCAAGATAGGGCCCATGGTTCTCATGTAAACGTATCGTAGAACCGTTGGATAATTTACCTTTGACATTAGCCGGAATGATGTTATTACATAAGCTTGCATTAAAAAAAAATCAGTGAACACAAATATCTCATCAAATGCAACACAAGTGAAGACACTTCAAATGTTGGCTTGACAAAGCCTTGTCAAAAGTTGAAATAGTAATATAAGCACGATGGTTTGATTGGTGATTTGAGAAGTTGTGGCCATAAATATTTCTTAATGCCCATGAACTGTATTTTTAATTATTTTAATATTTTTGAAATAATTCATTTATTTAATGTATTTAGATAAATATATATATATATTATAATAACATATAATATATAAAATTAATTGCAAATTTATCGCACATCAAATTTGGCTGAGAAATTCCCTCCAAAAGATAATTTAAAGTCATTATTGTGTTAATCTCAAATAGACTACAAAAAGTAGCTTTGTAAATGAAATATATATATATTTTTTAATGAAATGATACTCATTATAAATGATAAGTCATTTATTTATTCATTCAAACAGCTGATTCGTTCAGTAATGAAGTAAATGGCTCTCTTTATGAACGAGTCATTGAATCATTGGCTCACCCGATTGATTCGCTCAACCCAGATTCATTCAGAAAGGAAACGCCACTGTGTTGCTCAGAGACGCACAACACTTCTGCTCTGGCTTTATTGGTCATATTTTCATTGGGAAAATTTTGCAAAAGCAGACAATATTATGTCTGTAAAATATAACACAATATTAACTTCTTTATTTATTGAACTGTTGTATAAAATCAATATCACATTTGCGCTCGTGCTATTCGGGACAAAAACATCACTTGTGTGATATTGCGCTTGTTACTCATGTGATATTGCGTAACAATGATATAAATATGAAACAAAAACTCATACAAGGTCATTTTTGCCCTGATTTCTTGTATTTTAGGGGCATTATAATTTAATATTATAGGCTCCATCACACAGTGAGCTGTTGTCCTGCTTCATGTTCATCACATGTTAGAGGACCTATGTAGGTCTAAATGCGTTCATTTCAGCTTTATTTATTTATTTATAACTAATTAATTAAATTATCGCGTCAAATCGACAGCCCTATTTTTGATATATAATAATATATATGTGTAAATGTATATATGCATGAAGAAAAAAGCTGTTTGTCCACATGATTTGGTTTCATACCTGTTGTTTTTTCTTCTTCTCTTCAGAAACACATGGATCAGAACTTCACGTCGACGGAGGAGAGCGACCCCTGGTGGCACGCGTTCAGCTCCACCTGCACAGCCATGTGAGCGAGACACACTGACGCTTGTGAGCATGTGTTTTTAGTTGAGCATGTGTATGTGACTCTGTCCGTCTCGTGACAGGAACGTGACTCTGAAAAAGGAAATCTTCCCTGCTGCCACAGACAGTCGCTTCATGAGGGAAGTAAGTGTTTCACTTCTGTCTGCAAGAACAAAGAACCCGGCCCATAATCTAAAATATACCTAAATATATGTGCAATTGTGTGTTTTGTAGGTGGGTCTTCCTGCCATCGGCTTCTCTCCGATGAACCTCACCCCCATCCTGCTTCACGATCACAACGAGTACTTGAACGAGCAGGTGTTTCTGCGGGGCGTCCAGGTGTACGAGCGTCTGGTGCCCGCCCTCGCCAGCGTGGCTCCTCTGAGCGGAGAAGTGTAGATCACACACACACACACAGCTGCTTCACACATATCGACAAACACATCTGCCGCCGTAACACCAAAGATCAGGGCTGATCCCATATAATGAACTCTCTTTAATTAACTCAGGAGTTCCTTCCCTTCATTAATGTCTTAGATATGATTTTAAGTCTTAATTGTCTGCACATTTAGAAGCTGCTATTAAGAGTTGTTTTAATTCATAAATGGTATAAATGTAACACTCTTAAAGGAACAGTTCACTTTAAAATGAAAATTCTGTCACATACACCGGTTATAAATGATGACAGAGTTTTCATTTTGATGTGAACTATTCCTTTAAGGTAGGCAGTTTGTGTCTCGTACATCTAATGAAATAAGGAAATGAATTCAGAGACTCAAACCCTATAGCTGTGCTTGCCATAGATGCATTATATTTTTTAATACAAATGACTTGGATGCAATCTTATAGTTATGTATACTGAAACTGTGTGTGGGTCGTTGATTACTATGATGCCACACAATAATAATTATACACAATTATACTGAGTCACGTTTCATGGGTTATGATTTTTGAAGTCAGAATCTCTGTGGTTGACTGGTGCTACTTTGCCCTCCTGAATAAACAGAAGTTAAGAGGTACCATATATCGACTCTGTCAGACATTATTATGTGTGTATTATATTATTGCATTATATTAAACCAGTGTGTTTTGGAATTGGTATTATGACATTAATATTTTGTTTTCAAATGCACTATTATTAGCGTCTTCCACAATTGCCTACATTCAACTTTTTATTGTTTCCATATTTCATCATTGGCAAAGGCTACTATTAGATGGATGGATTGATATATTTTAATATATATTCTATAGATATATAGTATTTTTACACTTGATTTATTACAGCTTGATTGGAAACAACACACAATAAAACAACACAAAGCAATACAAATATTTTGGTAAACAAATATTCTAACACTTTTGATTAAACATTTCCAGTACAGTTTTAATGTGATATTCACAAGATTAAAACTGTTTTATCTGTTTGTTTTTAATAAAAATCAACCCTGGGACGGTAGAGATCCAGAAGTTGAAAAAACAGTAATATCATATAAACAGTAATAAGTCTTTTCTGTGATGCCGTAGGACAGCTTTTTGTGAGGAAAAACAAACATTAACACAAATTAACAAATTAATAAGTCAATCATGATATCAATCTGAAGATGATAAGAGAGTTAATTAAGTCTAAGCTTTAAAATAGTATGTGCTGACCCGTGTGTCTAAATCCTAATGCAGCCTAAAGGGGGCGCCGTGAGACGGCGAAACAGAGAATCTCTGCAACTCCTCTATAAATCCAATCTCACAATTTATTCTTTTAAGGTTACTTTCTTTTCCTCATGAAATCTGACTTCTATGTTTATAAGGACATCTTGGGTCAAATATATCTTTACACCTAACAAGCGCACTGTAGTCTTCTTTTCTGTGTTTATTGTGGTGCACATTACAATAAGCCCAGCAGGAATAGCTGCTATCACAATTTAAAAAATCCAAATAAATACTAATAATAGTGGTCTCAAACTCGCCTGCTCGGACGTTTCTAGAGATGTGTGTGTAATTAAACTCTACAGGACAGTGATCCTCCAGGAGCTGAGTTTGAGGCCACTGATTCAAAGCCATCCAGCTAAATTAACAAACAAACAACAATGTATCCCATGTTCATGCGATTCCCCTAGAAAAATACATTTGTTGTTTATGGTAATCAGTTTATTGTCCAAGCATGGCCTTTTAGGGTGCAAGGACAACAAGCAACAATATCCAGCAATATCCTACATGTCCTTTGCTGATTTGAAGAGACATGGCTTCCCTTTTTACCATTCACTTCTGTCAAGCAAACGAAAAATCACGTTTTGTGTCTACTGAAAAGCATCACAAAGAATCTGATGAAATTATGACTAACCACTTGTGGGGCAGGTCCCACTAATACAAAGACTCCGTCAGCAACTGTGGGGAAGTCGAAGTGACAAGATGCTAAGTCAATCAAAACAGTTATTAACAACATTCGGCAGGAGCACGTTCAGATAATCTATCCAATCAGCGCAAGGGGAAGCTTATATAGAGAGCCGACGTACCTCTGTTCAGTTTTTCCAGCATCCCTCCCTCAACTACAACTCCTCAATCTCAGTTATTACTGTCCCATCCAGGGATGGGGGAACTGCTCTGGATTCGGGCCAAACCCTTTCCTCGGACAACACGGCAAATTTGCATGTTCTATACTATATCTGATTATATGTTAGTCTGAACTCGTAAATTGATTCTAATGGGACAAAATGGTTGGTTGGTGGACACTGCCATTATCTGCCAAATATGAGTGGGCTGTCCATTTGCATTTTATTTGAAAAAGATGTTCACATCCATAAACCTGTTATCAGAAGCCCAGTAAATAGATTGCAAGTAAGTCTGTCCATTTCTAATTTATTGAAAGGGCAACTGTAGGTTGGACCTCTGATGATCCCCGTTGTACACTGGTTTGTCCACAAACCTGATTACAAAAGAGTTGCCTCTCTCTCTCTTCCAAGTTTAGGATGAATTGAGAGTTTTTAGAGTGCTGTCTTATATTTGACAGCGTTCTTGGGAAGCGTGGGCGTCTGACGGCTCCTTACAGCAGTGTGTCCCAACCCTGCTCCTGGAGGCACACCAACAGTGCACATTCTGGATGTCTCTCTCATCTGACCCACATATTTCTGGTCTTGGAGTCTCTACTAACGAGCTGATGAGTTGATTCAGTGTGATTGATTAGGAAGAGTTGGAAAATGTGTAGTGTTGGTGTGCCTCCAGGAACAGGATTGGGAAACACTGCCTTAGTCATGTAGAATCAAGAAAAAAGGGAGAGGAGACAGCAGTTGTGCTAACTTGTACAAAATACATTCGGAGGAGAACTTTTTACCTCATCTAATTCATCAGTGAACTCCTGGTGTTTGACTCCCATCTCCTCCAGACTGGTGCTGCCTGAAGTCAAAGAGGAGCAGACTGAACTGGCCTTCCTAACATAGTGTCGGCCCAGATCCGGCCCACGTCTGGTACGCATTGAATCTACGTGTATTCGTGTTCTCCCGGATCTGGGCTGACACTATGTTGCTGTCTGGGTCATGAATTGAGAGATTTTACTTTGGGATTATGGACCTAGGTCAACTAGAACGAGAGCCAAAAAGAAACGACAGGATAAACACAAAAAGTCACAAACTAGCCCACAAAAGGTCACAGAAACTTGACCACTTCCGTGAGCTGCTAATGGTGGTGAATGTCGAACATTCAGGGGACTCTCAGCTCTCCTGTAAGTAGTTATTTCGATTCTTACAGATTCTGAAGGTGAAGGAGAAGCTTGTCAGCCTTTCCTGCCGCTTCAGAAAATCCTGGCACCGCCAGAACTCCTTTGGTTTGAGGGTCATGTGAGCTGCCTGAAAAACAGGTTTATCTTGTGCAAAGAAATCTGCCGACACAGTAAAACAAACCGCAACAGCAATATCAGCAAAATCTGGTGCTGTTGAGCTGCAAAAGAGAGGAAAACACTCACCTTTCAAGAAGACATCACCCTGGGAGGTTTGATCTCGCCCGCTCTACCTCCTCGATTGTTATGTTTTGGAAGACAGGTAGGCGGCCAGCCTGCAATAAAAACTATTCTGCAGCTTTTGCAAGTCACTGTCCTCCAGGCGATCTGCACACAAAACATTCTGAGCGCTCTGTCTCTGTGAAAACTGGAAGTGGACAGTCGAGAAGTGGAAGTGAGTCCAAGAATTCCTGGGATCGCATTTGGCCGGGACTGACTCCTCAGCAGCTCTGATTTCAAGAGCCAGCTCTCCGTGGCACACTGCTCATCTTCCTCCCCCTCAAGAGCACACGCTGGTCCTTTAGCCTGTCCAGATCCTAGAGTTGGCTCTCCTCCTCTTCCAGATCCAAGATGGAGGCCATTGGTACCTTGATCAGTTTAGCAATGATTTCCTTGCGCTTATTGTACATGTCAACATGGCGGCTTTAATCTTAATGTGGTGATGCGATCAACCATTATAGTTATTATGGGCGGATATGGTACATTCTGCGGATTTAAAAGGAGATGAGACTGACATCTAACTAAGCGTGTCATTCTGGGTCCTGATTTCAAGGTGGTTTGGTGTTGTGTGGTGAGAGAGCACGAGTAGTTGCTGTGTTTATTGGATAGGCAAGACGAATCCCCCAATTCTGAAGGGGTGTGTAACATGTTCTATGGCTGATGCATTCATTTTAATGTTTGTATATTAAAATAGACCAGTTTTGTATTTTATTGTATGGTGTTTGGAGGAATAAATTGTGTGAAACGCTTTATCATTGTCTGATATCTGACTCAGCCACTATGTACCTGTGGGTCCCCGGCCAATTTCCGGGGTGGCGTAGTCTATTTAGTGCCATAATTGGCATTGTATTAAGCTTTTTATAGCATACTGCCACATTAAGATGCCTTAGACAATAATATTTCCTTAAATTCCCTACAACATAAAGATGTTTGTCCAATTTTGCACATTCCTTGGTGTCCACCAAGATATGACCATCAATGAATACTGGAATAAATTGCAAGTGACATGGCTGTATCTCAGCTCTGGAAAGACCTAACAAGTCCAGAGTAGCACTCCTGTCAACATATCAGTATCCAGAAAATGATTGGAGAAACTTATACCCTTGCTTGACACTAAATGAAACTCATTATTCTGAAAGGGAAGGTCCATATGTGTACATTTGAGGTGTTTCCAAACCCTGCTCCTGGAGGCACACCAACAGTGCACATTTTTGGATGTCTCTCTCATCTGACCCCTCTATTTCTGCACTTGGAGTCTTTAGTAATGAACTTATGAGTTGATTCAGGTGTGATTGATTAGAAAGAGTTGGAAAATGTGTAGTGTTGGTGAGCCTCCAGGATTGGACACCCCTGCTCTAGAGTAGTGTTTCCCAACCCTGGTCCTGGAGGCTCACCAACACTACACATTTTCCAACTCTTTCTAATCAATCACACTTGAATCAACTCATCAGCTCGTTAGTAGAGACTCCAAGACTAGAAATATGTGGGTCAGATGAGAGAGACATCCAAAAATGTGCACTGTTGGTGTGCCTCCAGGAGCAGGTTTGGGAAACACTGGCCTAGAGCACAGGATCTCAACTCTGGACCTCTAGATGCACTTTCCTGCAGAGTTTATCGTAAAGTTCACCTGCCTGTAGCTTTCTATTAATCCTGAAGACCTTGATTAGGTTTGTCTAATTAGGGTTGGAGCTAAACTCAGCAGGAAAGTGAATCTCGAGGGCCAGAGTTGCCCACCTCTGGTGTATGGGGTCATATAGCAGTCACTAAAGGCGGCATACACTGCGATTTTTGTCCGATTTTGAGCCTAATTCTGACTTGTGCGACTCTTTTTTGGGTCGGTCCAATTGTCAGCTTTGTCGTGCGTCATTTGTCGTGAAGTGTTCGTGCAGTGTACAGGGGTTCGTGCAGTTAACCTCTCACGACGGCAATCGGATGGTCGCTCCTCGTCACTATATCGCACAGTTGAAGCAGAGCTACGAAACGATTGCCCTAAACTCAGTGTTTATTCCCTCACTGGACCGGCGTGAAAACAGAAGTTTAACCGTTCCTTCTGCAGCAAGAAAGAAAATGAAAAGAGGGAGATCTTAATTTCTGAAGCTAACAAACTAGCTACAAATTACTATTGCTTACCTCCAGTTTGTGTTGCAAAATGGATAAACCATATATTACCCACGTCTTCCAAGTGCACGTGCGATGTGGCTACCGTGCCCCTTTAATTTGTTTGATCATGATTTCACTTTTCTAACTTTAGTTAGTGTGTAATGTTGCTGTTTGATCATAAACAACATCTGCAAAGTTACAACGCTCAAAGTTCAAAGCAAAGGGAGATATTTGCTTTTAAAGAAAACGTGTTTTAAGGACAACAAACAGCTGGTAGGAACTACACCACATTCCTCACGGGTTAGTGACATCACCAACCCTAAAATTTACATAAACCCCGCCCCCTGAACACGATTTATAGATGATCATGACAGAATATGCTAATCAATGACTAATAATGACTTTAATTTGTTAAACAATGTCCATGTTAAACAAACTGTTTTTGAAATAAAGCTGTTTTGACTAATTATTGCAGTGTTCGGAAATATTAGACTGTTAATCATTTTAATTATAGGCCTATTGTAATCGACCTAAATGTTTTTAGACAATTTTCAATGAGGAGTAAGCTTCTATGTAATCTTTTATTATCCTCACAGTGCGTTGGTTATGCGGTGGTGCGCTATGAAATTATTGCGTGGCAAATTAATTTATAATAGCCTATCAATTTAATAATAAAAGTAGGCCTTCCCTAATAATACTACTAATAAAATAATACTAATAATTTTATGCATAAATTGGAAATGCTAAATCATCTTAATATTGATAGCTGATGCTTGTTTTGACAATATCTCTGGATACATGATATCATCTATTGGCGCAACCCGGCACATCGCACATATTTCACACGTATAGTGTGAGCAGTCTAGTCACAGCTTGTGACTTTTTCTAGAGATCCTGAAAACCTTTATTAGCTTGTTCGGGTGTGTTTTATTAGAGTTGGAGCTAAACAGTGGCTGTGTCTGAAATCGCCCCTATACCCTTAAATTGGGCACTATTTCAGGGGACAGTCATTTATAGTGGTGTCTGAAACCATAGTGGACGCTATGGAGTGCACTAAATTAATCCCACAATGCACCGCAATAACGAGTTTACAACTGATGTATGCTTAACGGTTAGAGAATACCCATAATGCACTGTAAGAGTCGAGTGCTGAATGAATTTGGCGTCTGACCAGAAGTTGGCGCCGAGGCTGAATCATCCATCCATCCATCCAAAACAAACCGCTGGTCCAATGTGGCTATAGCGTAATATACAGGTATAAAATCCTTTTTAATTGGTTATTAAATTGTTTAATTAAGGTTTATAGACAGTTTCCATGACAGAGTTTAAGATAAATCTTGTCATCTTCCTATTGGAGCTGCCAGTTTGCTAAGTTTAAATCTATACATAAGCAGCAGCTCATCCGGCGCACTCAGTGTCCAAATTCACTCACTCGTTTTCACTCACTCACTCACTCACTGAATATATAGTGTAGATAGACTATAGTGCTTCTCAGGATGCCTCCCTCATCAAACACACCCAATTCAGGTCTTGCAGTCTGTACTAATGAGCTGATGAGTTGAATCAGGTGTGTTAGATGAGGGAGACTGTAAAGTTGTGCAGTGGTGTGTGTGGTCCCCAGGACGGACAGGTTTGTATCAGTGGACTAATGTAGGCAATAGTGCATGAGGGTATAGGGGGTGATTTGCAACTCATTACTTTTCTCAGTGAACTAGACAATGTGCAATGCATGCATCTCACCATATCACACATATGGAAGCAAAATGCCAGGGTCTATTCATGATGCACGAATATATGAGTCATTGACTCATTGCACCACAAGTATAAATTATGCCACTTTAGACTCAACAATGTTTAAAGTTCTAAATTAAAGCACACCAACTTTTCTCGCCCTCTCTGGTTATCTTTTTCCGTGACACTGGGCACAAGCACAGTTTAACCTCACCCACAGCCCGAGGTTTCAGTGTCTATCTGGGCCGAGGCCCGCAGAACCCATTAGACCACAGAGAAGGCCTGGAGGTCAGAGATAAACCGGTTTCAGAGACGGTGAGCATTCAAACAATTGTGCAATATGTTTTTTAAATGGCGCTATATAAATGAATGTGACTTGACTTGACATTCACAGTAGTATATCAGCGAGATTTGTTGACTGGAACGATTCCATGTCACTTTTTTTTACATTTCACCTTTCATTCTCTTGGAGTTATGAATAGGCTATTATGTTTCAGTTTAAATTTATGTTGTTGTTTTTATTCAACTTGTTTTCTTCATACGTCGCTGACCTCGTTCCCAAACGGATGTTCTCCAAAAACAGTGAGTCTACAGTTATTTACGAACGGCTCGCGAATCGTTTCGACCGAATCTTTCGAAAGAACGACTCGTTCGCGAGTGTCCTGAACTGGAAACGGAGCCCGTGATTCAGCGCCTGCTATCGGCCGAGGTCAGATCGCATATGCTCCACATTCCCTTCTGAATCTGAAGCGAAGCACCGCCTCTGACCATCGCAAATCTGTGTGTGTGAGAGATGAGCAGGAGCAGAAAAAGCCGTCCTGATAAGTGAGGTCCAGAAGCGTCCCAGTCCAGTTGAGTGTCGGTTCGATGATGGCCGCGGCTGTGGAGAGAGGAGGGGTCCGGGCCGCCTTCATGAGCCCGGGTGTCGGTGCCCCCGCTCCCGCACCCGCACCCGCGGCGCCCGGGGGATCAGCCATGGCCGGAGCTCTGGGCTCGGGCTCGGGTGCGGCGGGTTCGGCTCCCATCATGCCCGTGCCCATGAATTTGTTTGCAACGTGGGAGATTGACCGCTCATCTCCGAGCTGCGTTCCGAGGTACATCAAACCTAACGCTATTATTGTTGATGTGTGTGAATAATAAAGCTTCAGTGTTTATGCATTTGTCCGGTTGCATGCTTTTCTGTGCATGCAACATGGGCTTTAACTCGCGCATGTAACGTTAACGTTAATGCTTGAGGTCAAAACAAAACTCGTGCATTCAGTGTTGTAATGCTGGTGGATATATGAACACATGGAAACATGAGTATGTTCATTTTAAAGGGCATTTATAGACATGCCAAGTGTCTGTAGACAGAAATCATCAATAGTTTTGACCGGATTAATGCGCTTGTTTGGTAAAGCAGGTCATAAACAAATCATGTGTGTGTGATGCTGAAAAAACACTTGGAAAATGTTAGTGTTTCTATAGGCACATTCCTTTGTGTTTAGTTTGTTTTACACACACACACACACACACACACAATTAGTTAACATGTTTTGGGTGTCATATAAACACACCCACTAAAGTTAAAGCATTGCAAATCGAAGCCTGTGATTAACAACTATAATCATTGTTTGATTTCAATATCAGTCTTCTGATAGATGCTGTCAACATGCCGTTTTGTTATAGTGCATTAATATCATGTAATAGCAACTTTGCACACATTTACAGAAAAATCTTCTTGTTTTGGATTGAAAATGAGGATCGAGCATGTTTTTTATGTTTTTTAAAGCGCATGTTAATTCTGTCTGGAGCAATCGGTGGGCTCAAAAGCCCTTTTGTGTTCATTACAGTAAATCAATGCAAATTTGAGCTTGTTGTAATGGCCATGATGGACATCATTTGTTTGCAACAACATGCATATTCTGCATGATTTTAAAAATGACATCAGCATCAGGTTATAAAGGCTTTTTAACATTTATAAATGCTGTATTACATGAGTGTTGAACTGGCACAAAAGTGCGGCATGTTTTTGTGAAAGCAAATCCTTCCATATAATGTGGCTGAAAGACGAATAGTGAAGGAGTTGATCAGCTCTGTGTTGCACTATGTATGTTCATATAGACCTCTATAGGGTGAAATAAAATGTGCTCATCATCCCAATATTTTCAAGAATTATCAATACGTTGTTCTATTTCCCCGTTATCACTTTTTCTCACAATTGCGAGTTAATATCTCATAATTGACATTTTCTCAGAATTGTAAGATATAGTTTATATCTCACAATTTGGACTTTATAACTCACAATTAAGTCATAAATGCTTAATATAAACTCGCAATTCATTTGGCAATTGGCAGTTCATATTATATCTCGCAATTCTGACTTTTTTCTCAGAATTGTGAGATATAAACTTGCAATTGCCAGTTATAAAGTCCAAATTGCGAGATAAAAAGTCGAAATTACCTTTTCAATTTTTTATTTCGTGGCGGAAAAAAGCATCCATATTTAACAAAAATAATAACTGAGAAAATAGAAACAAATGTGATGGGTCACACTGGAACTTTTGGGAACACTCATTTTTACCTTTAAATTATAAGGATAAATAAATAAGTAAACAAATCAAATTTTAAAAATCAAAGGGCATTCATACAGTACTTTTTACGAATTGAATATGTCTTAAAATGCTAAGCTAAATTTCACTGTATAGTAATTAAAAGTAATTAATACTTTGCTCTTGGAATTTTTTTATTTATTTTTTTACAATACAGTATATATATATATATATATATATATTTTTTTTTTACAGTATTTATATAATAGGATAAAGTACTCCCATATGAATTTGTATAATCGCATTGGTGCATTTTCAGCTTTAGGAGTGGACCTTCATGCTCAGTTTTACGGATGAATGGAAAGCTCATTGGATTCTCAAGCATTGTAAAGCATAAACAAGCACATCCCGGGTCTGTTGTTTTCTACAACTGTCAGATCAAATCTTAACACAAAACAGCACGATAAAACAGAGTTCATACTTTGGGAATCTAAAACAAAATGCATTTAATGGAAGATCAGATTCACTAAATATGGCAGTTTACACATAATTTCTGGTTGCACTTTATTTTTCAGTACATGTACTTACAGTGTACTTACCCAAGAAAGCACTGGTAATATAAGGTAACTACATGGGCTAAGGTTAGGTTTAGTGGTAGGTTAGTACCTAGTTATAACCCAGTTACTGTAACAACTATAAGTACATAGTATGTACATGGGGAACAGGACTGTGAAATAAAGTGCTACCTAAATTCTGGTCATGGATGCTGTATTTGACAATGCAATGCCTAAAAACATCCCTTGGCCGTGACTATGTTTGCAATGTATCACACAATGTTTGGTTCAGTATGTCGCAAGTGGGATCTGTTCCACCTTTCTGTTGTTGTGTTTGGATGATGGGCTCAGTACAGCGAGTGACTTGCGTATTACGCTCCACAGAGAGCAGCGAGAACTGGTGGGACTAGATTAATCAGCTCGGCCCAGATGTGTCTCGATGGCGTCGGTGATGAGAGCGGAACCGTGTCTCGCGTTGGGACTCGCGGGCGTCCCTCAAGGATCTGGACTTCAGTGGTTCACAGCTCAAGAGTCGTCATCTCAAAGAAAGGCCAAATGTGAATATCACTGAAATGCCAAAGCTTTTTCTGCTCTGCTTCACACAGCAATGATGGTTGGATGTCCTGAGTCTCTCTTAGACCCATTGGGCTTGGGAATCAAGAATCTGTTCTGTCCTTTTCCAGTTTCCCAGTTCCGTTAATGGATAATTGTACTAAAATGTTCAGTGTTTTCAGTCGTGACTTGCATCACAATGGCTACGTTTACATGCAACCAAATAATCCGTTACACTCGAAAAAACGCTGGGTTGTTTTAACCCAATTTTGGGTCAAATATGGACAAACTCAAACATTGGGTTGAAAATTTTATAAAAAAAATTAACCCAATGGCTGGGTTTGTCCGTATCTGACCCACATTTGGTTACAACAACCCAGCATGTTTTAGAGTGTAGTAATTGGATTGACGGCTCAATCGGACTCAAAAGCCTTCATGTAAACACTTTAATCGATCCGATTGAGCTCGATCCCAATAAAATTTCGATCGGATTGATTCCTTTTCTGATCCAATCCAGAGAACATGTAAACACTTGATTGGATTGAAAACCGAAACTGGGGTCGGTTTCACAAAGATAGACTTTGACTATGGCTTATAGTAGATAGTCAGACTTCAGATAGACATCTAAATCAGACCGTTGCACAAAGCACTTAAGACTCTGACTATCTTAAGTAGGACTACACTGCAATGCATTCTGGGTAAAATAAGACACTTTTCAAAACAAAAAACATGGCGGATCGAGTAAGCGCATTCAACCGCTCAGTGCAGTTTACCCCAGCGGAGAATATGTGTTTGTTGGAGGAGTATAACAGTTACAAGGACATTTTACTTGGGAAATTTAGCGGAGAATGTAGAAACAAGAAGAAATGTTTAAATTATGAGCCATTTTCCCTTTTCTTTTGGCTGTTTGTAATGTAACTGATTGTTACTGCTGGTTGCCAAGGTAACAGAGTCTTAGACCTAAGTTAGCCTGGGGGTAAGGTGTGTCTAACACTATAGACCGGTCTAAAATAGCTTTGTGAAACCGGCCCCTGAAAGGACTGCGCATGTGCAATGACGATGAAATTGCGTAATGACGTGCGTAACGAGCTGTTGAATAAAGTGTCATATAAACGAGTGTCCCGTCATCCTAAACTTCTCCTTTCACTGCTCAGCATCTGTCAAATCTATTACGATACATATAAACGCGCACTTCAACCCAATCACGTGTTTAGCGGTCATGTAAACACTCAGAATGAATATGTAAACAGCCATTGTTGAGTGTTTCGTGAGGTAGTTTCCATCATCCAGTGCTATAGCTGTCCTATAGGTATTGACAAGGGCCACTCGAAGCGATGTATAGATCGTTCCCCTCCTTCCTCTTGTCCTTGCGAAGACAAACGAGTGTAAAGCCATCCAGGCATAGATCAGCCCGCAGTAATTAAACATGCAGCTCCCATCAGTTCACGCAGCCAGTGGAGTGTCAATTATTCATGCTCCTTCATTGGGCTTAATTGCTGTGGGACCCCGTGTAGGGTCATTATTTCTGATGAAACGCCAGCTGATGTCGGCAGGGCACATGATGTTGTCCTTTCCCAGAGATCCATGTGGTGGAAACACACGCATCGCTGTACCTCTTGAAAGCCATTGGTTTCCGTCGCTCGAGGATCCCTCAGGAAATGAGCCGCACCGTTCCCGACCTCCTTTTCTGTTTTAAAAGCACTGATACGCACTGAGAGGACTTCAGGGCGTCAGTAAATGTCTGCAGAAATGACCTCACATTGAATGTCAGTAGGGTCCAATGTTTCTGAAATATCAAAATATGTTTTATTCAAACAAGTTATCTTCTTTACAAAGAATTCCCAACGTAAATAAAGTGCCAAAATGAATTATTTACTCATCCAAGATGCATATGACTTTCTTTCCTTGGCCGAAGAGAAATTAAGGTTTTGGAGGAAAACTTTTCAGGATTTTTCTTTATCTAATAAGTGAATGGTGCTCAACATAGTCCATATTTGACAGCCCAAAATCCATATTTAGGCGGATGCACAGCTCCACACGACGCCAGCCGACAAATAGTGTAACCATCAGTCATCTGTTAATAATCAGGACATTTTCTATTTTGGTGAACTATTCCTTTAAATTGCGCATAATAACTTGACAGATTTATTCAAACATACATAAAAAATTAACAAAGCTCCTCTCTAGAGTTCTTTTTCCAGCTAATTAACAAACTTTGATCATTGAACAACTTTAACAAGCTGTTTGATTTGTTTTTCTGTGGTTATTGGATTGCATTTATTAACTTTCTGTGGTTATTGGAAGGCATTTATTTGGCCTCAGAAAAGACTGTCATTAAAAATTAGCACATTTTAATTGGGAAGAATCATTAATTGAACCAACAACCAATTCTGTTCAGTTCCTACCCTGTACTGAATGTGCATTAGTGGCTGTGGATGTTCACTTGTAAAAACAAATGTAAAAGCAGTGGGCTTGTTGTTTTTTACTCCATTATCGTAGACCTGAAGGAACTCATTGGGTTTAAAGCTGTGATTAACTCTATAGTTTCTCAATATCGGACGATTTGATGTGTTTTCTCAGTACTCTTTTAAAGAGGTCATCTTCAGCATTTGTCAGCCCAACGGGAGGCATTTTAATGAATTTTGGAGCGCCGCAGGAGCCCGGCTGGAGCCCGTGTGTGGTTTTGCGGTTCTCTTCCCGTAGTAGAGCAGGGATCACTGGATTCTGGTGTTATATCTGGAGTTTTCTTCCTGGCATTTTCTGCCCTGGAACTGATATGAAACAAAAACTGGCATTCGTATCTAGAAATGATCTGTGTTTTCAGTGTGTTGAATAAAATAAAGATTATAGGAGTATTTCAAAATAGCATTTCAGTCTTTCCACTTCCAAATTTCATGTTAAAATCAATGTTACTTTCTGTTTCTTTGTAATTATTTGTGAAATTTACTAGCAATTTCTGAGTGAAAATTGTTTCTAAGTAAATCCTACACAATTTTTTTTCAGTGTAACTGTAAAAAAAACTTACCAAACCTGTATATGGTTTAGCATCACATATTTAACTTTTATTGTAAAATACTGTCAAATCATGGCAACTCTCGGTATAAGTTTAAGCGTGTTATTGAATATGGTAATGTTAATGTATTTGGTCTAGACGGTATGGACTTGCTACTGCTAATAGATACAGAGACACTCTGTTGTGAACATGTAAGATATACAGTAATCCTGTATCAGATCTAGGCAGGTGGAGCTGGGGAGGTGGAGGGGTTCAGAGGAAGGACTAGCTCACAGCAAACACTGAACCAGACTATTTAAATGTTCAGCCAGCGATCTCATTGGCTGCATCCAAAATGGTATTCTTCCCTACTATATAGTAGGCCAAAAATAGTATGTGATAAAAGAAGCATGTCCAGATTCACAGTACTCGTAAAAGAGTAGCCGGATGACCTACTTCTTCCAGTGAGATTCTGAAGTGTGTGTATGATGGACACTTCATACACACACTGAAGTTGGGATGAAGTCACCCCCCCCCCCCTGAAAAGTTGTTCATGTTCTGAAAGTTTTAGTGCATTACTGTGTGGTTGCTGGGTATTTTCTAGGGTATTATTGGTGACAGCGTCAGAACATCAACGTGTAGACTAATAGTGCAGAATGTGAAAATGAAACCATGAATCAGAAAGATGCATGAAGGCTGTTCGGGGGCACCAAGTGTGTGTGTGCATTCATAGGGTCTGGTGTTTTCATGTTTGCATTGCATGCAGAGATTGTGGCTCTTGTGGTAAGAACTGTATGCACTCTCTTCCTCCTATTGTTCTTCCTGTATGTGTGTGCATGTAGGCATAGGATGTATATACTCTGCCGTTCAAAATTGTTTTTGTTTTTTTTAAAGACTTTTATGCAGCAAGGATGCATTACATTGATCAAAAGTGACAGATATTCACACATTCAATACACATTCACCACCCAGTTACCAGCTTAAGCAGGATTTTCTTCAGCCGGGAAGACATTTCCTTCAGGAAGAAATGACGACTGCATTAATCTCTCCCACCTACTTTCCTTTCATCTCGTTCTCTCTCTTCCTCTCTTCCTCTATCCGAATCACTCTGGAAGGATAGCACAGGTTTCTCTCTCTGGCTCTACTCCTCCACAAATGGAAAAGTACCCATGGCACCCCAGGGCAGCGCTGAGATTTGAGGCGACCAATAGCAGTGCAGCGAGAACGATGGTCCCGAACCGTGATCATCTGCAGTAAAGTTAGAGATAACTCGCATGTGGAGTGAAGAAACCCTGTCTGCTCCTGTACGGATCAGCTGCTGTACTACAATCCGTTTTATAATTAGCGTTGATTATGTACGAGGAGCAGAATTGATGCTACAAACAGCTCTAAAAATACACAATATTGAAAAGATTTGTGATAGTCCTACACTAAATACAAAATTCCTGTTCAAATATAGTCATAGGGAAGATAGATGATGTGTTTTATGAACATATGAGCGTTTTTATTTACACTTTTTAGTGTATTTTATCATTCGTTATTAAGTCACGTTGTGAGAATGTGTGTGTGTGTGTGTGTGTGTGTGTGTGTGTGTGTGTGTGTGTGTGTGTGTGTGTGTCCAGAGGCATTTCATTTTCTGTAAGAAGTGTTTCCTCTTCAGGAAAGAGCTCCATGCTGCCACTTCCTGTGACTGTTCAGTCCATCCCAGCCTTTTATTTAGTTCATGTATTTATTCATACGCAGTAATTAGGCCAGTGATGTTAATGTGTGAGATTTAGCACCTAACAGAAGATTATACTCTTATTCATGAACAACACGTCTGAACAATAAAAACAGAATGCAAACGCCGAATTTTCAGCATCATTACTCCAGTCTTCAGTGTCACATGATGCTTCAGAAATCATTCTAATATACTGATTAGGTGTATTTAGTGTATATTATTTTTCTATTTGTTGATTGTTTGTTCTGGATAGTTTCTTATTGTTCTTCATGCAAAAATAATAATAATTGTACTTAATAATAATTATAATGATAGTATTAATAATAATTGTAATAGTAATACACAGCAAGTCCAGATCCAAATGCAATAATAATGCACAATAACAATAATAATAATTGTATTTAATATTAAAGGGGTGGTTGATTATGATTTCACTTTTCTAACTTTAGTTAGTGTGTAATGTTGCTGTTTGAGCATAAACAACATCTGCAAAGTTACGACGCTCAAAGTTCAAAGCAAAGGGAGATATTTTCTTTTAAAGAAATAGCTTTTTAAGGACTACAACAAACAGCTGGTAGAGACTACACAACATTCCTCCCAGGTTAGTGACATCACCAACCCTAGAATTTACATAACTCCGCCCCCGGAAAACGATTTATAGATGATCAAGACAGAATATGCTAATCAATGATTAGAAGATAGTTAACTCCACATCAGCTGCATAAATTTAAACATAAACAAAAAAGTTTTTGAAATTTTCAGGACACAAGCTGTTGTAGCTCCGCCCCCTGTGCCGGGAGCAGCAGCTCATTTGCATTTAAAGGAACAAAACGGTGTGTTTTTGCTCACCCTCAAAAATTGGCAATTTTAACATGCTATATAAAAATATCTGTGGGGTATTTTGAGCTGAAATTTCACACAAACACTCTGGGGACATCAGAGACTTATTTTATATCTTGTGAAAAAAGCATTATACCACCCTTTTAATGTTTTTTTTTTTTTTTTTGTCCACACATCTGTCACAGTTATGTTTAGTTCCGTTTAGTTTAATAGTGTTTTGGATCTGTTTTCCCTGTTCTCGTTTGCCTGTGTTCCTAGTTAGTCTTCAAGGTTGTTAATTTAGTACCACTGTTCTGTTTTCCCTTGATTGCTCCCTTGTATATACAGTGAGGAAAATAAGTATTTGAACACCCTGCTATTTTGCAAGTTCTCCCACTTAGAAATCATGGAGGGGTCTGAAATTGTCATCGTAGGTGCATGTCCACTGTGAGAGACATAATCAAAAAAAAATAATCCAGAAATCACAATGTATGATTTTTTAACTATTTATTTGTATGATACAGCTGCAAATAAGTATTTGAACACCTGTCTATCAGCTAGAATTCTGACCCTCAAAGACCTGTTAGTCTGCCTTTAAAATGTCCACCTCCACTCCATTTATTATCCTAAATTAGATGCACCTGTTTGAGGTCGTTAGCTGCATAAAGACACCTGTCCACCCCATACAATCAGTAAGAATCCAACTACTAACATGGCCAAGACCAAAGAGCTGTCCAAAGACACTAGAGACAAAATTGTACACCTTCACAAGGCTGGAAAGGGCTACGGGGAAATTGCCAAGCAGCTTGGTGAAAAAAGGTCCACTGTTGGAGCAATCATTAGAAAATGGAAGAAGCTAAACATGACTGTCAATCTCCCTCGGACTGGGGCTCCATGCAAGATCTCACCTCGTGGGGTCTCAATGATCCTAAGAAAGGTGAGAAATCAGCCCAGAACTACACGGGAGGAGCTGGTCAATGACATGAAAAGAGCTGGGACCACCGTTTCCAAGGTTACTGTTGGTAATACACTAAGACGTCATGGTTTGAAATCATGCATGGCACGGAAGGTTCCCCTGCTTAAACCAGCACATGTCAAGGCCCGTCTTAAGTTTGCCAATGACCGTTTGGATGATCCAGAGGAGTCATGGGAGAAAGTCATGTGGTCAGATGAGACCAAAATAGAACTTTTTGGTCATAATTCCACTAAACGTGTTTGGAGGAAGAATAATGATGAGTACCATCCCAAGAACACCATCCCTACTGTGAAGCATGGGGGTGGTAGCATCATGCTTTGGGGGTGTTTTTCTGCACATGGGACAGGGCGACTGCACTGTATTAAGGAGAGGATGACCGGGGCCATGTATTGCGAGATTTTGGGGAACAACCTCCTTCCCTCAGTTAGAGCATTGAAGATGGGTCGAGGCTGGGTCTTCCAACATGACAATGACCCGAAGCACACAGCCAGGATAACCAAGGAGTGGCTCTGTAAGAAGCATATCAAGGTTCTGGCGTGGCCTAGCCAGTCTCCAGACCTAAACCCAATAGAGAATCTTTGGAGGGAGCCAAAACTCCGTGTTTCTCAGCGACAGCCCAGAAACCTGACTGATCTAGAGAAGATCTGTGTGGAGGAGTGGGCCAAAATCCCTCCTGCAGTGTGTGCAAACCTGGTGAAAAACTACAGGAAACGTTTGACCTCTGTAATTGCAAACAAAGGCTACTGTACCAAATATTAACATTGATTTTCTCAGGTGTTCAAATACTTATTTGCAGCTGTATCATACAAATAAATAGTTAAAAAATCATACATTGTGATTTCTGGATTTTTTTTTTAGATTATGTCTCTCACAGTGGACATGCACCTACGATGACAATTTCAGACCCCTCCATGATTTCTAAGTGGGAGAACTTGCAAAATAGCAGGGTGTTCAAATACTTATTTTCCTCACTGTATATATGCCTTCAGTTCATTCAGTTCTTGGTCCGGTATAGTTGCATTTATTGGTACGTGGTTGTGATTTATGTTTACTACCTGTGATTCTCCTTGTTAACATGCGCTTCATTAAAGCCACTCACACCTGACAGAATACTGGACCAATGAAAGTAAAAAAATGGACTTGCCGGCCGTCCCTTGAGCAGGAATCCCACGAGGACCTCACCAGAGGACATTAACAACTGGCGTCTAACAAACTTCCCAGGTCGGTCCATGTGAGTATTCAGTCTGACCAGCCTGAACGAGCACACAAAGGCAAGCTTGCCCCGTGATGGTCCTCTGGGGACAGTTTGTGTAGTGGGTCCCCATTCACCATCTGCCCTGCTGAGGAGGACGTCACCTGCCCCACTCTGGACCCAGAGCCCAGCCCACACCTCTCACGAACAAGACACCAGAGCCCATCGCAATGAGCCTGCCGAGATGAAAGAGCCAGTAAAGTGGACTGAGCCAGTCATCGCCCTGGAGAATCAGTCCATGAATGAAGTCTGACCAGGTGTGGGAACCGGTTACATCGTCGGTGCTTGTGGGCCTGCTTGTGGAGTTCATGGGTTTGGAAGAAAGCCCGTCCCACACTGGGGCATTGAGGGTGAGCTGCAGCTGGCCTCTGCAAATTTTTATGAGGATTTGAAAGTGGATATTTCCATGAAACTCCAGTCTCCGCTAGTCCTCCCCAGCTCAAAGTCTCCTGTGTCTCCAGAGATCCCACCCAGCCTCCCTCTCCCGCCTCTTCCTCCAAAGCCAGTCCTTTTGCCCCACCTCCGCTGGATCCCTTAAGCTCCTTGTCTCCTCCTTTGTTTGCTCCATTATGCTACATGGATATGCCTTGGATGTTCCAGTTACCAGCTCCACCTTGGCAAGAGGATCACCTGGCTCCGCCTCCAGCCGCCGAGCTCATCACTCCACCTCGGCTTGTCAACCAGCCGGCTCCACCTTGGCTCCTCTCTCACTTGGCTCCACCTGGGACCATCATCCTTACGGCTCCACCGGGCTCCTTCATCTCTCCGGCTTTGCCTTGGTTAGACGTTGATTTTCCTGCTTCACAGACATCCAGGCATTCATCTGCACTTCATCCCTCCACCCCTTGTGCTCCCTCCAGCTCCGCCTTGGTCCTCAGTCCCACTGGCTCCACCTCAGTGTTCTGGCACCCTGGCTCCACCTCGGACGCTTGTTGCTGTGGCTCTGCCTCGGTCTCTTGATCCTTCGGTGTCGTTCGGTCTCATCAGCTCTTCGGCTCCACCTGGGTCTCCACCGAAGTACAGTATATATATACAGTTTAAACACCAGAACCCCCGAAAATGTGTCAAAGAAACAAATGAGGACACAAATTTGTAGAATGGCATGGGTATCACACTGGTATTACAACGTAAACGTGGTTTATGAGGACATTTCCTGAGCCATCGCAATTAAAATGGCTTAAAAACATACTAAACATGTTTTATTAAAAATGTTTAAATGCAGAAAGTTTTTTGTGGGGTAGGTTTATGGGTAGGGTTAGTGTTAGGGGACAGAATATACAGTTTGTACAGTATAAAAACCATTATGTCTATGGAATGTCCTCATAATGATAGGTGCACCAACATGCGAGTGAGTGAGAGTGTATATGTGTGTGTATCCGCACGCAACGGAGATCAAGACAGAGCAATGCTTCAGATACCGTCAGACAGACACATGAGATGAGTCAACACCATCTGTGTCACAACACACAAATATATGTGTGTGGGCGAGAGAGAAAGAGCCATACACACACGTACTGTCATTCAGCATCTCAGACTAAAGAGCAATTCAGCTGAAATGAAAGAGGAAGCTGTATGGATTTGGGATTTTGTGTCATCTGGGACTGGGATAAACACACAGAGATTAGAGTATGTGAGAGCAGACATTCAACCCGTGCCATTGTTCTGAGCAAGTGGGGTGTAAGTGATGTGCATTAAACACATGCACACACACACAATGCAGTTGATCAATAAGAGATTAACAGGACTGTTTTTCCTGCATTTTGTCCCCCTTGTTCATTCCAGGATGTTGTTGATGTTCCTATAATGACCATTATGAATATATATAAAAAATAGCGTGACAGGGCTGTCATTTGCATCGGCAGTGTGTTGGAGCGAGTTTAACTGCATGTTTGTACATGATTTACGTTGAGTCCACATGGTCTGCTTTACTAGCAGGTGTCTTTCAACAAGTGATGGGACTGAATTCATTTCATTTTTGCATTGTTAGCATTCACTGAGTGCAAATAGCATATTTTCTTAGCAACTATATTCTATTCATACTAAGGGAAAATAGCAATAGATTCTATTTACACTGTGAAAATAGCAGTATTTTCTTTGCAATAACTGTAAAGAGTAGTTAGATGCTTTTTACACGTGTAGTTATAAGTCGTGGCAGATGCTATTTGCAGGTATGCAGTAATAACATAGAGAGTAATTGATTATATTTATTAATATTATTAAATGGATGCCACGTTATTGGGACAATAAAGCCCTCCCCACACCTACCCCTAACTGATAAACACTTTATTATTAAACACACGCTAGACACTTTATTTACACTTTTTTAATATTTTCTTCATTTTATTTGAAAATAAATGCCTTTCCGATCTGATATGTGATGGGAAAAGAGAGTAGAGCAAGTTCGGTTACCCGACTTACCGCTATTGGTATTGTTGACATTCCAGCTACTGCCGTGATTGTGTCTGGCCCAATCAGACATCACTGGGCAGAGTTAGTGTAAATAGAGGCTATTTACTCTAACTCCGCCCACTGACGTCTGATTGGGCCAACAAGGCGGGCTATTTGCACTTATTGTAAATAGACACTCCAGAAGACAAAACAAGAGCAAATTGCACTATTTGTGGCAAGAATGATCAAATCTTAAGTCTTTAAACCATTTCAATCAAGAATCAATGAATTGAAGCAAACAGTAAATGTGCAGTCACATCAGGCAAAAATGATCCGATGTCAATAGTGTTTGTATGAAGCACAGCTCACACTAAAGTCACTTTCACACCAAGCAGCTTTCTGTTGGTAAACATGCCAGAACCATGTGACCAACTTTAACCCGTTGAAAAATCTGTGTGGTGAAATCTTTCACAATTTACGTGCAAAAAATGATTGTAATGACTGGATTTCGGCCAATGAAAAATATGCCATTTTTGCTGCTGAAAAATCAAGTGCTATCAAAATTCTCTCGCATTTGCAATACACGAAAGAAAGAAGAATCATGAAAGTAGTGTATTGACATGCTCTTTAGGACACTTAGTAGTCTTGGCCCGATGTATGTGAACACTGAAAAGTGTGAGTATAGTTAATTTGTGTCCTTTTGTGTTTCATTTGATTTGTGCAATATCCCAAAGTCACCATGAAACCAAAATTGACAATTCCTGTTTGTATGGAATATTGGAGTATTTATTATAAATGATTGATCGGTGCATGTCATTATTTTTTTTTAATTCAGGTTCCTGGTAATCTTGAATCAGAGTAACTTCCCCTGCCTCTTGCAGCATCTCCTCTCTTCTCTGATGACGAGGGCGGGGCTATAACCTGTCAATCACATGAGATCAGCCAATAGCAAACCACAACCATCCAATCAATTCCCCACAGACAAAATCAAGCCCCGCCCACATTTGTTCTTATTCATAAGGCCGTTTCACTCAGATATACGTCACATAGGGAAGAAAAGACGAGCGCAACTTCAGTTTCATGCTGACTTTAAATCCATTTTAACACCAAAAGCACTGGTCACTTGCAGCTGGTTAACTTTTCTGGGATTTAGTTAAAGTCCTTAAGGACCAAATAAAAATCATCTCCATGTTCATGATGGATTTGATGTTTAATTGCGAACAGCCTTCGTTTTGTTTATAATTTCTTCCGAGATATTTTAGGTCAACAAGACATATTTGGAAACTATGTTTTGTTTATATGGTTTGATTCTTTTCCCATGCACTGTACACACAGGCGAGAGAAAAAGTAATATCCGGTTTGAGTCAGATCCCGTCTGCAGGGTGTCAAACCTGTGGCCCGGGAGTCAGCAGAGAAAGGGGCACAAACTTGCCCTCAAAGTGATGGCAAAATAATGCTGCGGTCTGCTGAGTCAACCCATGTGTGTGTGCTTCAGAGAAGTAGAGCAGGGCAGCCGGGCTCTTCTGTTGTGCTGGTGACGCAGCGGGTTTGCATATCACTGTGTGTGTGATGCTAATAAGATGCTTGAAACGCTTCCTCATCGTATGGTGATGAACTACACCGTACTGGAAGAGCAATGTGGGATTTGTCTTGCAAATCTTGCAGTTTTTCATTAAAATGTCAGAGCCTGTCCTCTGAATGAGCGGGGGTTTTCAAGATGGTGTCCATTATGCAAACGCTGCAGGTTGTTGTTCATTATTCTTGAGATGTTGCAGTTGAGAGACAATCACGAGGCTTTGATTTCGACCTCTCAAAGGAGAACAGGAGAGGTGTTTACGCGTTAAAGTGCTTTACAAGCAGGACAAGGATCTATGGGTGATGTTTGTGTAATAATAAGAATAGAAAATTTAAAACTCTCATTTACGCACCAAAATTCATATTCCATTGTGGAATACAAAATAAAGAATTTCCTGGCCACTCTTTTCCATATACAGGCCCGATATACATGCGAAATTGAAGAACAAACTGGTGTGACGTCCTTTCGAACAAAATCAGACCAAATCGAAGTTTGTTTGGAGTTCGTTCATTCGTTCGCTACCCCAGTACACAATATGTTGGACAATGAAAGAAGTCAAACATTATTTACATGTTTTCAAACAGCCTTTCAGATTTTTGTATTCACTGTAGCGTTTGTCAAACAACACCAAATACAAGAGTACGGAGTCGAGAGATCAGGTTTCGAATTGATTGTCGTTTAGCAAAATAGTCTGTTCGTGAGCGCCACCAAGCTGAAGTTTTATCTAACAGCATTGGCTGACATGTGACCAAAAGCGCAAATCTTATTGGTCGGCCAGTTTTCTAAAAGAAATTAGCATATTGATGCCATGTGAATGTTGAAAAAAAAACAACTGTTTGTTCAAATTACGTTTATCACACCGAATTTTCATACCAAACATTCATCTCTTAAATTATAAAATGTCAATTGACAAAAAAAAGCACCATGAAAGTATCATATAATTCATTCACTATATTCCAGGTCGTCTGAAGACTTTCAAGGCATGCTTTGTTTTTTTATATATTTCTGTTTTTATATTCCAGTGCAAGGTTACAACAAATCTCTTAAATTGCATTTTGTGGTGGCTGGCTGTGTCATTTTATTATTAGAATATAAACAACAGAAATTGAGTTGGTTTTGTCTGTGAATAAGATGATTTAGTGTTCAGGACGTCCCAGCGTCGGGTTCTGACGGAGATCATTGATTGGCCCCGGTCTCATGTGCTTCTGTCCTGCTAATGTGATTTCCTTTAGTGGCACAGCCCAAGGCTGCACTGAAAATCACTGTTGATTAGAGCCATTCACTAATTTTGGGAAAAGACACTGACCTTGAGTTGCTGTTTGAAGGTCAGCTCTGGTGTCATAATGTTCAGAAGTGTTCATTAAAGAGATATGAGCCACAAAAGCAAACCAGCCAGCAACGAGGTGGATCACAACATTACAAACTAGGATTTGAAGCAAAAATGTATTTGAAAATCGGATGAAAAGACAAAGGTACAAGACTGCTTTAATGAGGGAATGAACTACAATCCCATGTAGCATCGTGAATGATATATATTCAAAGATAAAAATGATGGATAAATATAAATAAATCTATTGTTTTGAAGAAACAGCATATTATGTTTACTACAAAAGTGGATATTGGCGTGATTTGCTTGTTTTGTTTTCCTGATTGGTGGAGGCTGTTTTGCAGAATCATGGGTAATGTAGTTTTTCACCCGGAATTCCACTGTTAAACATGACTATTTAAAAATAAATAAGTTGAAATAATAAGGGCTGATGGTGTCCACAACACCATATGCCATTGATGAATCTCGTAGTTTACATTAGATCTGTCTTAAAGTAGTTTCTAGTAAAAAATCTAAAAGTCAGAACATTAATTAAATTCCAATTTACATTTGCAAGTTTGACAAAAAGTAAATGTTTTAAGTTAGATTTTTCTCTACTTGTACAAACTTGACTCACGCTCAAATTGATACGGTAAAACCAACACCATCGTTACTGTTCGTATCACTGTGTATCAAGAGCTGAGGAAGATCCACAGCTGAAATTCAGATTTGGTAATGGGCGTTTAGTTTCTGACAAGCTCTGTAAGTGGTCAACCAATCACAACAGACTGGGCCATCTGACCAATCAGAGCAGAGTAGACCAATCACAACAGACTGGGCCATCTGACCAATCAGAGCAGAGTAGACCAATCACAACAGACTGGGCCATCTGACCAATCAGAGCAGAGTAGACCAATCACAACAGACTGGGCCATCTGACCAATCAGAGCAGAGTAGACCAATCACAACAGACTGAGTCATGTGACCAATCACAACAGACTGGATCATCTGACCAATCAGAGCAGAGTAGACCAATCACAACAGACTGGGTCATCTGACCAATCAGAGCAGAGTAGACCAATCACAACAGACTGGGCCATCTGACCAATCAGAGCAGAGTAGACCAATCACAACAGACTGGGCCATCTGACCAATCAGAGCAGAGTAGACCAATCACAACAGACTGAGTCATGTGACCAATCACAACAGACTGGGTCATCTGACCAATCAGAGCAGAGTAGACCAATCACAACAGACTGGGCCATCTGACCAATCAGAGCAGAGTAGACCAATCACAACAGACTGAGTCATGTGACCAATCACAACAGACTGGATCATCTGACCAATCAGAGCAGAGTAGACCAATCACAACAGACTGGGTCATCTGACCAATCAGAGCAGAGTAGACCAATCACAACAGACTGGGTCATCTGACCGATCAGAGCAGAGTAGACCAATCACAACAGACTGGATCATCTGACCGATCAGAGCAGAGTAGACCAATCACAACAGACTGGGTCATCTGACCGATCAGAGCAGAGTAGACCAATCACAACAGACTGGGTCATCTGACCGATCAGAGCAGAGTAGATCAATCACAACAGACTGGGTCATCTGACCAATCAGAGCAGAGTAGACCAATCACAACAGACTGGACCATCTGACCAATCAGAGCAGAGTAGATCAATCACAACAGACTGGATCATCTGACCAATCAGAGCAGAGTAGATCAATCACAACAGACTGGGTCATCTGACCAATCAGACTGGATCATCTGACCAATCAGAGCAGAGTAGATCAATCACAACAGACTGGGTCATCTGACCAATCAGAGCAGAGTAGATCAATCACAACAGACTGGATCATCTGACCAATCAGAGCAGAGTAGATCAATCACAACAGACTGGATCATCTGACCAATCAGAGCAGAGTAGATCAATCACAACAGACTGGATCATCTGACCAATCAGAGCAGAGTAGATCAATCACAACAGACTGGGTCATCTGACCAATCAGAGCAGAGTAGACCAATCACAACAGACTGGGTCATCTGACCAATCAGAGCAGGCTCTCTGAAAAGAGGGGTTTAGAGAAACCGAATCCTTTTGGGTACCATTTTATACTGCATTGCATTATGCAATTTTGACTTACCATAAATATGTTTAAAATATTTTTACATTTTGCTAACATTATTTGTTCGCTTTAGCAGTTCCTGTGAGTTTATGAACAATTTACACAGAAATTCATTTTCTCATTTTTCATAAATTAGACTTTTCGTCTTTTAAAATAATACCTTGCGCCTGCAATACATTCTGTATAACCTCCAGCCCACACTTTGCGATTACATAATTCATATCCTGTGGCATAACACGCACAAACAAAGGAACAAGGTGTTTTTGATGGCAGATATAGATTTGTGTTTGTAGTCGTGAATGCATGTCGATCTGTATTTTAACATGCATGACCTAAAGGTGTGCCGAGATTACGCTCATAATCAGGGTCTTAAACACACACACACACACACACACACACACTCATCCCTCTGGAAAACAGGCTTTGTTGTTTGCCGAACAGATTGTTGGTCAGGTACAGAATAATACTGTTTTAAGACAGCTATTTATCATGACGGATTTACAATCACAACAGCCTCCACGTCTGACATGCACAATCCTCTGTTGACTGAGGGAAAACACACACACACAGTGTGTTATAACACTCCTGACGGAAGGCAGTGTGTGGTGTCTGGCCCCGTAAGCCTCTTACCGTCGGGGAATCATCATCATCAAGAGTCTGAGTGTAGATTAGCTCGTCCTCCCGAACACAGAAAGCCAAACCCGGGTCGTCGACGCTCTCTCTCGCACCAACGCCTCCATATTCATGACCTTTGACCCCGTGACCCGCAGTATACCGCATAACCTTGAGGATTTACTGTTTCACATAAACAATATATAATAGAATATATAGCATTACGGTGAAGTGGAGTTTTTTAATAGATAAAAAATAATATTGCATAAATAAATGTAAGTTTGTTTTCAGGTCCGTTAAAATTTCTGCATTTTTGACAATTCTCTCTAAAATTCCCATAAAACATATTTGTTTAATCAGTAACATATTATACTGATTTCTGAAGGATCATGTGACACTGAAGACTGGAGTAATGATGCTGAAAATTCAGTTGTGATCACAGGAATAAATTACACTTTATATATTCTAATATATATTTTAAATTGTATTAATATTTCACAGTATTACTGTTCTTACTGTATTTTTGATAAATGCAGCCTTGGATGTTTTGGTCATTTCTGTGTGCAAGTGTGTATAACAGTAAATGAGAGAGTGTGTGAGGTGCTGATCATATCCGTGTTGTTTTATGTGTCGGCATTTCCTTTACAACAGATGTTTATGCAAATGAGATGCAAATGGTGAGAAGCCTTTTAAGGTCAGAGGGCACATTTCAGATTAAAACTCGCATTCAAAGCGCTACAATCTGAAAGGTCAGAGATTATGCATTCAAAACTTCATTCTTACCTCAAATCATTACATAAATGATTACGTTTGCATGATTTCTCATTTTTACAATATTCAAAAAAACAGATATTGAACTTCTTATTTAAAGAGACACTGACACAGTTTTTTCGTGTTTCATGTTGGCGATTAATCACGCTGTTTGTGCGGGTCTGTGAAGTCCTGGGACTCTGGGGAGTTGTCCTGAGGAGATGCTGGATCAGCAGTGGTCGGGATCTTATGTAAGACTGACACTGGATCCTGAGAGACGGAGCCAGAACAGTGAATGCGCCTCTGTTTGTGTTTTTCCCATGATCTCCGGCTAGGAATGTGCGGGCCGTTCCAGGGCCTTTCAGTGGCCAGCGCTGAATAGCTGCAGTTTGAGCTGACCCGGCAGAAACGCTTCTGTTCTCCGTCAGAGCCGTGAATGAAGACCAGCCGAGGGGATGCGGCTGCAGATAGAGCCGCACGGGGTCAAACTGGGCATGAACGTGCTTAACGTAGACCTGGAGCCTGATGCAAATATGTAATGCGTAAACCTCTAATGTTGAGTTTCAGATTTCAACCCGTGATTCATCTGGCTCTGATTCACAATGTAGAAAATATAGTTGAAACTAAAATCTTTGTGGCATGTGCTACGGCTCATTTCACCCGTGAAGAGGTTAGCCAATCATAGCACAGCTCATTTTCATGTGAAATCTTAAAGGTGCAGTGGCGTAATAACAGTCTGTTTAATTCTAAAGATCATAGAGAAGATGGAAATTTGACTATTATTTGACTTAAAAAACTAAAACTTTATTGTTTAAACATCACAACGTCTACATAATAAAGGTAGGGTGCAAGAGGCTAAGCAAAACAACTTAAATTCGCCTGTTATTCGACTAGAAAACATAATTTTATGGTTAAAACATCACAACTTGATCATAGCATGATCTACTGCTCATTTTACTTGTGAGGAAGTTAGATTGGTCTCCTCTGTTTTGATTGGTCAGATGGCCCAGTCTGTTGTGATTGGTCTACTCTGCTCTGATTGGTCAGATGACCCAGTCTGTTGTGATTGGTCTACTCTGCTCTGATTGGTCAGATGACCCAGTCTGTTGTGATTGGTCTCCTCTGTTTTGATTTGTCAGATGGCCCAGTCTGTTGTGATTGGTCTACTCTGCTCTGATTGGTCAGATGGCCCAGTCTGTTGTGATTGGTCTACTCTGCTCTGATTGGTCAGATGACCCAGTCTGTTGTGATTGGTCTACTCTGCTCTGATTGGTCAGATGATCCAGTCTGTTGTGATTGGTCTGCTATGCTCTGATTGGTCAGATGACCCAGTCTGTTCTGATTGGTCTACTCTGCTCTGATTGGTCAGATGATCCAATCTGTTGTGATTGGTCTACTCTGCTCTGATTGGTCAGATGATCCAGTCTGTTGTGATTGGTCTGCTATGCTCTGATTGGTCAGATGACCCAGTCTGTTCTGATTGGTCTACTCTGCTCTGATTGGTCAGATGATCCAGTCTGTTGTGATTGGTCTACTCTGCTCTCTATCATAACAGAGCTCATTTACATATAAAAGTCTTAAAGGCACAGTAGCAAAAACAGCCTGTTTACGTCGGAAGGTCTTGGACAGGGTGGAAATGGCAATGGAAAAATACTGTCACGACTGTTTGTTGTAGATATAAGTGGACAATGAAATGATAGGGAGAACGACATCTTTAGTGACATCACCACACACTATAACGCGTAAAGTGTGGCAAGACCTGGCAAGTGAGATTAGTGTGTGGTTGTGTGTCTTTGTTGTGGAGTTAGAGACCAAAGCTGGGTTTACAGAGAGGGAAGGAGTGAAAATACTGAGAGAGAAAAAATTAAGAGTGAGATATTTCAGTCCTCAGAGAGCGTGAGTCATGCAGGACAGAGAAATAGAGGTGTGTGTGTGTGTGTGTGTGAGAGAGAGAGAGTGTGTGTGTGTGTGTGTGAATCTCAAGATAAGCTCCAGACAGACTGATTCTCAATTACTGGAACATGAAGGTGAAGAAATATCAAGCATGAAAGTCATATTCGAAGTTCAAAGGCTCCTTTCAAATCCATGTTCCTCGCGTTATCATTTCCAAAAAATGTTGAGGGCAAAACACATTTTGACATTTCAACAAATCTGAGGAATAAATCAAACGATTCAGAAAATAATGTGAATTTCAGTGGCAGCCTCCTGTGTGTCTGTGCTACCTGAGGACGTGATGATGTCACAGGATGTGGAGGGCTCAACTTCCTGTCTGGCCTGAGGCTTTATTGATCCAGTTAAATGCTCGTTATGGTGGAGTAATTAGCTCACAGAAGACCATAGAGTGAGATGTTCATGTCTGTTTGACTCCTGAATCCTCCACACACACAGACCGACTAGTGTTTGGCAGATAAAAACACGGTTAAAGGTGAAGTTTGTCATTTCTATGACACTACGATCTCAAAATAAACTCAGGCCACCTATTCGCACACCTTAAAGGGGTCATGAACTGGCTTTTTTAATTTTTTTATATTGATGTCTGAGGTCAACTTATGACGTTCGCTTGGTTTTTACATTAAAAAACATCAAAATGAAAAAGTAATAGGCTGTTTTCTACCCTGGTTTTGAGCCTAGCTCCTGAAACGCTCGGTTTTTATGGGCGTGCCGCATTGAAGACTTGGAAGTAAACACCCACTGCTATGATTGGATAACAGTTTTGCATATTATAATGAGTTTCATGTAATGCGCGAATCGGTGGGCGGGGCTAAACAGGCAGTGTTGAAGTAGGCGTTGATCTTCTTCTGCGGAGGCGGGGTTTGATACCCTTTGACCTCATAGATCCCCACTTTGAAAAACCTGTCGTTCGCTGGGGTCAGTAAAAGCTTTTATTGGACTAACAAGGAAGTTTTCAGTTCTGAAACTTACAGGATATTCTTATAGTATGATGACCTCTTATATGTCAAAAGCTCAAGGAAAATTTGATTTCTCAGTTCATCACCCCTTTAAATAAATGCATGGCTGCAAGTTAACAACTCTAATGTATTTTTTAATTAACTTTAAGGTTGCTAAAATACATTTGATCATTACATCAACTTAATATTGTGTGTTATTAAAACTGAAATTAAGTTAATGGCTCCTTCTCTCCGAGTTAATTTATTTTTAATAAGTTGTAGTAATGAAATCATCTTGATAACTTTGAAAATCACACAGTGGATTTCTAGTTCCCAGCATGCTTTGCATAGGAATCAATAAGGAGAATAAATGTTGTAAATTAAGTGTTGTTTTAGTAAAGAGAAAAATCTTAACCTTGACATTTAAAGGAGTTTCTGTTATGTTGCAGTTTTTGTGCTGAAGTCATAGTTGGTGGCGATATGAAAGTTAACACTACATTGACCATAAGATTGCGCTAATGCTAATGGCTAATAATACCTTGCCTGTTCATTAAATTTAGCATGTGCTATGCTAGCTGCTAGCTGCAACTACCGTTGACATTAATTGCTTCCAGGGCCACCACTCAGTTATGTTTAAAGTAGTTGGAATAACCTTTTTTTATATATATAATCAACTTAAAGATTTGTGTTTATACTACAAATCTTAAGTTTCTCTAACTCAATGATGTTTGTTGGTTTAACACGATTTCATTAGAGGTTGTCATAACTCAAAAAGCACCACTGAGTCCATATTCATCAGGATATTCGAACCCTAACTGGATGGTGACTGGTGACAGTGTGAATTTTACTTCTTTACCTGGATCACAGTCTGAGCTATTTCTCTGCAGAAGTTACGAGCGATAAAAATGTCTCGTAAAAATGTTACCCTCTTACCCTTGCTCGTCAATGCAGGCATCTATTATTATTGCATCTCCAGTAGTTTGTTATTGCTGTTGTTCCGTCTTTTCCGTTTATTTTTTATTTTTACTGTGAAACAACGGCATGGGCAAGTGCCGCCATCTTGTGGACAAAAGGTCTTGGGCCGGTTTCACAAAGATAGACTTTGACTATGGCTTAGATATAGTAGATAGTCAGCCTTCAGATAGACATCTAAATCAGACCGTTGCACAAAGCACTTAAGACTCTGACTATCTTAAGTAGGACTATATGAAGGACTAAAAATGACAGAACGAAAAATAAATAAATAAATAAATAAAAGTAGAAATAAATAAATAAATGCAGAAATAATAGTGAAAATAAATACATTTTGGTATTATAAATGGCTATTTCTGTATTTTTACATGTATTTATTTATTTATTTATGCATTTTTATATGTATTTATTTATGTATTTATACATTTATTTATATATTTATGTATTTATATATTTATTTATTTATGTATTTATATATGTATTTATTTATACATTTATTTATTCCTACATTTATTTATTTCTGTATTTCCACATTTCTACATTTATTTATTTCTGTATTTCCACATTTCTACATTTATTTTTCCCTGCGCATGTATGCTAATTGACCAATGGCTAAGCCACGCCCCCTCCACTCACTCGGACAAACAGTCAACATTCGGTAACAGGCGCTGTGGCAGCTGTCACAGTAGGAGACATTTCACAGGAGTCAATTGATGATTTTTTGGAGACAGAAAGATTATATATCATCTCGATGTCACCAAAAGGGCCTTAAATATGCATTGGAGGGTTATATTAATAATTGTATAGTTGAGAAGGTCGATAAGCTTCAGCTCCAGAACAAAGATTTACAGTTCACAGTGTAAACGTTATAGTTTGGTGCTATTTCGCTTCAAACGCTCGCTTTATACGCGCGTCCTATTCGCTTTGGATTCAAAATGTTCAAGCGTCGAACTAGACGCGGATACGCGCGAATTTGACGCTCTATTCGCGTTTGGTGTGAGCGCAGAATAATGAACAGGCTGCGATGTCAAGATTGCATTGCTGGAATGTGTGTGTGTGTGTGTTTGTGTGTCTGTGTGTGTGTGTGTGTCAGAGAGCGGGCGCGATCGAACAGTGGAAACATAAAAACATACTCCATTTTGTTCATACAGGACATAATTAAAACTGCAAAGTGTTTAGCCTACTTATATTTGTGTAAAACACAACATTGTGCTTTTTTCAAACTGTAACCTACAACTGTCACCCAACCAAAATCACACACACACGCTGTTTAAAGCCAAAATGACAAGAAAAAACATAAAAACGAATGAAAACCGATAACCGCAATGTATTGCAATGGACAAGGAAGCAAGCAGAGAATGTCCGAGTGTATTGGGTTAGCTATGCGTACTGTGATTGGCTCATCGCGTTTGGGGGCGTGGCTTAGCCATTGGTCAATTAGCATACATGCGCAGGGAAAAATAAATGTAGAAATGTGGAAATACAGAAATAAATAAATGTAGAAATGTGGAAATACAGAAATAAATAAATGTAGAAATGTGGAAATACAGAAATAAATAAATGTAGAAATGTGGAAATATAGAAATAAATAAATGTAGGAATAAATAAATGTATAAATAAATACATATATAAATATATAAATAAATAAATATATAAATACATAAATATATAAATAAATGTATAAATACATAAATAAATACATATAGAAATGCATAAATAAATAAATAAATACATGTAAAAATACAGAAATAGCCGTTTATATTACCAAAATGTATTTATTTTCACTATTATATCTGCATTTATTTATTTATTTCTACTTTTTTTTATTTATTTATTTATTTTTCGTTCTGTCATTTTTAGTCCTTCATAGGACTACACTGCAATGCATTCTGGGTAAAATAAGACACTTTTCAAAACAGAAAACATGGTGGATCGAGTAAGCGCATTCAACCGCTCAGTGCAGTTTACCCCAGCGGAGAATATGTGTTTGTTGGAGGAGTATAACAGTTACAAGGACATTTTACTTGGAGAATGTAGTAACAAGAAGAAATGTTTAAATTATGAGCCATTTCCCTTTTCTTTTGGCTGTTTGTAATGTAACTGATTGTTACTGCTGGTTGCCAAGGTAACAGAGTCTTAGACCTAAGTTAGCCTGGGGGAAAGGTGTCTAATTTTTTTGGTCTAAATTAAGTCAGTCTTTATTTTTGTGAAACTTGCATTAGACTAGTCTATGAGCAAATTTTAGACTTGTCTAACACTATAGACCGGTCTAGAATAGCTTTGTGAAACCGGCCCTTGGTAGGGTTAGAAGAAAATGAGCATGCATACTTTGCTGATGATGAAATTTACATGAAGCGCACTGTACGCATATGCATAAAAAATGAAGTATACTTTGGGCTTTACTTTTCAAAGTAATCAGACTGTTCAGAAGTTTTGGTCGCACATTATATTTGGTGACCTTAAAGGGATAGTTCGCCCGAAAATAAAAATTCTGTCATCATGTACAAGACTTTCGTTCATCTTCGAAACACAAATGAAGATATTTTTGATGAAATCTGAGAGATTTCTGTCCCTCGCTTGACAGCTACGCAACTACCACTTTGACACTTCAAAAAGTTAATAAAGGAATCGTAAAATGAATCCATATAAATTGAGCGATTTAGTCCAAATTTTTCTGTAGAGACACGATTGCTTTATAGGATGAACAGAATAAAACCCTAAATTCAAACTCTAACCCATATAGTCCGAACCCGTATGTACTTTTAAAAAGATTGTCTCATTTTGTCTCGTCCATTAGTTATCACTGTCAATCATGGCAGGTTCCGATTTCAATCATGCATTTAAATACGGTTGTCAATCCAGAAACTTAGCAGTGTACTCAGAGCAGCGTGAAAAACTAAACTTGTATTTAGATTGTGAATGAGTGACAAACAGAAAGCCTCACTGAATTCTGCACTCTCGCGAAAACTCCCATTATAGCCGCGTTTCCACCAAAATTACCCGGAACAATTTGTCCCAGGAACTTTTTCCCCCAGACCTGTTGCTGTCTGCGTTTCCATCATGGTATAAAGTGCTGTAGCAAATTAGTCCGGTGACATAGGACTTTCCAGTTCCCGCTGGATTTCGTCCTCTGCAAATAAGCTTAATAAAGCTTAATTCCCAGCAGCCCAATATCACCTGTAGCCCAAGACTGGTCGCCCACTGAAGCTAAGCAGGGCTGAGCCTGGTTAGTACCTGGATGGGAGACTCCTGGGAAAACCAGGTTGCTGCTGGAAGAGGTGTTAGTGAGGCCAGTAGGGGGCGCTCACCCTGTGGTCTGTGTGGGTCCTAACGCCCCGTAGTGATGGGGACACTATACTGTCAAAGAGCACCGTCCTTCGGATGAGACGTTAAACCGAGGTCCTGACTCTCTGTGGTCATTAAAAATCCCAGGATGTCCTTCGAAAAAGAGTAGGGGTGTAACCCCGGCCAAATTTGCCCCTTGGCCTCTGTCCATCATGGCCTCCTAATCATCCCCATATACTGATTGGCTTCATCACTGTCTCCTCTCCATCAGTAAGCTGGTGTGTGTTGGGTGTTCTGGCACAATATGGCTGCCGTCGCATCATCCAGGTGGAGCTGCACATCGGTGGTGGTTGAGGAGATTCCCCCTTCCATGTAAAGTGCTTTGAGTACCCAGAAAAGCACTATATAAATGTAACAAATTATTATTATTATTATTAAAGCCTCCCAGCAAGCAATAGCCGTCATTTCACCGTCTAGGTTAACTATAGACTGATATAGTCTGGCTATGAGTAACCCACTTCTAGCCAAAATAACCTTGAATTTGGTTACATGTCGTTTTGACCGAAATAACTTGTGAGATGTATGTAAGCAAAGTGAACAGTGATTACAAGGTGTTTGGTTTCATTTCTTTGACATGTTCTATGTGTAGCCTTGGGCGATGGTTTAGACGTCTATTAAATTTTCACTGACAGCCCAAATTTTGCCTTGCTTTAGCCTAGACGTCTGGGCTGTGTTTGGACGGCTATTAGACGTCTTTTAAACGCAAAATTGCTTGCTGGGCTGAAGCTCGTCGTCGGTCCATCTGTCGTATTTTTTAAACTCCCTTGTTTTGATTCGAATAGCAAACAACTCTTAAACCGCAACAGACTTTTAAAAATGGTGGTTGAAATAAAATGCTGCGTGAACTCAACCAATCAGCATGTTCAGCGCCCAAGTGTCGCCCCAGAAAGTTGCTGAACTTTGAAATAGTGCTACCTCGTGAGCAGGGACTTTCTGAGGGGGAATTTTTACCGGGAACTTAATTTCGACCCTGGTTCCTGCGATCGAAACACACCGAGTCCCACCACAACGTCGCTAGTTCCTGGGGGAAGTTCCTGCGGTGGATTATGATAGAAAAATCTGTTTTAATTGTACAATGAATCTCTTATATACGTCATGTTTACACTGTTGGTTATAATGAAAAGGTTTGCTCGCGTTGAACAAAACAAGACTTTGTGAGTTTTCACCGGTGTTAAAGGGGTGGTTGATTATGATTTCACTTTTCTAACTTTAGTTAGTGTGTAATGTTGCTGTTTGAGCATAAACAACATCTGCAAAGTTACAACGCTCAAAGTTCAAAGCAAAGGGAGATATTTGCTTTTAAAGAAATCACTTTTTAAGGACTACAACAAACGGCTGGTAGAGACTACACAACATTCCTCACGGGTTAGTGACATCACCAACCCTACAATTTACATAAACCCCGCCCCCTGAACACGATTTATAGATTATCATGACAGAATATGCTAATCAGTGACTGGAAGATAACTACACATCAGCTGCATAAATTCATCAACTAACCATTCAGAAATGTTGTCTACATGTTGTCACTTCTTCTTGAGTCTCTATCTTTGTCTGAATCCGGTTTGAACATAAAAGGCTAAAAGTTTTTTACATTTTCAGTGCATGTCTGTGTGAGTGCAAGCTGTTGAAGCTCCGCCTCCTGTGCCGGGAGCAGCAGCTCATTTACATTTAAAGGAACAGACACAAAACGGTGCGTTTTTGCTCACCCTCAAAAAGTGACAATTTTAACATGCTATATCAAAATATCTGAGGGGTATTTTGAGCTAAAACTTCACATACACACTCTGGGGACATCAGAGACTTATTTTACATCTTGTGAAAAGGGCATTATACCGCCCCTTTAAGCAGATTCTGACTAATCGACTGACTAGCAGCTCTGATTGGCCGTTGGGTTCATGTGCTCAACAGATTGTGATTGGCTACAATGCTCAACGCTTGTAAAGACACGATGTAAATAGAAACCTTTGATGCTCAGACAGCGCTCAAACAAACATGAATGAGAGTGCTTGAGAGCAGCGTGGTACCGAATATATCCGGTACTCGGTAGTTCTTTTTTTTTAGTACCGACTGGTACCAGTACATTTGACAACCCAATTAGATCCCATAGATTATTTCTTTATTATGATTGTATTATTAAACGATTATTATTTTGCCCTGTTTTTACCTCATAATCAATCAAATCTTTGATGACATTCCCTCTGTTTGTTTCCTGTGAGGCACTTCTCAGTTTAGGAGCATCAACATTTAAAAGAGCACGTGAGCAACCTCTCGAGTAAATCTGCGTTCTGGACTGGTTTCCCACACGCGTGATTCACCGATGAAGACTGGTGAATGGTATCTAATATTCCTCTCTCTCTCTCTCTCTCTCTCTCTCTCTCTCTCTCTCTCTCTCTCTCTCTCTCTCTGTCTCTCAGGTTGTGCAGTCTGACCCTGAAGAAGTTGATCGTTCTGAAAGAGTTGGACCGCGAGCTCAGTTCTGTCGTCATCGCTGTCAAGATTCAGGTAAACGGACCGCATCTCTGTGTGTGTGTGTGTGTGTGTTGTGATGAAGGTGCGGTGTGCTCTGCGTTTGGTATCACACGGGCTCACAGCTTTACACAAGACACCGTGGTAACTGAGCTGTTGCCAAGGCGACAGCTTGCTCAGTGGGAAGATGGGATTGAACGCAATAAGATGGCAGTTTGGGGGGGAGAAGTGCATTGTGGGATATATTGAGAGGGTAATGTCAGAGCACTTGGAGGCCCTCAGCATTCCACATAGGTCGCTTTGGTCACACTGCTTGTGTTTGGTACTTTTGTAAGGCTTTGACCATTTCAAAAGAGGAATATACAGTAGTGGCCTTGGAAAACTGACAATATCAGCCTTTATTCAAATATTAATAACAGATTTTGTAAGCATATTGTCTAGTTGTGTTTGGAGTCAATTGTTTTATTTGTGATAATAATGCAATGAAACATGACAAATTGTGCAACATCATTTTTGCCCAAGCTGTCATTTAAAGAAATTATGCCAAAACAAGAGACAACCATCAAAATATTAATAACTGATTATGATGTAGTCAATGTATGCTTTTTCCTGCAAGCTTTTGGTTTTTCTATGCTTTTTTTTTTGCCACATTTTTTGTAGTTGTTGTTTTTTTGTCTTCCCTCATATTTAAAATATTTTTTCAAAAAAAAGGAAATATTTTCCTCATATTTTGATGGTTTAATCAAACTTGTAGTGTCATTAAAATCAAATATCACCTTCGGACATCACTTTTGAACACTACTGTATATATATATATATATATATATATATATATGTATATATAAGGGTCTCACAGATATTGTATGTATTAGTAGATTTGAGGTAAATAGCACCATTAGTGGCGCTTTAGTGTTGTCATGACACTGTTTTATTTTGCATGAGAATTAAAATAATTTTGCAACACTGTCTTTGCAGTATAAAGACTGAAACGATTAAATATATGCAAGACAGAAAGGACAAATCAAAATTCAGCATGCAAATTATTGCAAGACAGATGACCAATCAAAATTCACTTTGGTAATATTACAGTGACGTTGTTGTTGATGGCTAGATTTTAAATGGCAGACATTTTTTTCCATGGGTTAAGGGGAGATTTTTCAACTTTAAGGCCAAGAATTTTTGGTGCGATAAACATTTTAATTAACATTTACATGAAAATTGGACCAAATTTTCCAGATTTCCAGATTTTCCAGACCAAATGCAATACTTAAAATTAAAACTTAAAAATTAATTTAAAAAAACAAATGTTTGAGAATAATCAGTGCACTGTAATATTTCAATAAAATAATAATCAATAATTTTAGAATTTTTTTAAAATTAATACTCTATTTGGAATGGTAAAGATTTTTTAACTGGGAAATTAAAAAAAAAAATGTACAGCATTTTTACACAAATCCTTCCCTAATTTTTCCCTTACATTACTGCAATTAAAAAAAAAATCATCACAATTTAATTTGTTAGAATTATTTAAAGTATGTAAAGTATTTATTATGGTTATCCATCAATTCAAATGTTTCTAAACATGATAAATGTTTTAAAAATGATTTTTTTTTTTTTTTATGTGAGCTTACATGTTCAAAGACATAATAATTCCATGTATTAACACATTAACGTTGACAGCCCTATTATTTACATATCAAGGTAGTACAGTATAACAGGAACTATTACAGTTTTACAGTAATGCGAATATAAGGATGATGACACAATCAAGAGGTTAAAAAACATTTGCAATACAGTAATGCTTAGGAACAAATTTTCATGAAAATAATGCAAACTAGAACAGGAATGAGAGTCAGTGATATTTAAAGCAGTCTGTAAGTGAATCTTTATATTTAATTCCCAACAGGAAATGACTGTGTCACTCATTCAGTGAGGATTAGAGCACATCCTCTCAGGGAACATGAAGTGCACTTGTTTCGCCCCCTCATCTCTTCCTGGTGGATCATTGAAGGTTTTGAACGGGTTTTCTGTGTTCTTCAGACACTGAAAATAAAGCTTTTGTAATACTCCCTAAGCTTTGCCTCAGTAATTAAAATAATGGCTGTTCATCAAAAGGACTGAAGATAGGTTTCTGACAGATATCTCATTATTTCTCCTCTCCTGCTCCCTGAAGTGTCCGCTTGAATCCACACTTTGAAGGCTTCAGCATTCACGACTCTTCCCGACAACAAGCAGACTCAGCGCGCTTTTGCTTTTCATTCAGAGCTTGTTAGGGCAGTGAGACACTTTCTCTGTCTCTTTCTCTTTGACGGGTTGAATGTGCTTTTACAGAGTAACCTTGATGGATGGATGTATTCTGTGGTTTCCAAAAGAGCTTCTTCACATCAAATTAAGGCCTCGATATACTGGCCCCAAAATTGAAGAATGAATTGATGTGACGTCATTTCATACAAAATCAGGCCAAAACCAAGTTTGTTTGGAGTTCGTTTCAGGAGTTCAAAGCCTGACTTTCTGGAAAAGTTCGCTCTGGTTGGTAAACACTTTCAGACTCCCATTGGTCAATAGGTGGGTGTGGCTCGGAGGCTCCGCCTTCTTCAGTTCATGTCTTCTGTTCAGTCCGTCGAGTTCAGACATGTGTAAAAACATGAACACACTGGAGAGCCGCTTTATTGTAGACACTGACACTGTTTTTCATGTTTAATACTGCAAAGCTGCTGCTTTTAAACAGTCTAGTGTATAAAGTGCTGTAGAAATAAACGTGACGTGAGTGGAGAGCTGAATTGCAGAGCTGGTTCAAACATCCACATCTCTGATCAGATGCTTTCTGAACGGCTGTTTTCTCACCGCTGTCAGTTTTGTTGTGTTTGTTGTTTCACATGTTCATCTAAACACTGATCTCAGCATCGTGGACTTCATCGGGATGTTCACTAACAGTATAGCACTAGTCACGTATTTCGAACTTATTTTTACCCCTACGCGAAGAACGAAAAATAACTTCGCCGTAAGTTTATCGCGGCCTTTATTTCTGCGCATGGGCATAGATTTGGGAATGGTCAATAGCCTCTACCAAGTTTTGTTGCCTACCAAAAATAAGAGACTACTGAAAAATCACTTTCAATTTCCCATCTGTTTGTATTCATGCTGCATGTAATAAGGTGTAGGCTACTATTTCAATCAGGCCAATCAAACAAACAAATCCAGAGGGTGAGACAGGAACGGGAAAACCAGGACATTGGCAGATATCAAGAACCAGGAACATAGAAAACAGTGGAATTGCTCAGAAATGCAGTATAAACACTAAACAAGACTTCGCAGGGAATGACAGTAGCCGCGTTTCCATTACCCTTCAAATTGCGCAAAATGAAATTGCGAATTGAAAATACGCCCAATGGAAACACGTCAATTTCGCGAAAACTCCCATTTATCGCAAAAAAGTTTTTACGCTCGCATGAGGTGGTTTTTCAGGCAATTCGAAAAAGAAATATTTCGGCTAGTGCGGCGGCTGGGATATACATAAACCTACCAATATCCATCGCCATGATTTTTGGAATGACTTATCGCAGAGAGGAAAAAATGAAGTTTTAGTCGCATAACATCGGTTAATGGAAACGGCGTCATTTCGCAATAGTTTTTTGTCGACATTTAGAAAAAAATCGCAAAAGTTTTGCGCAAATCTGTAATGGAAAAGCGCCTAGTAAGAACCAGGCTTATATAGGGTGAATAAACAAGATAATGAGACACAGGTGAAAGTGATAATGGATGATGGTCTGGGCAAAGCATTATGGGGAATGGAGTCTGTGATTGTCTGGGTTGGAGCGCCCTCTGATGGTAATTCCTGGCACTCTCACTGGTGATCGTTACAGGTATACAGAAAGTTGACTACAACAACAACGAACAAAACAAAAAAGACCAAAACAGTGTCTAGATTGACTGTCTCCCATTATAAACTGTGCTCAAAAACTCACTTTTTCTGTTTTCCAATTTAGAGCCTCTTTTCCTGTTAGAGCATTTAGAGTCCCAAGATTTTTACATTTATATCACCCAGTATCAGCCCATGACAGCCCATATCGTGACTCGCCTCTCAGATGTGCAGAGAAGCCGAACGGACAGTAACTGAAATGATTCAACACATTCAGTGTGACTGACTCATTTTCTGTCTTGTTTAATGCTTTCGCTGTCGAACCATACGGACAACATTTCAGTTTGCAAGCATCGGGCAGTATTCAGTAACGTCACATTCACTGCGTGGGTTTATTTGCTTTGATTCGCAGGAGTTTCTTAAGTGATGTTTAATGAGAATACATGTCTCTCCTTGTTCTCAGGGCTCAAAACGCATCCTGAGGTCGAATGAGTACATGCTCCCACCCAGCGGGCTGATGGAGACAGACCTGGAGCTCACCTTCTCCCTGCAGGTACAGCTGTCTGAGACTGTGTGTGTGTGTGTGTGTGTGTCTGACTCAACAAGAGAGTGCAGTTGAGCTTCGGTTCACCATATCTGATGCACCACCACTGATCAGTGTTTATGCATGAACAAAAGTTCATCAGTTAAAGCAACCATGTCTCTTCAGAAGACTTGGATTTAACTCTCAAATCATTTTACGATATCTTTATGAAAGTTTTGGGTGAATTGACTTTTAATAGAGGGACTGAAATCTCTCAGATTTCATTAAAAATATCTTCATTTGTGTTTCCAAGATGAAAAAAAGTCTTGCGGATTTGGAACGACATGAGAGTAAATGAAGACGGATTTCTCAGTTTTGGGTGGACTAACACTTTAAGCCCTATTCCCACAGGATTTGCTTTCCTTGAGTTTCATTTATAAATAGAGTACATCTGTGATTTCATGTGCCAGTTTGGACGGGACTAGGTGTGAGTGTCTATTATGTGGCCGTTATGGAAGGTCACGTGATCTGAATATGTGCATCACTTAAATGTATAGGTAATTAAAACAGAATTTAGTCAATTAACTTGTTATGGATAATAAATTAATTGAAATAAGACTTGTATATGTGATTAATTATTACATATACAATTAATTAGGAGCCAAGGCACCTATTGTATCCGTTGGCGTTCTTCTTCTTCTCCTTCTTCTTCCGTTTCTTCTTATTCATCCACTCTGGAAGTCAATGACAGCCCATAGAAAGCTTGCAGGAAAGTTGTAAAATTTGGTACATAGATAGAGGACAGTCTGAACTGTCACCATAGCAAATTTGGAGTCTCTAACTCAATCCCTCTAGCGCCACCAACTGTTCAAAGTTGCACTTACGTTTATGCTAATAACTTTTGCGCAAATGAATTTGATGAAGATCCCACAAAAATGAACGTGAGGCTATATCTCCACAACGCTTTAGTGTATTCTGACCAAACTTGGTGTGTGTTCTGAAAACCATGACCTGAGTCTATCTGCACAGTTTCGGGACAGTGCCACTTATTGGTCAGCAGAAATGAAAAATGTCTCTTTTTGCTTATAACTTTTAAATGGTGTGGCCAAAAATAAAAAAAATGGCCTTTTTAGATTCAGTGCAGCATGCCGAGTCATACGATACCCAATTTTGGGCGTACTCAAAAAGTTTTGGGGCAGCGCCACCTTGTAGTCAAAAGGAATAATGAAATTTCCAAAAAAAGCTAATAACTATTGATTAAATTTGTCTATTGTAAAACTGATCTTAATAGATTCCTTGGGTCATGCCCAGAACACAGACACCAAGTTTGTCAGTCGGCCGAACTTCCTGTCCGCCATTTTGATTTTCCTTAAAAACCTACTTTTTCAAACTCCTTCTGGACCTTTGGTCCGATTTTCACCAAAATCGAATCGTATCATCTTCAGACCATGCCAACGACTCTGAGGCTGTATCTCTGCAATGTTTTGGCATACTGACATATATAACTTTGCATGCATCATTGTCACCTCACTCTGACCACACCATATCAATTTGGTCACAGCGCCACTTATTGGTCGAAAAACATAAACCATAAACATATTACTAGTGACTGTATCTATGATTTTTCAGGCATTTTGCCTAATATCATCTTAAAATGTCTTTAATTGCTCATTGTTGCAGTTGGCCTGATGCTTCCAGCCATGCTTATCGTGCCTTCTTTGTGCTTGGCCCCTTAAAGGGTTACTTCACCCAAAAATGTCAGTTCTGTCATCATTTACTTTCATCTTTTCATCATTTACCCTTGAAGTCCCAGCTTGTGATTCCTTTCCCTTTTCTCCTCTCCTGTCACTTCCAGCTATTGCTTCAAATGTCAATAATAAAGGCTAAAATATAACAGAATAAAAAAGGTTTTGCATGAAGGAAAAAATAAAAAGTAGAATTGCAGTGTACATGACTGTAATTGAAAAAGAAATCCAAATTAATCCAATGCGTTGTCAGACTACCTTTACTTTGGAAATAGTTTTAAATAGTTTTTATGTATATAAGTTTTCCACAAAAATATGCATATTTTCATACATCATTTTGATTCTATTGTGTGTTTTTTTTATTACGAATCCCTATCTAGTTGCATTTTTAACAGAGAAAATCTTTAAGAATGTATTAATTACTTAAAACATTCTATTCCATTTATGCAGGAATATATAATTTCCTCTGAAAGCTTTTACGTTTAAGCACTCCGCAGTCTTTGCATGAAGTGTTTACTTCCTTACCACTTTCCCTTTGTTTCTTCCAAGAACCCTTTCTCGGTTCAGGTCGCTCTTAAGAGTTGTTTTGACAGGAAATATGAGATTTCATCAAATAAAGTGTGTGTGTGCTAGCATTGTCACATTGTTGCTGATGAAAATGATGTAATACGAAGCAACAATATGCACCAAATCGCTGTTGTACTGTTGTACTTCCCTTCTTTAGTACCCACATTTCCTGAAGAGAGATGCCAACCGGCTGCAGATCATGCTTCAAAGGAGGAAACGCTATAAAAACAGAACTATTCTGGGCTACAAGACGCTGGCTGTCGGTGTTATTAATATGGCTGAGGTACGGACAAATGAATCACTCGAGCCCGGTGTCCAGCTCATTGAAACTTGTGTCAGACAGACTGTGACCTTTATTATTTGACCCTTTTTTACCAGTAGTAAAATTGGCACATACTCACAGCTTTCATGTGAGGTCAATATGTCGATACTTGTCCTCTCACATCACACATTAAAGAAGCCATATGCTCTGATAGCTTAGTAGTGAAGCATTGCCAGCTATTTGACAGTAATGGCTGATATTTACACTCTGCATAGACTCACCACAGTTATATTTGCCACCCCTCGTGAAAAAGAAGTGCACTTAATCATCTTGAATGCAATGTGTATTTAAAATATATATTTATTTTTAAACTGTACTTGCAGATAATATCATATTAATGAAATAAAAGGCCATACATTTAGAGAGTACACTTTCATGACTATGTTTCTAAACACTTAAGTACACTTTTAAATGTTTTAATTATCTTTTGTTTTGCTTCCCAATTAACCTGAATTCATCCTACGTGACATTTTCCATACAAATTTAATTTTAGTATATATATGTAAATATAATATATATATATATATAATTATGAAATTACATATATAGATGAACTTAAGTTCTACTTAAGTGGGTGAAAAAAGCACTCTAAAGTTCAGCTGATTACATTTTTAGTACTTGCAGATGATATAATATTAATGAAATAAAAGGCCACTTAAGAGAGTCACTTTCATGACTATGTTTCTGAACACACTTAAGTACACTTTTAAAAACTGCACTTGTAATAATGTCAAATTAGCATACTAAAGCACATGAAAATCATTATAATTATGATTATAATTTTAACTGTATTGTGTTATTCAACATTACTTTTAAAGCTAATATATTTTAAATGTACTAAATTGCAACTTCATCATTATAAAAGTTGCAATAGAAACCTTTAGCCACAGCTTTACTGTAAACCAATAGATTTTGCGAAGGGTGAGAAAGTATCAGTTCGCAAACTCATTAAAATGCAAATATGATGCATATATTGGATGGATATTCATTGCTACATAGAAGTAAGTGCAAAGTGAGTGCAACATTTTCCTTCTCTTATATTTGTAAGATTCCCTCAACTCATGTTCATAATCATTAGCGACTATTCCTTCTTGTTCTTTTGTTTCATGACCGATACTCTTAAAGAGGTCTGTTATTTAGGAGTGTTAGGAGGGGGGCCTTTATGTGAGCGTAGACCTACTGGTACATTATATTCAGCTGTGAAGCTTTCTGAAAGTTATTCTCTGCAGTTTCACCCCCACAAATTCCAAACTCCTCTCTGCTGAGATTCCAGCGCTAATCATATTCAGGAGAGACTCGCCATAGAAAACCTCAGGGGGCGATTCATCAGCCCAAGAGTTCGAGGAGGAATGCCAACCTTGAAACAGACCAAAACTGAGGCTTCAGATGAAGAGGAGTCGTGGTTGAAACTGAAAAACAAGGACAAGAAGGCTACATATTCAGATGCCTCTGTTGGCGTGTCGCTTATTTCAGAGTGTTTGTGTTTAAAGGTGATGCAGCACCCGACAGATGGAGGCCAGATTTTAGGACTCCACAGTAACGTGAAGGAAGCACCGGTGCGTGCAGCAGAGCTCAGTGTTTATTCACTGTCCAGTCAACCTATCGACCCAGAGGACGGCAGTGGCCAGCCAGAGACAAAGGCCAAAGCTTCAGGTGACTCGCACTGATGGATCAACGTATTAAAATAGAAAAAGACGCGAAATGTGTGTCACAATTAGTGTTGTCTTTGGCGAAATCCAATTGGATTTCAGGAATCCACACAATCATGAATTTCGTGTGAGGGTGAACGATTTTCTGGTAACACTTTACAATAAGGTTCATTAGTTGACTACCTTAGTTAAAATGAACTAAGATTGAACAATACTTCTACAGCATTGATTAATGTTAGTTAGTTCAACATTTACTAATACGTCATTAAAATCAAAGGCTGTGTTTGTTAACATTAGTTAATGCACTGTGAACTAACATGGACAAACAATGAACAGCTGTATTTTTATTAACTAACATTAACAAAGATTAAGTACTGTAACAAATGGATTGCTCATTGTTAAGTTAGTAAATACATTAACTAATGTTAACTAATGAACCTTATTGTAAAGCAGGGGTGTCAAACTCAGTTCCTGGAGGGCCACAACCCTGCAGAGTTTAGCTTCAACCCTAATTAAACACACCTGATCCAGCTAATCAAGGTCTTCAGGATTACTAGAAACTTCCAGGCAGGTGTTTTTGGAACTGATTGGAGAAAAACTCTGCAGGACAGTGGCCCTCCAGGACTGGAGTTTGACACATGTGTTGTAAAGGGTTACCGATTTTCCAATGGAGATTTTGAATATCTACACTATTGACAACAGACCTTTCTTGCTCGCCAAATTTATCAAAATTTCACAAATGTGACTGCAGTTGGAAGGAAGGGAACATATAAAGGCCAGATCTTTAACCACTAACCACCCTGTGTATCCAGTTAAATTATTCCATCAGTGATTAGCTTTGTTTATGTTCAGTCATTACATTGACCATAAGATGCTAATGGGCAGTTTGAGTGCATTAAGTGCAATAAAGATAAACGTCCCCCGGAAACTCTCTCTCCCACCAAACATCCTCCCATCCATCCTCTTTAAACACACACAAAGAGAAAGTGATGCTGCGCTACATTAAAAGGGAAAGTTGCTTTAGCAGCTCAAGTGTTCTCAAATTGGAGCTATAAAATTGCTGCGTGTTTTGAAATAATCATTTTAATGCTTTGGATTTTTCTGTTGGTCAGATGGCACTATGTGTCTGAGGCCTTTGCTGCAATAAAATGTCATGGGGTCATTAAATGTCTCTGTCTCTTTGCAGACCGTTCTCCAGATATGGATAACTATTCTGAAGATGACGACGATAGTTACTCATCAGAGCAGGAGGCGAGCGATGACGCTGTTCAAGGCCAGGTCAGGAGGAGCTAGCATGTTTTTATCATTGTTCTAAGAAAGCCCTGCATTTTTAAAAAGGGGTGAAATTTCTACTTAATTCCCTGATTTCACTATGAATGTAGTTTGTCAATATCATTGGTCTTGTTGGTGTTAGTTTGCGCCACATATAGTATGTTAATTTCGAAATAAAACTGTGTGGGAAGAATTTACTAAAAATGAATTGCATCCGCTGATAGCATTGTTTAGAGCCTGGTGACTGGGTCATCAGTGAATAAGATTGTGAATATTTTGCATCGCCCAACATAGTTAATGAATTTGCCCTTGTATCTTTAGAAAGGATTGCTACCTAATAAAATCTATCGAAATTTCCTGAAATTCTGTTTTAGGACCTTTATGATGAGGATGATGATGTTCAGCGGAAGCCCAAAAAATCTAGAAGGAAAATGATTAGAACTACATCTATGACCCGGGTATGTACAGATAAACTCCCTCTGCACTTTAATGATCACTTTGCAGAAAATGATCGGACCCAGAACCGAGCCCTGAGGAACACCATTTGTAAAAAGTCTTTGTATATCAGTTCTGATTGCTGATATGATTCAGTTGTATTATGTATTGTATCATATCATATTGGCCACACTATTCTCTATTAGTATCTGCATATCTTGCCATTACAAAATTCATGTTGGTTGAGCACTAGTAAATTAATCGCGAATTATTGTCTTGACACAAGTCACTTCAGGCAGCTAGATAGAAACAGAGACAAATTGGCTTTGTGTCCTTAAGGAGGTGTTTGGTTCGGTGTTATCTAGTTCACAGAAGGTCATAGAAGGTGATGTTCTAATCCTCTTGAATTAAGCTCACAATTAGGAACACAAGTGTTAACCCAGGATCAGTGTATAAACTAGAACAACACTAATGTAGATTTCATTCCACTCCTACCATTCTGAAACACATTATGAAAAACTGAGACCCGCTTTATATTAAGTGTCTACAACTGCTATGCACTCATATTTAAATGAATCATTGATACAATTCACTTATTGTGTACATACTGTATACTGTTGAATCTGCTCCACCCACCTTTAAACCGACTTCCATATAACCACACCTATCCTTAACCTTACCAGCAAAGTCATTTTGCAATACAGCATGAACACAATGAGTTTGTTGCACCTAATAGTTTTTTGATGCAAGTAGATAGTAGTTAAAGACACAATATACAGTGTGACCAAAAATTGTAAATGCAGATATTGTTCGTTTTGTCTTTTGCTTTGACCTATTTTACTGTTTTAACGTAAAAAAAGAAAAGTACCATAATTTTACTGTGTTATGTACCATACTTCTTTGTAACTGTGAACTTGATTGCATTGAGCAGTCGCAGCCCAGACGTTTTTGATGACTTATTCTCTCAATCTCTCTGTAGCAACCCAATTTCAAGCAGAAGTTTGTTGCTCTCCTGAAGAGATTCAAAGTATCTGATGAGGTGAGATTTTCTTCTTGTCTTTTATAAGTTACGAGAGAGAGAAATTCATGTTTGCCTGAAGTTCTGCACTCTCCACTCTCTACTCTGTGCTTTGAATCACAAAAATCACTTCAGCCATGAAATTCAACCTTTATAAAAAGAGTCCTGGGACTTGGCAATGATTGATCAAGTCGCTGAAATGTGAGAGGAGCTTTGATTTTTGCAGGGTAAGATGTGATAGATCTCTTCTAAAACTAAACCGACTGTTTAGCTCTGAGAGGACACATGAGGCCATGATGACTTAGGTCACACATGCTTATATAGCCCACAGGCAAGATTTAAGCAGCTTTACAGTCTCATTGTTAGAGTCTAAGCTTGTTAGTTGGTAGCTGTTTGACTCTTTGACTTCATCGTCCCCTCGCCTTGACTCGGTTATCCAAGCCCTAAAGGAAATGTTCCGGATTTATTTGGCTATCAGTCCAGCAACTTCCTGATTCAGGGTGATGACACAGATTTGTTGCATTGGCAGGCAGTTCCCCGGAGTAGCATTGCCAACATGGGCTTGTCAGTTCAATAGCTCACTTTGACTGTGTCCTAAATCACCTCCTATACCCTCATTCACTATTCCCTACATCAGTCCACTTGAAGCAGTGAATGAACACGAGTGAGTGAGGCTGCCGCTTTTGAGCTGTTTAATAATCATTTGAAACTTAGCAAACTGTAGTAATGAATACATTTGTCCTGAACTCTGCTATGGAAACTAACATGTGTAAACCTTAATTAAACAATTTAATAACCAATTAAAAAGGATTTTATACCTGTATGATAATACTCTGTAGCCACATTGGACCAGCGGTTTGTAATGGATGGATGATTCAGTTGCGGCGCCATCTTCTGGTCACACGTTAAGTGGCCATTAAGTGTACATCGGTTGTAAACTCGTTACTGCGGTGCATTGTGGGATTGAATGAGTGCACTTGATAACGTCAACTATGGTTTCGCAGACCACTACAAATGGCTGTTTCCTGAAATAGTGCCAATTTAAGGGTATAGGGGGCGATTTCAGACACAGCCTTTGGGTGTGTCTCAAATGTGTAACATATTTCAAAGCACCTGTGACATAAACCTATGGAAAACAATGACTTTGGAGAGTTTCCAATCACAGCTTTCCTGTTGGGAAGTAGTTACAGTAGTTTCTCTTTTTTTTTATTATTGAGAAATAAATGACCACCATTCGTAGCACGGCAAAACACACAACGGCATTGATTAGATGCACAGCTGATTATTTCTATTTGACTAAAATCCAAACTCTACTAGGTAAAACCACTCTGTGCTGTTTTGCTGTATTCTTTCACAACCAAGTTATTGTTCTGATTTATTTTCCAGCAAGGATAGTGTAGCAAAACAATGCTAACGTAAAGTCTGACAGATTAGACTTTAAATTCCTGGAAAGTAGAATGTCCACTGAAGGATGAATGGATCAGCTATGAACTAACTTGTTTGTTGAACAACTTTTTATCATCCTGGAAAAGAAGCAAAATAGTGTAATTTCTAGTAAATTCTCATTATTAGGATTAAGATTTCACATCTATCTTCCACTTTGTGTGTCTTTTGTTTTCTTTTCCACAAGGAACTTCTTTCTGTGTTTTAGCCTCAGCTGCCTGAGGAGATGCATTTTATAGTATGAATGGGTCATTACTGGTGACTGTCCTGTCCTGTGAAAATTCAGGCTGAGAAAGGTTGCATTCAATGCCTTCGTTCTTTCGGTACATGTTGTTGTTTCTTTATTAAATGGGTGAATCTCATGACGAAAATTCTCATTTTCCCACACAAATAATTTCATTAAGCTATTCTAATCATTTTTCATTACTTATTATAATATAAAAAACAGATTCTTTGTGTAGCTGAGATTTACATTTTTATACATATCTACATTTAGCTTTTGTTGTGCTGGCTTCAAAAGGTATTGGACTCTGATCCGGTTGACCAAACGCAGGAGGTTGAAGATCTGGATCTCCTGTATGACAGTCTGGAGGTCTATAACCAGAGCGACAGCGGCCCAGAGATGGAGGACAACGAGAGTCTTCTCAGTACTCCCAAACCCAAACTAAAGTAAGAGTCATGAGTCAAAGTCATTTCACACGGCGGCCATCTTTGAAACGACTATCGTCGCTTTCGAAAGCCGCTTCAAAACCTAATCATTTTTTCCGAACCAGTGATTCAGTGCGCGTATTAAACTGTCAAAGTTACGTGGTTTCAGGAAACAAGGCTTTGTTATGTCATTACGGTTTTGAAATGTTTCGATATTTGAATGGTTCGCCACTAGGGGGCGATGATCTCCTTGAACCCATGATCCAGTGTCTTTATGATTTTTATCTGATCTCAGATCAGTTTTATAAATTTGTAGACATTTAATGACACATTTGTATAATAAATATGAAGAGTTGTAGTTAAAAGTCTCTTATTGGTATGATTGACCAAGCTCTACATAAAATAAACAAAAAAAGCCCTACAATTTGACTGAAATTATACATTTTTACACTGTTCTGACCAATAGGCGTCACTAGCATGTGGCGTTTCCACCGCTTCCAAACAGTGAATAATTTTGCGAAGAAATTGATTAAAAGTTTTGAAAAGCTTTGTTTCCCCCATCACTTCCTCTCGGTAGCTGTTTCAGTCATGCAAGTGCCTATCTTTTTAGAGTGGGGAAACATCAAATTCTCCAAAGCTGTTCATCAATCTTTCGATTAAATTTCATATTTGAAATCCCCAATGAAATCTGACAACAACTGTCTCTAATTTTGTTTCTAAACGCTCAAATAATGGCAAAAAACTGCATTGTTCAGGCTGCATCTGCAGTCATAAGCGTGCGTTTGCGTTGCACAATTACTTCACCAACTGACCATTCGTGAAGACCGACCCGCCCCCTTTAGTTACTGTTGCTAAGTCCGACAAGCCACGCCTTTCTCACGCCCCACCATGTTCTCACGCAGTGAAAAATAGACAGGATACAGACAGGACAGACCAGGTTACTTTTGATATGAAACAAAGTCTCACCTTTCAAATTTGGTCATTTATTAATGAAATTTAAACAATAAATAGCGTTTTGTGGCTCTTTATTGTGTCTGACTGATCGCTGTAGAGTCTCAGTTAAAGCTGCTCGTGAACCGATCATCTCTTCCTTCTAGTTCATTTATAGCATCAAATAAACAAATCCTCCAATGTTAATCTACTAACTCTCCTGACTGCTTTGTCGGACAAAAATGGCGGATTCGGCGGATGGCGGATTATGATTGGTCAGATCGGCTGTCAATCAAACTCCCTGCGAAGGGTCAATTGGTGATTGGCTTTTTTATTCAGAAGGCGGGACTTATTCCGCCATATTGCATGTTGCACTTTCTCCCATTCATAGCAATATGAGTGCACCGTCTTTGCACATCTAAAGTCTTTGATCATAGTGATGCATATTAAACACAAAAATGAGAAAGTGTTTGGGCAAGATTTACGATTTCAATGAACATCGCCCACTGTCTCATTGACTCACTGAAAATGAATGCCTTCCAGACAGTGTAAACACTTGACTGATACTGTATCACTGACCATGAAACCCAGCTTTTGGCTCTTAGAGTGTTTTTATATTGTAAACGTGTGTATGTTTTCCACTCAAGGCCGTTCTTTGAGGGAATGTCTCACTCCAGCTCACAGACGGAGATCGGCAGTTTGCACAGTCAGAAGAGCCAACCGAGAGAGTCGCCCGCGACTGTATGTCTCACACACACACTCCAATTATACTATTATTCTGCCCTGCAAAGGCTAAACAGTACACGCCAACACTGAAACTGAGAAACATGCCTTATTTTTATTTTGCTTGATTTTATACAAATTTTTACACTTTTTCTTTCTAAATCTGAGCAAAGTCAAGCCAAATCCATCTGTTAATGGACAGATCATAGTCTAATAGACCCATTTATCTCATGACTCGATTTTGACAAAATACGTAGTAAGTGCTTATTGCCTTCATCAGAAAATATTGTTATCCCATTCATTGTCTCCATAGGATTTTTTTTTTTTTTTTTGTATGGCAATGTGTAAACTCTTACACACAGACACATAATCCAAGTGATGATATATTCTTCTGTAGAGCCACAAATCAGTCCGAATTCACACTGATAAAGTCTCTATGACCATGCAAAAGGAACCTGAACCTAAAGAGTGACCGTGTGTGTGTGTGTGTGTGTGTGTGTGTGTGTGTGTGTGTGTGTGTGTGTGTGTGTGTGTGTGTGCAGACTGGTGATCTGTTAACAGTGGACAAGAACAGAGCAGTGTGTGGACGATATCCGGATGACCCGACAGTGTTGGACTCCGCCGCTGCGGTCAGTAACGATTTCTGTGTTAATAATGTACAGCATTTTAGGCACACAGAGGTGCTAGTTTCAGGTGTTCTCTAATTAAAAATAATAATTAATAATTTATGCACATAATGTATTTACAAAATGTATAATTTTATATATGTATATATTTATGCATTATATTCACTGTAAAAAATAATCCTGTAAAAGAAAACGGTAAACGACTGGCAGCTGTGGTTGCCAGTATCTTACTGTAAAAATACGGTGTGTTACTGTTTTTGAAATTAACAGCTAAATACCGTTTTGTCAGCGACAGTATAAAACTGTAATTTAACAGCATATAGACAAAACGGTATTTAGCTGTTAATTTCAAAAACAGTAACACACCATATTTTTACAGTATGAAGCTGGCAACCACAGCTGCCAGTCGTTTACCGTTTTCTTTACGGGATTATTTTTTACAGTGTATATTTATATATGTTTATATTATATATTTTCCCCATAGGCGTTTTGTATAATATAATATAATATAATATAATATAATATAATATAATATAATATAATATAATATAATATATAATAATATTATATATATAATATAATCGTCCATTGACCGATTGTTTAAAAACGACCAATGATCAGTGTCGTTTATATCCTGTCAATCAAAAGGAGGAGAAAAAACTCATAGGGCCCTATTTTAACAATCTGAAACGCAAGTATCAAGCGCGAAACGCAAGTAACTTCGTGAGTCTCGGGCGCTGTTGCTATTATACCGGCGGGATAAATGACTCTTGCGCCCGACGCAAGTCTAAAATGTGTTGGTCTGAAGTCGCTTCATTACTCATAGGTGTGGTTTGGGCGTAACGTGAAATAAACCAATCAGAGCGTCATCTTACATTCCCTTTAAGAGCAGGCGCGCTTGTTCCATGGCGGATTGCTATTATAACGGCAGATTTGCCAGGAGCGGTTCACAGCCGAGGAGACCGACATTCTCGTCAGGGCCGTAAAACACAGAGAAGTGACATTGGGGATGGAGAAACACACCCAAATTAGCTTCGGTTAAACAGGCGTATAATAATTTGGGTAAATGTGTAAGCTAGATTTATGCCTATTTTTTCACATCTTCATGGACACCACAATGATTTCCCTCATGTGGAATATTTTTCCTTGTAATTATGTATGATTTTCTAAAAATGAAAACTGCTGAGTCTGTGTAGATGAGAGAAGCAAAGTGTGTGTGTGTTGTGCACACGCTACATTATGGTCAAGCATGCGCCCTTAAAATAGCATCTGAATAACGCACTGACTTTAGACGAGGTTTCTCCTGGTCAGTGGCGGAATTGTTTTCTGAAACTGCAAAATAGCACCAGGGAACGTTTGCGCCGGATCACGCCTCCTCTTTTCTCTGAACCTCCCCCGGGAGCGCAAGTTCATTCCCTAATTTACTGACGTGCGTCTGTGGAGGGAAAAGTCCGCTGTGTGCGGGTGCAAAATAGGAATGAAACATGCGTTGTGTACAAAGTCAGTTGCACTGGGTGCAAGATAGGGCCCATACTGTGTGTGACGAAAATCTCTTGTGTTGACTTTAGGGCTGTCAAAGTTAACACGATCAATAACAGTGAAAAAAATAGCGTCAGTAAAGCAGGTTTTATTTGACCCAGTGAATCACCTGTACAAGCCAGGGCTGCAGGTCCACAGTTTCTCAAAACATCAAACATATTTCAAACATTTTCTTTAAACAATGACAAAATCCAGCGCTCCATCCTTCTTTCATGAGGGCTGTGCTGTTTTTCTGCTTTTGTGCACTGACTGCTGATAATTCAAGGCCATGGTCTGTGTCACACACTTAATCAGTTATAACAGTGTGTGGAAGTCACACACACACACACACACACACACACACACTCTTTCAGACACACCACGATTCTGCTTTGTGGCTAAGTGGCCGTCTCCACGGCAACATGATGATTCCCGTGGCCGTGCGAGCCCTTGAGGAGAGGGATGCGTGTTCCCGGCTGATGTTTGTCTCTGCACGCAGGAGCTGGTGGAGGACGAGGCGACATGTGACGCCAACATGAGCTGGGACGCCAGCGCAGAGAAGCTAGCAGGAACGGTGGGCAAACTCTGCAAGACCGAGTCGCAGACGCTCATGTCGCCTAGGTAACACACACTCTCGCCTTCCTGCTCTCCTTTTCCATCTGTTTCACATCACGACCTCTCACACAGCCCCGTAGGCGCTAGTCTTCACCGCTGAATTAAAGATAGAGCCTCCGGATGTGCCCGCACGTGGATGTTTCTGTAACTACAGGCACTTTTATGTGCCAGGGGTTCATTTACTGTGTATTTAAGGGTTCGTTCACTCGAAAATGATTCAAGTCTTATTCACTTACCCTCAAAGCAAGACTTTCATTCATCTTCGAAATACAGATTAGGTTTGTTTGCTTCCGTTTACCATATTTGAAATGCTCTATGCATGTGCATTGATCAGTGTTTATATATGAAGAAAAGCCTTCATTAAATCTGTCATATAAAGCGATCATATCTTTTCAAAAGCCTTGGATTCTTTTACTTTTTCAGTGTGTTTATGAACTTTCTGAAGCATCACAGTTTTGGTGGTTGTGAAGCTTTGGGGGTGTTGATGGACTCGATCTACTCCATCTGTGTTTTGATCACCGTTCTGAATCCCATCTGGATGTAATCTTTGATAAAAACGTGATTTTCTTTTTTTTTAATGAAACTATCCCACGTTCAAGTGTTGAAAAAAAATAATATATATATATATATATATATATATATATATATATATATATATATATATATATATATATATATATATATATATATATATATATATAAAATAAATATATATAAAAAAATATTTTATTTTTTTTAAAGCAGAGAGTCTGTTCTTTCTTTTGATATATTGCATGTTCAGATATTCATACAACTAAATATTCTGGGGGCCATGACAGTTTTGTGAAAATGACCAAAAGCGGGGAAAGAGTTAAAAATATCTTCTTTTGTGTTTTGAAGACGAACCAAAGACTTATGGGTTTGAAATAAAATGAGGTGAACTAACCCTTTAAAAAAAAAAAATATATATATATATATATATTTTTTTTTTTTGTTATATAAAGGACTTTTTTATTTATACAAATCAAATAATTAATTGTTTAGACTTTAAACATGTCCTTAAAAAATCATATAAAAATCTAAATAATCTGTGAAACAGACATAAACCAATATTTATTCTGTGAAAATGATTTATATTGATATATATACATTTTTTCACAAATTACCCTAAACAACATTTTTTGCCAAGATAAAGGTGAGCATCGTTACAAATTAAGTATCTTTTCTAGATACATTAGACATTAAGTGAAACCAATTTAGCGACTTGATTAGTGACTTTTCAAACCCTTGTAGACTTTTTCTTCTTCAAAAAAACGACTAGTGACGAATCTGGCGACTTTTTGGATTGCTGGGAATCAAGTCATTCATTATATCATACACATTCTGTTGTCTGACAGAAAATATATCATTGAGTAATTGAGAAAATGACAGTATGTGAGCACAGATTAGGTGAGAAAACAGATGTAAAGTGCAGGCAGTCGGTGCATTACATCATTTTGACGCGACTTTTTGAGCATGCTTCAGATACTTTCTATTGGAAACAGTTGGAAACACTTGAAATGGACTATTTTTGATTGGATGGAAGCAAATCAGCTGAATGCTTGCAGTCGGTTGTAAGAAAGGGGCGGGGTTTAAGCAAACACAATGATTGGAGAAGTCCTACGTACATCACCTGAGAGAAAGTCTGTCGTTTCACCGTCATTTTGAATGAAAAATAACTCGTGAATTGTTCACAATAAGCTCAATAACATGCATTAAGAAAATAGACAGGGTGAATTGTCATTTCATGCTGACTTGGGAAAAAAAAAAAACAATGTGAAAAGTACGTTTTAAGCAAGTTTATTTTCTGAAAGTCCACAGGACAGAAAGAGTTGAAGAAACACCCATCTGTTATATTTCTCTAGTGGTCCATCACGTTTGTTCTTCCATGTCGTTTTCTAGCCGGTTGTTCTCTGTTAGATGGCATATGTGTGTGTTTGCATTGGCTAATGAGCTCATTAAGACTCAGTCCCCGAGCGAGGGGCTCACAGACACTTTAGTGAATCTGGAACGCAGCAGCGCATCAACGATTCGCCTCTTTTGAGCTTCTTTTGTAGAGCCTCGGGAGGCAGAAGATGCCACAAACTGGGTATTATAGAGCTACTGATCTTAGTTCAGACTGAAAAGACAACTGGAAGCAGCAAGCGTCCTTCATCTATTGAATACTCTACATTTATTCCACCTAAACCAGTTTGGACCATCTAGAAACCAGTTTCCATGATCTAAGGGTGTGTTCACACTCTGGTGTGATTGCTCTGTTAGAGCGGTTCATTTAAATAAAGTTGTGTTCACACTTGTAGTTCGGTTCGCTTGGTTTGTTTAGTCCGAACCCCCCCTCCAAAAAAAGCATTTAGTCCTGGTCCGCTTAGCGTTCACATTGGCATTTTAACACTGAACCTAAAGATACCGAAACTAAAGGCATAAGGATACATTCACAACCCAACTGGTTGACTTTTATTATGTCTATTTCACACTGGAATTTATCGAACATCCAAAGCAATGCAGTTTTCTGGGCTAAATGAACTTGTTGTATGTGCGTAGCTACATATAGACACATCTGAATTTAGCTTGGTTTTCCAGCTTAAAGGATTAGTTCACTTCAGAATAAAAATTTCCTGATAAATTACTCTCCCCCACGTCATCCAAGATGTTCATGTCTTTCTTTCTTCAGTCGAAAATAAATTACGTTTTTTCTCCATATAGTGGACTTCAACGGTTATCAATGGTTTGAAGGTCCAAATGCCAGTTTCAGTGCAGCTTCAAAGGTCTCGACTCGATCCAGCCGAGGAATAAGGGTCTTATCTAGCCAAACGATTGGTCATTTCAACGTGATTATGTAATGCGTGGTGCATCGCAGAGCTAGTGCAAGACGACGAGCATTTGTGATTAAAAAGTATATAAATGTTTATTTGTAGAGACTTTGAAGCTGCACTAAAACTGCAATTTGGACCTTCAACCTGTTGGATCCCATTGAAGTCACTATATGGAGAAAAATCCTGGAATGTTTTCCTTAAAACCTTAACCTCTTTTCGACTGAAGAAAGAAAGACATGAACATCTTGGATGACGTGGGGAGAGTAAATTATCAGGAAATTAAATTCTGAAGTGAACTACTCCTTTAAGTCCAAAAAGTCTTGCAGGAACTCTAATAAATCTGAGGGTTAGGGATGTGCTGGCCGCTCTCCTTCCAGCAGTTGTAACATGTCTCTCTCCTTGTTGGCTGGCCAGTAAAACAGACGGTAAGCTCCAGCGGCGTCCGCGCAGCACGTCCATGAAGGACAGGCAGAACTCTAAAGCTCAGAGTGACCGCACCAGCAGCATCGAGAGCGAAACCTCGCCAGAGTCCAGACTCATCACACAGGTTTGTGTAAGTGTTTGTGCCTGACGGTAGAAGAACAAAGAAAATATTGAAAGACAAATTAGTTCTCGTTTTCTGACCCAACGTCCTTCTTGTTGCAGCTCCCGAGGAAATCAGTGTACGATCAGCTCAATCAGATCCTGAACTCTGACGAACATCTGCCAGAGAATATCATCCTTATTAACACTACAGACTGGCAGGGGCAGGTGCGTGTTTTCTACCATGAGTTTGTTTTTATATATATATATATATATATATATATATTTGGGACTTGTTTTCCAATCAACATACTGAAACATCCTTAAAACAATATACATGTACTTGACAATTAAAATTGTGTAATGAGATATGACTTGTTTTCATAGAATATATCTTGAAATAAGTTTATTATTCTTACCCTGTTGGCATATATTTGTTTCGTTTAAAGTGTGATCCTTACTAAATTTGGTACATTGTGTTCTGAATATGTTTTTGTAATTTTGTATATCAATGAAATGTATCTTGTTTCGATGTTTTGTAAAAATTAATTTAATGTTTTTAACAAAACGAAAATACCAATTAAAAATATTATTTTGTGTGTATTTTAGGGTTATTCCAAAAACAGGTGATTTTTAAATCCAATTTGAAAGATTTTTAGCCAATTTTGTAGTAAATTAGTGTGTTAATGTTATATGTTAGTGTTTAGTAGTGTTTTTTCTTGCTAGTTGAATGAGGAATCAACTAGTCGATTCCACTTCCTTAGTTGGAATACGACTGTTAACGCCAGTTAATTTTGACAGGTTATTTAGCAATAACTAAATAACTAAGCTAACTAAATAACTAAGCTACTTTTAATGATAATTTAATGCTCATTTTTCTCCAAATTTCCAGTTTTCAATAATCATTTGTTCTTTATACAATCATGGTAACATGGTTCAGATATATATTCATTCCATTTTATATATGCTTATTAAATTATATATATAGTATGTGTGTGTGTGTGTGTGTGTATCTGTGTTTATATTTATGTTCTGGTTTTGTTGTCAAAGACTTTTAGTTTGCTTTTCTTTGTGTACTGTGTTCCCACTCATCCTTTGTTGTCATGGATATTCATTATGTTATTAATAAGTGCACAGAGTTCATTATCTTGTGTATATAAGACCTTCAGTTTTCTGTGTTCATTGTCTGGTGTTGGTTGTGTTTGAGTACACACTGTTATGTGATTCTCGTTCATTACTCCTCTCTTGTGTTGTTTAATTAAAGTTAAGCTGCTAATAGATCCGCTTGCCACGTCTCATCTTCTCCCTCAACCCGAGTGTGACAGAACACTAGACTAACAGAAAGAATATGGATCGAGCAGCAGACTTCTTCTCCCTTGCCCGTGAAGATCTCCCTATATTGGATTATTGAAATCATTGTTTTGGATTAGGGCGAACTATTACAGCCAACTATTGCAGTGTTTGCAATGTACTTACCCCATGATGTTCTCGTCCATCACGAACCCCGCAGAACCAGAACCCACGCCCACCAACAGAGAAGAAGTATTTACCCACCGCAGATCTGTAGCCAGTGTTAACGCCCACCACGGACCCTATGCCAGAGCCTATGCCTGCAACAAAGCCAAAACCTGCAGCCACGTCCATCCCCGAGTCGAAGACCGCCGCCCAGTCTGACCAGGTGTCTGAGCCAGCTTCTACAAATGTGCCAGTGGGAGTTTTAGCCGAGCTAGATGAGGACGATCTTCCTCCGCTAATCCCAGTCAGTTTCATCACCTAGCATTAAGTGTTCATCGCCATCCTCTGCCTAAACCAGTCAGTCCTTCGGCCCCGCCTTCGCTGGCTCCCTCCAGTCCCTCTTCTCCTCCTCTGTTGACTCTACCCTGCAATTCGTATCCACCTAGGGTCTTACGTGCACCAGCTATGCCGTGGCAAATGGATTCCCTGGCTGTGCCTCGGGCCATCAGGCCCTTATCTTCACCTCGGCCCATCGACCAGTCGGCTCCACCTTGGCTCCTCGCCCCCTCAGCTCCACCAGGCTTCCTCGTCCTTCTGGCTTCACCTTGGCTCCTCGCCCCCTCAGCTCCACCAGGGGCCGCCGTCCTCGCGGCTCCACCGGGTTTCCTTGTGGAAAGGAAGTTCTCGCTGCTCCACCTTGGCTCCTCGTCCCCTCAGCTGTACCAGGGACCGCCGTCCTCACAGCTGCACCTTGGCCCATCGACCAGCTCCACCAGGGACCGCCGCCCTCGTGGCTCCACCAGGCTTCTTCGTCCTTCTGGCTTCACCTTGGCTCCTCGCCCCCTCAGCTCCACCAGGGACCGCTGTCCTCGTGGCTCCATTGTGCTTCCTTGTGGAAAGGAAGTTCTCGCTGCTCCACCTTGGCTCCTCGCCCCCTCAGCTGCACCAGGGACCGCCGTCCTCACGGCTCCACCAGGCTTCTTCGTCCTTCTGGCTTCACCTTGGCTCCTCGCTCCCTCAGCTGCACCAGGGACCGCCGTCCTCACGGCTCCACCAGGCTTCTTCGTCCTTCTGGCTTCACCTTGGCTCCTCGCCCCCTCAGCTGCACCAGGGACCGCCGTCCTCACGGCTCCACCAGGCTTCTTCGTCCTTTTGGCTTCACCTTGGCTCCTCGCCCCCTCAGCTGCACCAGGGACCGCCGTCCTCACGGCTCCACCAGGCTTCTTCGTCCTTCTGGCTTCACCTTGGCTCCTCGCCCCCTCAGCTGCACCAGGGACCGCCGTCCTCACGGCTCCACCAGGCTTCTTCGTCCTTCTGGCTTCAACTTGGCTCCTCGCCCCCTCAGCTGCACCAAGGACCGCCGTCCTCACGGCTCCACCAGGCTTCTTCGTCCTTCTGGCTTCACCTTGGCTCCTCGCCCCCTCAGCTGCACCAGGGACCGCCGTCCTCACGGCTCCATCAGGCTTCCTCGTGTAAAGGAAGTTCTCGCTGCTCCACCTTGGCTCCTCGCCCCCTCAGCTCCACCAGGGACCTCCGTCCTCGTGGCTCAGTTTTCAAAGACTTTTAGTTTTTCTTCGTGTCCTGTGTTTTCGCTCATCCTTTGAGGTCATGGTTATTCATTACATTATTAATTAGTGCACAGAGTTTGTTATCTTGTGTATATAAGACCTTCAGTTCTCTGTGTTCATTGTCTGGTGTTGGTTGTGTTTGAGTACACACTGGTACGTGATTCTTATTCATTACTACTCTCTTGTGTTGTTTAATTAAAGTTAAGCTGCTAACAGATCCGCTTACCACATCTAATCTTCTCCCTCAACCTGAGTGTGACATACTGTATATATATATATACACACAAATGATTACATACAATTAAATTATATTGTATATATATATATATATATATAATAAATGTATGTGTATGTATATATATACACACATACATACATACATACTGCAACAATTAAGCTTAGTTAGTTTCTCTTTCATGGACTCATTACGTTCTAGTTTGACTCCATGGTTACTCGTCAGTTTCCTCGTTTTATAACACCTGTGTTTAGCCAATCATCTTTGTTTTCACTTGGTATATATTTGCCTGTGTTTCTGTTTTCATTTGTGTTTGAAAAGTTTGGTTACAGTTTATTCTTCTGTAAATAAAGTCTATTTTGTATTCATCTTCCTCGTCCGACCTGTTACCTACATCACGCTTTGCTGATGCGTGACACATACGTGTGATTACATAATACTAAAAAGAGAAAAGAGGAGACTTGATTTGCTTGTCCCAGAGTTCACTGTTTGATTTATTGACTCGTACATTATTTTAATAAGAGGTGGTTATGGTGGTAACAGGGCTGACGCATTAACCTGGGGACACAAAGTGTTTTATCACTTCTTTGGATTACTTTGGACATTTGTCTTTCCCTGAGGCAGACGTGTGCCGCTGGAATAGCCATTATGTACATCGCCGTCCTCATAACTTGTTTCTTTTTTGCCATCCTCACAATTTCCCTCGTGCTGCTCTCTGACCTGTGACCTGTGTTTCTGTGGCAGTATTTGAATGAGATTCTTCAGGAGCACAAGCAGCCTATTGTGTCCACCGTTTCCCCCGCAGACGTTCAGGCCGCCTTCAACACCATCGTCACCAGGATTCAACGATTGTAAGGCCACTCAAATTCCTCACTGTCCACTCACAACACAAGAATAAACCCTAGCTTGCTTCATTATAAGTTTTTATTTTGTCTTAGTGAGAACTGATTTTGTAAATCTCATACAGCTGCAACTGTAATGCACAAACACCACCAACCATTAAAGTGGCAGTGGCGGGCGACCAGAGTTACCTCAGCACGGTCCTACGCTGCTTTGTGGAGCAACTCGCCAACAAGACGCCTGATTGGTTGAGCTACATTCGTTTCCTGGTCATTCCTGTCGGTAAGCAGAATAAAGCATCTGCAGCGCGCCACAAAATTAACTCTCAAAAATATACATAACTCTTAAAATTCCTCTCAAAAACATACACTACCGGTCAAAAGTTTAGAGCTTTTGAAAGAAGTCTCTTCTGCTCACCAAGGCTGCATTTATTTGATCGAGAACACAGTAAAAATAGCAATATTGTGAAATATTATCACAATTAATCATTCTGATATGTTGATTTGGTGCTCAAGATACATTTCTGATTATTATCAGTGTTGATGCTGCTCCATATTTTTGGTGGAAAAAACAAATCCTCATATTAGAATGATTTCTAAAGGATAATGTGACTCTGAAGACTGGAGTAATGATGCTGAAAATTCAGCTTTGATCACATTTGATTACAATTTACTAAATGTCACACAAGGTTGAAGGAAGAACAAGAAGATGATGATGATGATGATGATGATGATTGTCATCATGTTTCAAAAGCCTTTAATAATCCACTTCAAAGGCAAACAAACAAAACAACCTCTAACATAGACGGTGACTGGACAAAGAGTGATTGTGAGGGTACAACTATTAAGAAAACACAAACACAAACGAGATGATAAATCAAACACAGCTGAAACACATAACTCATAATGACGTAACCAAGGATACAAACGAGTGGTGGGAAACTAAGACAAAGGAGAACATGTGACTGAAAAACAAACTAAAAGTCAGTAAAATGAAACTAACTGAACAGAACTGTGACAATATTGACATAGAAAACAGCTATTTTAAATTGTAATAATATTTTACAGTATTACTGTTTTATGTTTGATCAAATAAAGGCAGCCTTGGTGAGCATTATTATTATAATTTCACAGTAGTGTAATTTTTTTAATCTAATTTTCTATATATTCTATCATATGTTAAAAATATGTATTTGTATAGCTGCTTTTTTCAGTAAAACTGTATATATGTCAGAAAAACGGCTTTACAGCTTAATGGGAGGATTCCAACTATTCAATTAAACCCTGTATTATGTTCATAATAGAGTTTCCACCCTGTGGGTGATATTATTTATGGGCCAAAGCCAGTTTGTAGTCATATCTGGTGCTTAGCAGGTGTTTATTTTGGACTTTGGTCAGATGTGAAAGACAATCCTTTTATTATGTGGTGTTTCTTCAATATGAGCAAAATGTACTTTGTTTTCTTTGAAAGGTTGTCATCCACTGGCCAAATACATCTCAACATTTGACAGTAAGTTCTGTAACATCTTCATGGACGCAGGATGGCGGGACATTTTCGGGAGGTTAGAAGCTCCCACTTCAGGTTAGAGCGTCTGCTAATATGATTTGATGCCTTTATTGTCTGATTTGATGCTGTGCCTTAAAGCGTGTGATGTTTGGAAATGTCCACAGATAATATTGATGTGGCCGGACGCGTCTCACAGTATCTGGCTGGAGCGAATCTCTCCCACCAGTTCCCTATTTCTGAAGCAATGCTTACCTATAAACAGAAAAGGTATTGTCTTGCATGTGTGTGTGTGTGTGAAGATCTAATTAATGATGTAAATGTGAGGTATGTGTGATACTTAAATGTACTTTATGTTTATTCACCATCTAGCCAAAAACACAGTTGTATAAAATTTGTTTCCATGATGATGTAAAGAGTTAAAGGGATAGTTTACTCAAACATGACAATTCTGTCATTAATTACTCACCCTCATGTCTTCCCAAACCCATCAGACTTCTTATCTTCAGAACACAAATGAAGGTCTTTTTGATGAAATCTTAGAACTTTCTGTACTCTTCAAAAAAAGTTCATAAAGAGAACATAAGAGAACATATTGATCGCTTTGTATGATGAACCGATTGAATTTAGGCTTTTATTCACATATAAACATTCATCAACTCACACATCAGTTATAGACGGAAGCTCAAGCATGTTCGCTTGACGAGCGAGAACCAATGAGGTTCATTCTCGTGTTACGCAGCACGTTTGAGCTTCAGCAAGAACCAATGAGGTTCATTCTCGTGTTACGCAGCACGATTGAGCTTCAGCAAGAACCAATGAGGTTCATTCTCGTGTTACGCAGCACGATTGAGCTTTAGCAAGAACCAATGAGGTTCATTCTCAAGTGTCAAGCAGATTCGGTTGAGCTTCTGTTTATGTTCGCTATCAATGTTTAAATGTGAATAAAAGCCTAAATTCTGTTCATCATATAAAGCGATCGAGTCTCTTCAGAAAATTTGGACCAAACTGCTCAATTCATATGAATTAGCTGTCAATGGAGAGACAGAGAGCTCTCAGATATCATCAAAAGGATCTTCATTTGTGTTTTGAAGATGAAAGAAAGTCTTATGGGTTGGGAACGACATGAGGGTGAGTAATTAATTACAGAATTAAAATTTTTGGGTGAGCTAACCTTTAATCTTACAAAAATTATCAAGAAAAATGATCCAGGTCAGATTTCACCCCAAATTTAAAGAGGTCATATTATGCCCTTTTACAAAGTCTTGATTTTGTTATTGGGCTCTACTAGAATAGGTTTTCATGCTTAAATGTTCAAAAACAATTATTTTCCTCATATTCTCCATTGTTGCAGCTCCTTTCTCCCCAGTCTGTCAGTAACGCTCTGTTTAGTTCCCGTCTCTATGAAGCCCCTCCTCCTGAAAAGCACACTGTGCTCTGATTGGTCGGCTGGAGCAGTGTGTTGTGATTGGTCGAGGACTTCCAGTGTGTTTGGGAAATGTCCCGCCTCTTACCATAACCACCAGTTTAACACACTACTAACTAACTCAACCAGGCCCCGCCCCTTTATTCTGCATATTAATTATTTAAATGAGGAATATTGTGACGTGTTCGTTCCCAAAAGAAACTCAAGACTACAATGGAGTTCAGAAACACTGACACTGATATAGAGAAGAACTCCCGCTGGAGGGACTTTGCGCTTTGTAACTTTGCAGAGCTTTTTCATGCTCAAACAGCAACATTACACACATTGATTTTAGGAAGATTAAAAATGTTTTCATGAAAAGAATTTATTGGATTCTTCACTGTAATAATTCTTTATTACATTAAAGAAAAAAAACAATTGACACTTTCCACAAAAAAAAAGCTGTAATGAGGATTTAGGGAAAATGTGCTTGATTGTCATAAAATAATCCTAATGTTCCTAAAAGACTTAATCTCCTTAATGAAAAACATTAATTATGATTTGTTTTTACTGCACAATATAAATCAGTTCTTATTTGTTTTGGTTTTGGGGTGAAATGTGACAAGGACATGATTTATGAGATTAATTATTATGGGGATCATAATCATTATAGTCAATTAGTCCATAAAGTAGATCAGACAAAGCCTCTTATAATCAGTTGCTCTTGCATTTGAGTTAATGTTTCTCTAATTATGTCACTCATTTGTTTGATTTGATTTGATTTTGTCATTGAGAAGATGTGTGTGGAGGACGGTGCAGTAACTGTTATGCTTTGGGTCTTTTCTTTTGTTTTTGCCTTCAAGGAAGAGAAGTTTGTATTTTGATTTTTACATCAGGTACCTAATCGTGTGTTTGGGTTGACGTCCATGTTTGCTGTGGTTTAAATCACTCATGCTCTCAGTGTGTTAACCTCACACACCTGTCTGCGTGACTACTAGTTTTTGCTCACTCTATGTGTTGTGTGTTTTCATAACTCAAGTCTTTTTGTGTCTTTAACTGGTTTAGTTTGGTTTAACAGGTCTGAAGTAAGAAATGGTTGGTGACTAACTAAGTGAAGTATAGGGTGGTGTGGGTTAGTGGTTGTAAATGTGGAAACTGAAAGGTTGCGGGTTCAAACTTGCGAGTGTGTGTTAGTTGAGGAACACTTGAAGATTACTTGTTGTTAATATTTGGAATATTTGGAGCGATCAATTTCATGAATGTGTTCAGTACTCAACTTATGTATAAGGCATGCAGAATCATGTTTTTACCACTGTCGGATAGTGCTAATTACTGTTATGAAAACCAAATATTAGATGAATAACGAAGCACTGGAACATAAATCTGTGATAGTCTGCAGTTTCCCAGCCGAAGGACGAGCACAAATACGAAAGGTCACACAACCAATTATCACTTTAGATGTAGCAGAATAAAATAGAGAAAGGAGAGATACAAAGAGAAACGCAGGGGATGTGATGGAAGACCTATAGAGAGAGAGACGGACAGATGGACAGAGCCGTGACATTTTCAAAACCAGTTCAGACACAGTGAAGCTTTTATTCAGAGTCAGGCTTGTTTTTTGGACGTCTCGCTTGCATGGATCTACAGTAATCTGCAGAGGAACCCCACAGCTCCAGCTGTTGTGCTGTTTTATATGGCGAAAATATTAAATATCTATGTGTAAAATGGCATCTTAACACTTTTAAGCCGCAGTCACACTAGAGAAGACGAGACACCGCAACCGTTTGTAATATGACGTCTTTTCCATAAACATACATTTAAAATGTAACAAATAATAATAAACCTAGAAAATAAGAATTGTACACAATCTACTCCACTCAAAAGTCTGCGTTGTTTTAATTCAGCCAAGAGGTCGCGCCATGACTTACCGATCTTCTAACAGTCGCTTGAACTTTGGAGAGCGACAAAATTCGAAACGTCTTGTGTTTCCGGTATCCGTCATTCGGATGAATGGAAGTCAATGGAGTGAAAAGTGTAGTATACGGCCCTTAAGTATGTGGGGTTTCAGTTGTTCCTCCATTTTTTTCGTACATTTATAATACATTTTAGCACGAAAGCTGTTGATGAACCATAATTTGTTTGTAAAATTTTTATACACATGGCTAATTAGATCTATGCAATTTTAACTTTTCTTGAAAATGGTGTTTTTTGAAACCATATGAATACAAAGAGAACTTTTTTTGTTGATTTTTTGGTAACACTTTATTTTACAGTGTCCTTGTTACATATGTTACAAGTACTTACAGTTAATTATGCATAATTACATGCAACTAACTCTCAACCAAACCCTAATCCCACCCTAACCCTATAGTAAGTACATGTAGTTAATTATTATTACTCAGTACTTAAATATATAATTACACTGTAACAATGACTCCTTAAAATAAAGTGTAACAATCGTTTGTTGTTTCATCATGGACACTCTTAAATGCCATTTACCCAATTGGTAGAGTTTGTTTGTTCACGGCTACAAATTTAGGAAATAAATGTTGAGGTTTGAGACGCCTAAAGTAGAGCTTTCTCCAGGTTGTGATTGGTCATTGTCTATGTTGGTCAGGCATTCTCTTCCGCTGTAAGTGGGCGGTTCTTGGCTTAAATAAACCACAATGGCTGCGTTTACATGTAACCAAATCATCCGTTAGTAATCGGATCGACGGCTCAGTCAAGTAAACACCTTAATCGATCCGATTGAGCTCGATCCCAATGAAATTTCGATCGGATTGAAAAGGTTGGTTTATTCCTTTTCTAATCCGATCCAGAGAACATGTAAACACTTGATCGGATTGAAAACCGAAACTGAAGGACTGCGCATGTGCAATGACGTAGAAATGGCGTAATGACGTGCGTAACGAGCTGTTCTTCATGTTGAATAAAGTCTCATAAATGAGTGTCCCGTCATCCTAAACTTCTCCTTTCACTGCTTCTGTGAAGTGGAGCAGGACAACGTCCCACCAGTCCTGGCTTCAGACTCTCATCCACAGACGACTATTACTGCGTGATCAATATAAGCAGCGGCACAACGGTTCAAATGCTCATTTACTCCAAATTATGACCAGAAATGGATAAATATTAAGTTTACTGCTGTTTAAAACAAATAAAGAACCAATGTAGGAGAATGGTTATTATACGCGAACAGTGGGAAACTCTTTATATATTTGTGTGGTGTGCGCATGTAAAAAAATCTAGTTGCGATTGGATCAACCCGATCAAATGTAAACACTACATTCAGATTCATCAGTCGGATTGTGCGTGTAAACGGAGCCAGTGTGGATCAGACGTTGTGCCGATAGTCAAAAGTCTGGCTACTCGAGACTACTCTTGTGACGGCCCTGTTTTTGTCAGCTAAAATCGACTAAAGTGAGAATCTCGGTAGAGTCTTGGAGAGCCGCTTCCATCAGTTGTAGACGACTCTTGGGAAACGCCATGAAAGACTGTATATGATTGAGTTGAGTACTGAAGCGTGCCATCGCCTGCAGCCTTACACCCCGCTGACCGGTGGAGGATGTAAGAAGCTTTCCCAGCGTCCTCTCATGAGCCCTCACCCTCACCATGAGCCAGCTAGACTCATCCTCACCCTCACACACACCTCACACACACCTCACACACAGCCTAACCCCACGCTTGCCTCCTCTCTGACCTCCACAGCCCTGACGAAGACTCCTGCCAGAAGTTTGTCCCGTTCATTGGGGTGAGAAACGCTTCTTCTCTTCCGTTTCCTCTCTGCTGTTGTTCTAAAGCCGCAAATATACTCGGTCCAAAAGCATTGGAGTGAGAAATATGGTTTATATGGATATTTTGTTATATTTTAATTAGTGCTAAGCAACGATTAATCGCAAAGTTTGTGTTTATATAACATATGTGTGTGTACTGTGTATAATTATTTTGTATATATAAAACACACATCATGTATACATTTATATGCATGTATATACTGTATATATACTTATACATCATTTATATTATATATAAATATTAATATTGTATATATAAATAACACATTTTTCTTATGTATACATGCATGTGTGTGTGTTTATCTACACAAATATATTACGTAAACACAAACTTCGCGATTAATCGTTGCCCAGCATTAATTTTAATTATAATTAAATAATGAGTTACCTCTAAATATACTGTATATTTAAATTAATAATAAAATGTTGTTTATTTAATGTTTATTGCAGGAAAACAATGGAATCACTCAAATTTGCATTCAGAGATAAACATTTTGGTAACAGGGTTGCAAAAATGGCAAACCTCATGTAAAATAAATATATCAAAACAACAATCATTTATTTGACCTCCTGAGGTCGGTGAACAACATCACTTCTTTTTGCTTATTGGAAAGAAAAAACAAGACTTAAAATTGAAGTTTAAATTAAAATTAAAGTTAAAATTAAAACTTTTTTTTAACCAAATTTGTAGAATATGTAGAGCAAATTATGTCCTGATTACTATGGAAGCTTGTTTCCGCCACAGAATAAAAAATAAAAAATATAATTGTGACTTTTTATCTCGCATCTGACTTTTTATCTCGCAATTCGGATTTTTTATCTTGCAATTCAGACTTTATATCTCGCAATTCGGACTTTTTATCTCGCAATTCGGATTTTTTATCACGCAATTCTGATTTTATATCACGCAATTCGGATTTTTTATCACGCAATTCTGATTTTATATCACGCAATTCTGACTTTTTATCTCGCAATTCTGACTTTATATCTCGCAATTCTGATTTTATATCTCGCAATTCTGACTTTTTATATCACAATTCTGACTTTATATCACACAATTCTGATTTTTTTATCACGCAATTCTGACTTTTTATATCACAATTTTGACTTTTTATCACGCAATTCTGACTTTTTATATCACAATTCTGACTTTTTATATCACAATTCTGACTTTATATCACGCAATTCTGATTTTTTTATCACGCAATTCAGACTTTTTATCTCGCAATTCTGACTTTATATCTCGCAATTCTGATTTTATATCACGCAATTCTGACTTTATATCACGCAATTCTGACTTTATATCCCGCAATTCAGATTTTTTATCACGCAATTCTGAGTTTTTATATCACAATTTTGACTTTTTATCACGCAATTCTGAGTTTTTATATCACAATTCTGACTTTTTATATCACAATTCTGACTTTATATCACGCAATTCTGATTTTTTTATCACGCAATTCAGACTTTTTATCTCGCAATTCTGATTTTATATCACGCAATTCTGACTTTATATCACGCAATTCTGATTTTTTATCACGCAATTCTGACTTTATATCTCGCAATTCTGATTTTTTATCACGCAATTCTGACTTTTTATATCACAATTCTGACTTTTTATCTCGCAATTCTGACTTTATATCTCGCAATTCTGACTTTATATCTCGCAATTCTGACTTTTATCTCGCAATTCTGACTTTTTATCACGCAATTTGGACTTTATATCTCACAATTCTGACTTTATATCTCGCAATTCTGACTTTATATCTCGCAATTCTGACTTTTTATCTCGCAATTCTGACTTTTTATCTCACAATTCGGACTTTTTATCTCGCAATTGTGAGATAATAAGTCGCAATTATCTTTTACCCTGTGATCTGTCAGTTGCGTCTTGCTCTTCCGTGTTCACAAGTTTGAGTCCTTTCAACATAAAAGTCTTCTCTACTGAATGACTCACTCATAAACACAGTCTTTGCCGCCATCTAATGGTGAAATAATGAAACGTAACTTCTGTTGCTGTTCACGATCAGGGACTATTTTTTCCAGCGGAAGAAAGCCTTTTACTGATTTTTACTTCATGAAAGTTGCATTGATACATATTCTCGCAATTCTGACTTTATATCTCGCAATTCTGACTTTTTATCTCGCAATTCTGACTTTTTATCTCACAATTCTGACTTTTTATCTCGCAATTGTGAGAAATAAAGTCAGAATTGCGAGATGTAATCTCGCAATTGTGAGATAATAAATCGCAATTATCTTTTAAAATGTTTTATTCTGTGGCGTAAACAAGCTTCCAGAGACTTCTGCATATTGTATATTAAAATATTTGAAAGTTCAGTGTGCAAAGATAAATGTTTAAAACAATATTACACTATATTTCTCTTCTGTTAGTGAGATATTTTGTGTTTTAACCCAATTTGGTGTAAAATTGCCTTGGAACAAACCACTATCAGCTGTGATTTTTAACATCTTGTTCTTGACTTATCATTTGGTCGAAATGCCATCGCATTTAAAATGGAAGGCCAAGTCAAAAGCATTGCATTGTGGGATACAGTATTATGCACAGTGCTGGCTGTATATTTTGCAGTTATGAATACTATAAATATGGAAAATAATATAAACAATAGTATGCAGTTTTAAGGAGAAAACACTCAGCAATGGTGTTGACTTATGAATTTACACATGGTTTGTCTTAAAGCACATTAAAAACACCACATAGACACATAAACAACATTAAAAGCTGGATTTCCACCACTGAGGGACTTTAAGTAACTCAGGATTTGGATGTGTTTTCTTGCAGTTGGTGAAAGTGGGAATTGTGGAGCACAGCTTATCCACATCAGGTAGGATTCACATTTAGCCAAGAGAGAACCCAATTAAAACACTAACAGCAGTGAAATATGACTGATGTGTGTGTGTGTGTGTGTGTGTGTGTGTGGCAGTGGACTCTGATGATGCAGTGATGGTGGGCAGTGTGAACATGCTCTCGTCTCCTCCGGCGCAGACGGGAACGGCGTACGGGAAAGACATGGCCTGCACCCCTCCATCATCCCCCTCTGTGTCTGCCGGTCTCTCTGGAGCAGGGTACGAGGAACTCACACTAAAAGTGTCCAGCAATACACACTTCATTTTTTCGGTCAAATAAGTGCGTCATCCGGGCACTTAAAGGGCACTCTTTTTCTGTTTAGAATTTTCAGTGTTAACGCACTCCTCGCACTATTCATACTACAAAATGGCGTAGAATTGTGCACAAGTACACGATTTGGGACGCACCTAATGTCCTAGACAACAATGTAAACCATTTCAGTGAGAAATGAGCATGAAGACGAGTCGATCGTGGCATTGGTGCCAGTGAAAAAGCGTGTTTGCATACATCTTATATTTCACACTTATAAAACGGTTAGTTCCAGTCCATGATTCTGATTGGTCAATAGCTGTGTTTCATTCACGATAAAACACGGCTATGGCCGCTTCACCCAATGGTTCTGCGTATCACTACAACACCCCTAGCAACCACTCTTAGCAACGTAAACGTGTTTGTCCTCATTGATACTGTTCATTGAAGCTTATAGAGTAGAGTATTGTGAGAGATCGAGTAAGCGAGTGTACCTGCATTTACAGTAGATTTATCTTCCTTCAGGTCAGTCCTATATTCATAATAAAACTCAGTTTGAATGTCCGCTGCGATATCTTGTCCTTTTAACAGTTAAGGGTGCCCTAACACCCTGTGATCTGTCAGTTGCGTCTTGCTCTTCCGTGTTCACAAGTTTGAGTCATTTCAACATAAAAGTCTTCTCTACTGAATGACTCGCTCATAAACACAGTCTTTGCCGCCATCTAATGGTGAAATAATGAAACGTAACTTCTGTTGCTGTTCACGGTCAGGGACTATTTTTTCCAGCGGAAGAAAGCCTTTTAGTGATTTTTACTTCATGAAAGTTGCATTGATACATATTTTTCAGCTTTAATATTTGTATTGTGTGGTAACCGTTTTATAAAAGCAATAAGGTACTCGAGGCTAGTGCTGTATGGCGAATAAGTCACAGCCTCGAGTTCCTTATTGCTTACTTCTGTGTGTGTGCAGTTCTCCAGGCACCGGTGGGGAGGTGATGGGTCTTCAGGTGGACTACTGGACGCTACAGGGCGCGGAGAAGAAGAAAGAGGGCGAGAAGAGAGACGTGGGGATTAAGAACACGCTGAAGAGTAACTTCCGCTCGCTGCAGGTTTCCCGGATCCCCACCGGAGGCGAGCCGACACCCCCTCCCGGCATGGCCATGACCGTCGTCATGAAGGAGAAGAACAAGAAAGGTGAGCTGGTGTGAAGCGAGCTGATGTGAGGCGGGTTCGTTTGTGCTGTTGCTTCATGTCTGGTTTCCCTCCAGTGATTTTCCTGAGCAAGAAGCTGAAGGAGAAGGATGTGGACTCTAAGAGTCAGGTGATCGACAGCATCAGCAGGCTCATCTGCACTGCCAAACACCAGCACACCATGCTGAAGGGTAAACGACACACAACACACACACACAGCACATTCAGTGCGCAGGTTGTACCTGACTGCCACCCTGTGGTCATTATTAGTGCAATACTTTATAACATTACTGCTGTGAGTGAGTGGAGGCGGGGCTAATTTGCATATTCATAGAACTGCGTATACTGAATAAGGCAAGGGTGTCGAGTTACATTCAAGGTGATTTAAGGCATGAAGAAACTTTTTTCAAGGAAAAAACGTTTAAATGTGTCATTTTGGTGATCAAAGATGAGTTTTATTGACTACAGGGGGGACTTAAAGACTTTTATAATAAAAAAGATTTATATTTCTAATAAATGTTCAACATTCTATTGATTAAAGAATCCTTGTAAAAATGTATCTTGGTTTCCAGAAAAATCTGAATCTTTTCAACACTGATAATAATCATAAATGTTTCTTGATCATCAAATCATCATATTATACTGATTTCTGAAGGATCATGTGACACTGAAGACTGGAGTAATGATGTTGAAAATTCAGCTTTGTTCATTACAGGAAAATTCATATAGAAAACAGCTATTTTAAATTGTAATAATTTTCACAATATATTCAGATAGTTACTGTTTTATCTGTATTTTCGATCAAATAAAGGCAGCTTTGGTGGGCAGAAGATTTTTCTAAAAAAAAACCATTCAACTTGATCATAGATAATTTTGATAAAATTTTGCTACTGTAACAAATGAAGTGTATGGAAGCTTGTTTCCACAATGGAATAAAATATAAAAATGTAATTGCGGGTTTTTAATCTCACATTTCTTACTGTTTTTCATGATATAAAGTCGCAATGATCTTTTACATTCTTGTATTTCGTGGCAGAAACGAGCTTTTTCCGAACTGAATTTCCGGATAAGCTGTTTTTGAGGGTTTGAGCTCGTGAGGTGTAATGGTGTTGTGTAAATGCTCTTGTTCTCGTCCTCAGTGTCGATCGATGGCGTGGAGTGGCACGACGTGAAGTTTTTCCAGCTGGCGGCGCAGTGGCCGACTCACGTCAAGCTCTTCCCTGTAGGAATCTTCGGATACAGCAAGGCTGCGTGAACAAAGGGAGCAAACAGACAAATGGATTTTCCTGTGGAAATGGTCAATTTGAAAGCCTGTGTCCTTGACAGAAATGTTGTCAGTGATGTTACTTGTCATTTTTGTTGCTTTGGCAGTGAAAGGAACATTGGTGTGTTTGAAACGCTGTGTTTAATGTGCAGATGCGCAGCACATGTTGTGGTAGGAATTGCACCGGCAGCTTCAGTTTGCACTTTGTTGGGTTTTAGTTTGATATTATTTCTGTGAAATTATCTGTGTTGATAATTGTTCTATGTACAATATTATAGGGTGGGATTTATGAAGTGAGCTTGACTGAAATTGTATTCCTTAAGTTTGTTTTGTGTCGAGTTTGTTAATGGAGTGTTAATATTTACAAGTGGGAGAAGATGTTAAAGGAATAGTTCGCCCCAAAAAGTAATGTTTTTTGTTCAACTTTAAAAGTCACATGACAGATTTGTGTGAGGAACAGATCTATATAGCTCTTAAAAGTCATTTTGTGTCAGTTTTGACGTCTTTGAGTTGAACTGTTCCTTTTAAGGACAAATGGGAGGAGTTTGAGTGCAAGTGGAAGGGCTACGGGACATGTGGGAGGGGCTGCGGGACAGGTGGGAGGGGCTATTGACATGTGGGAGTGGTTACGGGACCGATGGGAGGGGCTACGGGCATATGGGAAGGGTTACTGAACATGTGGGAGGAGTTACTGGGCACGTGGGAGGGGCTACAGGATATGTGGATGAGTTACTGAACATGTGGGAGGGGCTATGGGACAGGTGGGAGGGGTTTATGTTGCTGTTTGTTGAATGATTTTAGCATAGCTGTGAATTATAAAGGGCACATCCTTTAAATTTAGTAACATGAACAGTGAATTTGGTTGTATTTCATACAGTACTTCATAATTTGATCACCTGGATGAGCATCAGAGGCATGTTGAGGGGAACACATGTGGACTTAGTAGGGTGCCTTGCTTTTTTGGTGTAAGGAAGGCAGCTTGTGTGGATTTAATCTGAACTAAAGGGAGATCTTTAAATGTTGAATGCTTTAAAAAGCTCTTTAAATAGTTTTATTCCCCCTCTTTGTGGGGCTTTGAGCAGATATTTTCTCTTTTTACTGTTTTTACATTTCTACCTGCCATCTTTGTGAGCGTGTTCCCACTGCTTTGAGTGTGTGTGTGTGTGTTGAACACAGAGTTCCTGCCAGCTGAAAAGGGCTCGTACTGAGAGATTGTTGGGATGACAGAACTTCAGCCATCCGTTCATGTTCACTCACTCTGCGAAAGTCCCTTTACTAAAACTGCCCATTTGTGGATACTGAGAGAGAGTGATAGCAGCGTTACCTGTGTGTGTGTGTGTGTGTGTGTGCGTGAGTATGAGTGTGTATGTGCATGAGTGTGTGTGTGTGTGTGTGTGCGTGTGTGCATGAGTGTGAGTGAGTGAGTGAGTGAGTGAGTGAGTGAGTGAGTGAGTGAGTGAGTGAGTGAGAGTGTGTGTGTGTGTGGTGAGTGTGTGTGGTGTGTGCGCGTGTGTGTGAGTGAGTGTGTGTGGTGTGTGTGCACGCGTGTGTGCGCGCGTGTGGTGTGTGTGTGTGTGTGTGTGTGTGTGCATACGTGTGTGTGTGGTGTGTGTGTGGTGTGCGTGAGTGAGTGAGTGTGTGGTGAGTGAGTGTGTGTGTGTGCGTGCGTGTGTGTGTGTGTGAAGGGTTTCAGTATTAATTTCAGGGGGTGAGTTTGCTCGTACGGCTTGTGGCGTTATTTTACAGCCAAGCGAACCTGCGCTATAGTCACATTGTGCATAAACTAGCAGTTTTCGGTGTCTTATGAGCAGAACTGTTACTGTTCTCTTCATTGTGTATTTTAACCTACTTTTGTACTGGTGTGTGTTTGAGGCGGGCCGCTGGGGTTTGGTCAACCGCTCTGGGCCTCGGGGTGTTTATAATCACTACTTTTAGGGCAACATGAGGAGCTTTTTTCTTATTTTAATCTGTAAAACTGAGAGAAAACACTAATATTTGATCTGTCTGTTTGAAATAGAACTGCAGACATTTGCACAAAGCTTATTTTTAAGTTTGACAGTATTGATTCTGAATGAACCACTGAGGAAAGCTTCTCTTCTCTGTAACGCGTGTACATAAACGTACAGTATACTGCCATTTCATATCCTTTATACTGGGTTGAATTGTCATACAAATACTAAAATGATTTTAACCATGGCTGCATTGTGATTTTTTTTTAACATTTACTGTTAGTATTTGTTTTTCTATTTCCCTTTTTAAAGGAGTTGGACTCTTTTATAGACTTTTTCTGTTTTGTTTTGTTTTCAGACATTAACATGTAAATGAAAATAAGAAAGTGGACCAGTGTGTTCTGGTTGTTGAGTGCACAGACAAAAACTTTTTTTCAGTATTTGATAAATACTTACTGGAGGATTGTGCAAATAAATGACAAATAATAAAAATATGTTTGTGTTGTATTATGTCTATGGTAGTAGTCAAGACAGAAGACATGATCTGAATGATAAAATATTATCTTTTTACATTCAAATATCTTGTTAATGGTAGAAAATCTTTATTGAGCCTTTGGCAAGTATTATGTTAAAGTCCCCCTGTGGTGAAAATCCAGCTTTTAATGTTGTTTATATGTCTATGTGGTGTTTTTAATGTGCTTTAAGACAAACCATGTGTAAATTCATAAGTCGACAGCATTGCTGAGTATTTTCTCCTTAAAACTGCAGTGAACCAAAGACAGTCTCAAAAACACGCTTTGAAATCGCTGGTGTTTCTGACGTCACAAACTACCTTGTAACCAATCAGATCAACGTGTGATCGTCAACCAGTGGATCTCTGAGCTGAGCGAGTGAGTGGAGGCGGGGCTCATTTGCATATTCATAGAACCGTGCATACTAAATGAAGCAAGGGTGTCGACTTACAGTAAAGATATTTTAAGGCATTAAGAAATTATTTTCAAGGAAAAAACTTTTAAAGTTTAGCTGAAGTTTAGCGAAACATCGCGAGACAAATTTCACCATAATTAAAAATAATAATAAATGATAAAATGTAGCACCATAATTGTAACACCACAATTAAAACACTATTTTAGAAAACTATTAATGAATACAACCTTTATCTCATTTAAGTGTACATCATTCAGAGGAGTCTTCACAAAAACACAGATCCAAAAGGGAAAATAAAAAGAATTAGGGAAATAAAAGGGCATGTTTATTTCAAAAAGAGAAATATTTTGTCTTAAAATGTAATTTTATGCTTTAATTACATGTATTAATATTTGATACACACTAATTACATTAATATTGATCATATTGGATTGTATTGTGTTCTTCCAGCAGATGGCATTAAAATCAAGGTAAAAATCTGATGTCATCCGTCACAAAAAGAAATATGGCGAGAGTATTATTCCTTTCAGGATTCTTGTAAATTCCTTTCGCTCTATAATTTCGAATCCAGAAATGAATCATGCTGCGTAGTAATGAATATAGGCTAATAAAAGATTCTCAATCATCTATAAATCTCATTCATATGTAGGCTATTGTTTTCTATTAAAATACAGGGTTAAAAACACCCGCATTCCAGACTAAGTGAATTTCCAGCTCGACATGATTTATGAAGTAAATTATCTGAATTTCTCCTCTCAAGGCCTAACTTATGAATATTGATTGTTACGTTTGACGTTGCTTGGTAATCTTCATGGAATGTCCACTCATATAATCTCATTAATATTCATAATCAAGTCTGCCAGCTACCAACAACCCATAACAATCGAAGTGCCACCCAGTTACTGCCTTTCAGCCAATCGGGTAGGGCCGTCACGCTGCCTCATTAATATTAATGAGCCAGTCCTTCGCCATAGTATGATTGGTTAAGCGCAGCCGCAGAAAGTGCGCAGTGCCGGTCCAGTTCTCGGTGATCCTGACCTCTCCCAGTCCGGTTCTGGATATATGATGTATTTTCTCTTTGTTTGGCCTTGATTTAATACATCAGTCGCAGTGAACGGAGCAGTGATCGTAGCAGGTATGTTTTGATATGTTAATGAGCATCAAAGAGTGTCTTTGTTATAATACACATGTCGATATTTGTATAGTGTTAATAACCTGATGTAACCATACTGTAGGATTACATTTAAATGAGTGTGTTATGTAAGCAAAGGGGCTAGGGATTTGTTTTATCTCTTTGTGTGTTATTATAAGTAATATCGAGTGTGTGTGTGTGTGGTTGGGTTGGGTTGGGTTGGGTTATTTGGACAGTGTCATAAACTCAGACAGTGACCTATGGACTGACTGTCTCATGCATCAGGACAACACCCTATACAGTACATAAACACCTGGTACAGTATTACAGTATATCTAATGCCTATTATTGCATACTCTAACAACTACACTTTCATAGTCTAAACACTCCAGTACAGTAGATGTAATGTTTACTGTCTCTGACAACACCCTATACACGCAATGGCTATTATATCATTATGCAAACACATCATTTTCTACTGCTTGTAATGTTTTGTCGTGTATTTAAAATACTTCCTCATGTGGTAACATCTATATTAGTTAGTTTTATACAGACATTTTCAAATATATATGACCTGTCCACAGGTTACACCAATAATTCAGTTTGTACCAATAATACAGACTTAAACTACAATATAAACCTAGATATTCAGTTTCTCTTGCACTCTCTTGTGTGTAACATCCCCGCCGGCACATTTGTACATCAGGAGGAAGAGGTTTAGTGCATGTAGACGCTGCCACTCCTCACTTCAGCAAGCAGTTCATGTCAATAATGCAGTCTAGATAAGAGTCAGCATTACAGCACTGCATAACATGCTCACTGACATCTACAAATGTAAACTACAAGTGAAGTATGCTAGGGCACACATTATTGGATGTGCTCTGGTTGATCTGATAATGGTTTAACTTGATTTTTTATTATCTGAAGGAAATATAAGTCGGGGTTGGCTAAGTATCAGTATCGGCCGATATATGTTCATGTTTTTGTTATCGGCCCAATAAGAAAATGTTGGCCGATCTATTAAAGCCGATACATAATGGATTATTTCCTTTAGCTGAGGCACTTCAGATGCGCACTGTTCACCATGATGCTTTTGGTGTCATATAAGGCTACATCAAATTATAATGAGAACATCATTATAATCGTGTGCTTGGGACATGGATTTTAATGGTGAGACTTTTGTTTTTGTAATCAGGCTTTTAAAAATTATATACAAATTTTGATTTAGATTTATCGGCCAATATATCGGTTATCGGATTTCAAATATAAAGATTTATCGGTTATCGGTATCGGTCAAAATTTTCATATCGGTGCATCCCTAGTTTTAGCTCTTCTACCAGGTGAAAATGTCGTTTCACCTATATAAGTAATTAGTCCAGACATTTTAAGCCAAAATGGGGGTCAACCTTGAACAAATTGCAACAGAAGCAAACTCAACTGATTTTGTCTTGTTGAATCTTGTTGACACATAACAGTAAAAGACTTAATGGGTAGCCTAAATGGGTTCCATTCAGATCTTAATATTAAGTATTTTACTGTTATTTGTCAACAAGATTCAACAAGACATTTTCACCTGGCAAGACCCAATGTTTAGATCTGTTGTGGTATTTATGCAAATTAGCACATACGTAATTAGATTATGCACCATTTGTCCATGTTAACAAACCATTTCAAAACACTTGTAATACATTTTTTGTTTATCTTGATGTAAGTAATCAACTCAGTAATTTTCATGGTGATATCTAGCCTAAAGGTTAAAATTTTTACCCTATTCACGTAAGAAAAAGAATGAATAGGCGTATGAATAGACTATATTTGGGTCTTTTTCGAAACTTTCCCCTAATGGGATTCTTCGGGGCTTTTTTTCCTTACTCAGGACATATTGAGGATACAAAATCAGTTGAGTTTGCTTTTTTCATAAAATGACTGGACTAAATGGCATAGTACACAGTTTAATCATCTTAAATCACAGAATTTGAGCAGTATTACCAACCACAATTAGCAAATGTCACTAATAATAAACAAGACTGACATGCCCATCAAACACACTGATTAGCCTAAGTTAGAACGGTATTTATTTAGCAAAAAAATGCAATTCATACATACACTGTTAAAATGTTAAACAAAGATTACTGGAGCATATTTTACAAGAAAATACTATTTCAGTCTTTCTGTTTAAAAATGTCACATTTAATTCAATGTACTTGCCATTTCTTTGCAATTATAAACGCAACCAGCTGGATATAAACTAATGCAAATAGATGGAAACAATAGTGACATTAAACAACCGCTTGAGGAACTACTAATGTTAGCTGTTCTCCACCAATGCAGCATCTAGTCTACAAATTAATTACTTTATAATGATATGAAAACATGTACGGTATACATACCGTTTCATTGTCTGTTTTATATCTGCATCTGAAGTGTTAATGATCGCAGCCTCACGCGTCAAAACAAACTCCACGAGGCATCGGTGATGGTTGTTATTGCGCCTCTAGAGGTCACTCTCGTGTGTATAACGACAGCAGACCCTTCTCAGCCGGAGGAAACACAGAATAACCCGGTTGTTCCAGCAGTTGGTTATCAGTGCTGATTAATCGGCAAAAAAAATGCAACCTCCAATTTTTGGTGAAATTTACTAGCAACTTTTTTGGAGGGGCGTAAAGTAAAATATTTTCTGATATTATAATGAAGAAAAAGCCTCATTAAACAAATGAAATTGTTGAAAAGAATTTTCTGTTAATAAAATATCTTAACAAAACCATTTATTATTAAAGGCACACAATGCAGTTACTGTTTTTCTCAGACAGCGCCCCCTAGAGTCGCAGTGGAGTACTTGTATTTAACGTTACTGTCGTAAATACCACTCTTCCGACCGCGCTTTCTTCGTCGACTCTGCCATGATTCACGTCTGAAATGCGTGTCTTCCATAGAGACTGTTTCATATGTTGCTGATGTATGTGACGTCGTGCCGTAAAGCAAGTCGTGATTCTCGCGAGATTTGTCGGGGCGCCACCTCTCAAACCTGCATTGCTGGTTTTGCCAGCGGCGTCCACCCCTGCTTTGCGATCGGGATGAGTCGCCCAACTACGAGTTCGTTTACCATCTAAATGATTTAGATGCTGTTATATTAAGGCACAAATCTTGCATAGTGTGCCTTTAATAGATGAAAAAATGTTGCGAATTCGCAGTAATGTGGTGCAACCAACATGCAGAAACTTACAGAAAAATAAAACATAAAACTAACCCTAACCCATTATGACTTTGTGTTAAGGTTGAAAGGTTTCTTGAAACAGTTTATCTTTTTATGACTCTGAAAGGTGAGTTCAGGTTGTAAAATGTCATGCGGTGCGACTCCCTTAACATTTAACGATATTATGAATTAAAAATAAGATGTGTATAATCACGATTGAGTTTAAATTTTAATTTTTGTTGAAAATGGTATAAGAGTCTTTTAAAATCATATAAAACCAATATGTGTCTTTTCACCGTGGCCACTCTTTGTCAATGACCCAGATGCGTTTGAAGCTTGTAAGGACTTGCCTGTAATAAGGCATTAGAGGCCATGAATCACGTTAGTTCTACACTGTTATTGAATTCAAACACAGAGACATTTAGGTAAGAAACCCTTCCCCATTGACTCAACAGATATTTAGATGAGGCTTTGGTGAATCATAAAGCTGTCCGTGGTTTCTCAAGAAACAAAATACTGAGCATGGACTAGCTGCCTTTGAATCAACTTTCAGCAACTAGGGAATCAAAGCATTGATTGAAATCCTAATTCGCTGTAGTAACAGTCACAAGACATGGAGCAGTTCAAGGACTGAATCATAATGGTTGTCCATTGCCCAAGCTTTTGTCCATAAGTCTTGTCCTCAGACACCTGGAAAGATGTGGAGGAGGATTCAGTAGATCTGTCAAAAGCAGTCTTTCCTTATCTTTATGAAGTTGAATCTCCCGAAAAACCATCCAGGCCATAATTTACCTCAGAAGACAAAGAAAAAAAGTATATATTTTGAGGAAAGTAAATCTGGTAACACTTTACAATAATGTCCCATGCATAAACTAACATTAACTGACAATGAGCAATACATTTGTTCCAGTGTTTATTAATCTTTGTTAACAGTATTAATGTCCATGGGATGTCCATGTCTGCCCGCACACGTACTTGTGTTGTCCAGGTTTCTCAGATTTTGTCACTGACTCAATTTTTGTGTTCTATTTCTGTTTCTGTTTCTGTTGCCATGGCAATCAGAGAGGGTTGAGTGGTTAGTTCGGGAAAGGCTGGAGAACACAGGCATCACACAAGTGTTGTCTTTAGCTGGTTCAACATGCAGTGCTTACAAGATTCAGGAAAGCACAATTTTAGGTTTGCTATCAATTTTAAAATTCTGCTACTTACACACCAAGATTTACTGTGTGCGATTTTGATATTTTCTGGGATTTTTTAGAGGCCTTAAAACACAAACTTTTGAAAACGTGCTTTAAAGTGTACGTTTTTGAAAACTATAGGGGCTTTCGCACACTGTAAACCCGAATAAGTTGGCAAAACTCAAAAAATTTAAGGCAATCAGTTGCCTCAAATTTTTTAAGTTAAGAAATTCTAAGTTTAAGTAAGCAGAACTGGCAGATTTTTATTTTGTACTTATACATTTTAATTTTTCTTTACTTGAAATGTTTGAGTACACTAATTCATATATTTAACTTAAAACTTTCATGTAATCTCAGCGTGATCACTTTTATTAGTATAAACTTAGCTAGCTTTAACAAGCTAGTTTGTTAACATACTAATTTGTTATTATGTTAACAATAGTATGTTATACAGTAGCACTTGTTGTATGAGTGCAGCAATATAAAGGTTTTATTTGCTCTCAAATCAAGCTGCATTCTCCAATTGTCTCCATGATGGTAACTATCCTAAAACCAACATTAACTGAAATTCTTCTAAATTAGCATAACAAAACATTAATCACTACTAAATCTCCCACTAAATCTTGCACAAAAAAAACATTATATTACACTTAATTTTAGCATTTACTCTCCCTTTCGAGTGCCATCGGCAAAGCATGCTGGGAAATAGACATCCCAGCCGTTTCAGTTAAACTTTAGTTTTTGTCTAAACAGTTCAGTTTACTTAAAATATATCAGTTCTGTGAACTTGAAAGAAAAAGAAAGTGCTAAATACTCATAAAAGTTAATTTGACTAATTAGTTTAATTTAAGTTTGTCTTACTCAAACCAATTAATTATTTTGAGCGTTAGGGTTTCCGGAGGAACCTTTTCATAGTTACTAGAAATATTGGTGGAAGTTCCCGGATTTTGACGTGTTCGCACCGCAGGAACGAGGAACGATTTTAGTTCTAGGAACTCCTTTTGGAGAAACTAATTCAGCTCCTACTTCAGAGTCGGTCTATTATAGCCTATATATCTACTCCAGAAACTAACTCTATGAACATGGAAAACAGTGATAGATGGACCTCTTGACCTTTACGCTGAGGAGAAAATCCAACACAACTTTGAGCGGACCAGGACAAACATGAATATGTATTTCTGCTCAGCAAAACTGGACATCAACCACCCGACATACGCTAATATAACTTTTCAAATACTGTCTACTTTCTATGTATAAAAGTTCTATCTAATAACATATTAAGACAGGACTTTTAGACAGAACTTAAACTAATGAACACGGAGAATGCGAGCACTAGGCTATGTGCTCAGGCGTTCTCAGCGCCGTCAAAATAAAAGTCACAACAACAAGTGAGGCTTACGTCACTTCAGAGTTCCTACTGGCGGTGCGAATGCAACCAGGAAAGTTCCTAAGGGAACCATTAGTTCTCGGGATCCAGCCTGGTGGAACGTTCCTACAACTAAGTTCCTAGAATTACCCGGTGCGAAAGCCCTCTATGCCGTTATCGACTCCGTGTAAACTACAAAAATATGAATCAGTGAAAACGCTGACGTCATGTGTATTACGTGTTCAGCCTATAGGCGCATAGTGTTTCTTTACCTAGTGACATCGCCACCTACTGGCCTGGCATGAATAATACAGCGTTTTTAGTCATTTTCATAGATCTGTGTGAACGGGGATCGGTTTGATAACATTGTCGTCTGTATGCGAAAAACACGAAAGAATATTTGTCCCATTTTTAGTACATCATTGTCATGTAAATGTACCCTAAATGCACACATGCAGTAGTCTAATCTAAACCTAAAAGGGAGACAGGGGTAGCTGTAATGGCCATGCCAAAAGGCACACAATGCTACAACAGAAACTATAACCCTAACCCTTTGTATCCACACCCTAACAGGCAGCTTTCGCAACCAGAGACCTTTCTGCATTACTCCGACCTGCAGATACACACATTTACTAAAAGGCTACTAGTATCATATACTAAATAACTGAGGATCACACACTACTCAGCCAAGCCCGGTACATATTGTAGGATTCTGGAAAGATGACCAATCGTGGCTCCTAAACGGTGACTCTACGTCGTACATTGAGAGAGGTTCAAAGACGGTCGTTGTCACGGTTTGCTGCTGAACGTTTATTCTCCTCCTACTGGATGGAATCATATTCTGGAGTCTGGTCCATCATACATTATGCGATTTTCTGTGAAATCTGTCAACACTGACTGCACAAAATCTGCAAATAGCTTCAACTCGTCTAGACTGCAAATCGAGCCCAATGCCCGTGCATTTCCCATGATGCTGTAGTTTGCATAGAAAGCCTCAATGGGGGAATTTTGTTCTTCTAACAGCTGTGGCTGGCCTTAGTTATTCCTTTCTGGTTAATTATTAAAAGAGGACTATCAGAGCAAGGGTTAACTTCCAAGTCAATGATTTTCATTGTGGAAATGAACGTGTAAAAGAAAGGTATAGCCACATTAACCAATGACATGAATATAATTCTTTGTATATAGTGTTTAATTTCATTAAACTGTTTTGTTAAAGCCTTTTGATGCATTATAACACATGTATTCATTGTTATTCTTATTGTGAGACGGAATGGACTATTATCCCTCTTGTGACGGGTCAGTGTTGGATGCGAGGCATTATTGATTCAGCGGGATCACGTGACCTGTGGAGGCTGAATGAGTGGGTATCACAGCATGAGACTGATGTTAACGGGGATTCAGGGTCAAGTGTAAATGCGTCACAACCAGCAGATTTTAAAGCTTATAACTACTATTTTGGAGTGAAGCTTCAAATAATTGTTTGACAGGAAGTATTGACTGGTTTCAGCAGATGCAGCTGTGATTTGGTGGTTTCAGAAGAACTGAAAAATGAGTGCTTAATTGGTTGGACTGTTGGATACAAGATAAAGGGCACAAGTTTGGTCGATTTTGGTTGAATCATGGCATACAAGTAAATGTGATTAATAATTTACAGTGCCCCATCATGCTATTTTAAAGGTTCCTAATTTGTTTTTGAGTCTCCTACGATATGTTTAATCGTATTCAAAGTCAAAAACAATGTTCTCATAATATACATGGCAGCATCACCTCTTTTCTCATAGTGTCTGAAACTGTAGTGTCATTCTAAACCCCTCCTCCTTCTCTGCTCTGATTGGTCAGATGGCTCAGTCTGTTGTGATTGGTCTACTCTGCTCTGATTGGTCAGATGGCTCAGTCTGTTGTGATTGGTCTACTCTGCTCTGATTGGTCAGATTAACCCAGTCTGTTGTGATTGGTCTACTCTGCTCTGATTGGTCAGATGGTCCAGTCTGTTGTGATTGGTCTACTCTGCTCTGATTGGTCAGATTAACCCAGTCTGTTGTGATTGGTCTACTCTGCTCTGATCGGTCAGATGGTCCAGTCTGTTGTGATTGGTCTACTCTGCTCTGATTGGTCAGATGACCCAGTCTGTTGTGATTGGTCTACTCTGCTCTGATTGGTCCGATGGTCCAGTCTGTTGTGATTGGTCTACTCTGCTCTGATTGGTCCGATGGTCCAGTCTGTTGTGAATGGTCTACTCTGCTCTGATTGGTCAGATGACCCAGTCTGTTGTGAATGGTCTACTCTGCTCTGATTGGTCAGATGACCCAGTCTGTTGTGATTGGTCTACTCTGCTCTGATTTGTCCGATGGTCCAGTCTGTTGTGATTGGTCTACTCTGCTCTGATTGGTCAGATTAACCCAGTCTGTTGTGATTGGTCTACTTTGCTCTAATTGGTCAGATTAACCCAGTTTGTTTTGATTGGTCTCTACTCTGTTGTGATTAGTCAGACTGTTGTGATTGGTCAGATGGCCCAGTGTGTTGTGATTGATCAGCCGCTTACAGCATGTGTCAGAAACCAAATGCTCCCTACCATATCTAAATTTCAATTCTGGATCTTCCTCAGCACTTGATACTCAGTGATATGGACAGTAACGATGGCGTACATTTTTCAGAGTCAATTCCAGTAAATTCCAGCGAGTCTTCAGTCTTTGGCAGGCAGTGTATCAAAGTGGATTTGCTTTGAATTTGCAGCTCAGAAAACAAACATGTCGACAACACGAAACATACTCTTACAGTGTTTGAGGGTGGGTGAGGACCATTTGTTTCGTGCAGGAAGTAAAACTGGAATTACTGACAACTAATTTCAGGCAGTTCAGAATCGCTTCTTTCTTTTAGGAGTCAACTCTGTTTATCTGTACTTTGATCTTTGAAACTTTGCAGATCTTTTACATTCAGAAACAGCTATATTACATACTACGTGAAAGGTAATATCCAAAAAAGCATTATATGGGCACTTTAATTGTTTCCTTTGTACATTTTTTAACTTGCTGTTTAAGATTCATACACAAATGCGTAATGATGCATCATTTTTATGTCATCTTTAGTACATCTAAAATTGTATATTTATTTTTCATAATGCACATTATAATGTTGTGATGCCTATTGCCTATTGTCTGTTTCATTTAATGTTTAGATCATTTTTATAATAAATAAAACTTTTTCCAGTTATGTCAAGCTCTAGAAATTGTTATTTGTGAGTAAAAAATAAAGATATTTAAAAAAAAAAAACTGTAAATCACAAATTACTAGAAAACTCATAGAAATTCATTGGTAATTAAACGAGAAAATTCAGCTATTGAATCTTCAATTGAAAATGATGTTTTTTGTAATTATTTTAAATTATTTTAATATACTGCCACTGAGGACCTTTGTCATTACAGCAGAAGTACCAGAAATATAGTAGTACTGGCTGATGGAAAGAAGTGTTATTTTAGCATCAGTGATATACTATTATAGTTTTGGCTAATATTTTAAATGAGATTTTATTTTTATGTTTTTGTTTTTACTTTAATTTTAGTTAAAGTTTTAATATTTTTGTTGTATTCTTAAAAGTTTTAGTTAGTTTATGTATTTATTTTAAGTGAACCTAAATAAAAATTAGAAATGTTACCTAGCGGAAAAAATATTATTATTTTTTTAATAATCTATTTTATTTCAGTTAATGTTTATTTCATGTATCGAAAATGTTTATGGTTTTAGTTTTAGTTAACAATAATAGCCATGATTAAAAGTCCTTAAGAATTACACTCTTTACTTGATTGTATAAATTGGTGATTGCAATTTTTAAATTGTTTTTCTGGTAATTAATAGTGATTGTCACATATGTGCTGCATTTCTATACGATTTTGTCAATATGTTGCAATTTAATGTGCACAGTAAATAATCCTCATGTCATCCTCGAACCCTGACCTCATCTATACCCCTCTTCCTTCAAGGCCTCCTGACCTCTATCAGAGCATGTCCACCATGGTTTACCCCCATGAGGAGCGACTCGAGAAGCTGACGCAGGAGGAGATCATCTCCAGCACTAAACTGGTGATCCAGGGTCTGGAAGCTCTCAAGAGCGAGCACAACTCCATCCTGCACAGTCTGCTGGAGACCATCCAGTGCTTAAAGAAAGATGAGGAGGCCAGTTCGGTTCACGAAAAGTCCAACCTTCTGCGCAAGTCAGTGGAGATGATTGAGCTGGGCCTGGGTGAAGCACAGGTGAGGGATGACTCCATTATGGGATCCTCGGGGCGAATGGGTAATGTGAATACCACTGAATTTAGACTGTTATTAGCATGTGTTATTGACTAACAACTTAGGGGCCAGACTTACTAAACAGGGCAAATTAGCACGAGACAGCATTCCCATAAATGCGCCAAAGTTCTGCAGCTGATCTATTGATAATTCGCAAATTAAAGAAAACAACAGACGCAGCCAGATCCTTTCCATAATGACCAACACAATCTAACAAAAGGAGCGCTAATTAGCGTAGGGTCGCAAACAAGCAGAGCCAATGATAATCAGGTGTGGGTAATCAACTAACAACTCAGGCACAGCAAATAAAAATTGCATGGCTGGGCAAACTATGCGTTCGAATGGTGTCTCCCTCTGGCTTTCCAGATAAATGTAAAATAGCGGTAAATAAAATATTCAGTACAGAACAGCATAAAATAAAGTATAGTGGCATTCATTATAAACAACATTTATTATAATCCAAGCTTAAACAAATTAATTTAAAGTGAAACTGAAACTAATGACGTGTGGCAAATGCACTAAACAAATAATTGGTCAGTACCGTATTATTATGGAAAATACGGTACTGAAAATGTCCCTTTATCTTTGACGATTTGTTTTACTTGTAGCATTTATTCTGGGATTGCCTTATTGGTTTGTGAAAGGCACATGTGATTTTGGCCAAAATTATATTGATGAGGCATAATTTTGCTGTTTACTGTTTGAAACACCCTTCACATCAGGAGTGCGCATACAGTATAATGCTTATAATGTTGATAGGCAGCTCACTAAGGATTAAAACAAATATAATATGTTTTTCTTAAGATTTGCTCGGCATGAAAAGACATTGTGCTTTTAAAGGTAATATAGTTATAGTAAGAGTCATGATAATGTGTTCAGGTGATGATGGCCCTGTCCAGCCATCTGAATGCCGTGGAGTCGGAGAAACAGAAACTGCGCGCTCAGGTGCGACGGCTCTGTCAGGAGAACCAGTGGCTGAGGGACGAGCTGGCGAACACTCAGCAGAAACTCCAGAAGAGTGAACAGAGCGTCGCACAGCTGGAGGAGGAGAAGAAACATCTGGAGTTCATGAACCAGCTCAAGAAATATGACGATGGCACCTCGCCAGAGGTGAGTCTTGCTATAGGTGATGAGCAGCATACTGGTACAAGAAAAACAGAGCAATACCATCATGTTCATGATCTAGGCAGGTGGAGCTGGGGAGGTGGAGGGGTTCAGAGGAATAGCTCATAGACTATTTTACTGTTGAGCCAGCGATCTCATTGGCTGCAGGATCAGCAGAGGCCAATCAGCTTGTGCCATGGTAATGATGTGATCGTATGTAAAGGACCATCAGCCCTCTAGAGTTTAATGACTAACTATATAAGAAAAGGCACACTTTACAGTATGAAGGTTTATGATGATGCTAGGTTCAACTCTCTGTGTCAAATCATTAGTACTAAAACTACTAAAACTAAATAACACCGGTGTCATTATTCACATTTGTCCGTCCATTTAGGTTAACAAAGCAAGTTGACTTGTGTTTGGAAATTTATTTGGCAAATATGTTGAGAAGTGTATCTCTTGTGTTTATTTTTATACATTTCTATGTCATTTACCAAATTAAAAACTAAATGACAACATTTTCGGTGCAAGAAACTTACATTCTAAGTGGACTTAAAAAAAGAGGAGATTTTCCGTCTTATCTCCTCTGCTGTTGTAACCTGACTCCTCTTGGGAGACGAGCCATGTCCTTCTTCCTGGATGTGTAGCCAGCATTGATTTATTTGCCTTGTAGATCGATGACTCAGTTTTGCTAGATAAAGATGTTACGAAGGAGACGCGCCTCATCGTTACTGTGTGATGAATGAATGAACTGTATTCCCTCCCTGGCAAACAGGACGCCCTCTCCTTTACTCCAGACTAATGTTCTTCATTTTTCTCTTTCTGCTGTGGGAGGATCTGAAGGCATTATCTGTTCAAATGACAGTTCCCTCCAGCTTGTAATTTATATTTCATGAAACAATGTTTCATGCTGTTACTTCCTGAATTGATGGAGCCATTAACATTTAGAGACTATAAAGACAGTCATGCATGGACAGAGATGCAATTGACTATAGAAATTCACAATAAAATTTACATTATAAGACAGCACAGACTGATTATAAATGATAATTATGCCAAATTGAATATTACAATGATTTCAAAATGTTCTTTGGTTTTGTTTTAGGAAGAGAAAAATAGTGAGACTCCCAAAGATGCCCTGGACGATTTGTTTCCCAATGATGAAGATTACCAGGGTAAGGAAGTATGCAAATGACATGACACAGTCCTTGTCATGTGTTTTATGAATATGTTTTGATAGATATTATTGGTCACAGGGTTTACTTTGGCTATGTTCACTGTCAATCCAAATCCAATTGGAATCTGATCTAAATTGTTGACTGTCCTCACTGATCTGAATTGTGTGTCTTACGTGTTTTACGGAATATCTGCTTTGCTTTCTATGGAAATGACGTTGCGTTAGTAGGTATACGCCAAAAACAACAACAGTTTATCGTGACATTAATGCACAACAGGTATCAATGCCTGTCAGTCTCTTGTGGCCAGACTCCATTACGCTCTACTACCCAACAGTCAATGCAGCGTTATGTTACCAAAGTGTGGACTCTGAAGTGAACCACAAGAATGGCATTTTTAATAGGGCTGGAGAAACCATACAATAAATGTTTTCTATATTAACAATAGCTATGTTTCCATCCACCTATTTTATGCACATTTTGGGATATTACATTTAATAAAAAGCACTGAATAGAACTGCCAACATGCACATTCATAAAATGCGCATAAAAAGACGCATGTGCTTAATTGATGGATAATTGGTGTATAATTTTTTATCCGATAAGAAGACATGCGCATAAACTACGATGAAAACACATTTACTGAATAAATCCCTTCAAGCGACTTCGCCTCAGCAGAGGCTGTGATTGGATAACTGGAGTACCCAGCGGACCAATCGCATCGCAGCATCTCAAATGTTGGTTTGGTGCTTTAAAACGCAATAAATTTACGATGTACGAAAAAAAGCCACAGATTCTTCCCTGATTGCCGCAACAATTTTTATTACTGATATTTTGTGCTAATTTCCCAGGAAGTGATGTTTTTGTTCTCTTAAAACACGTGGGATGGAAACAGTGCTTTATAACAAGTGTTTTATGCGCTATTCAAAGCTTGTGCACATGTTAAATCCCACCTCTGAATGGAAACTCAGCCATTGTGTCTCTCTGTCGCCCCCTTCAGTCTCCCACCAGCACAACAGCGCCGCGGTGGCTGCCGCGCAGCAGGGGGGGTACGAGATCCCGGCCCGCCTCAGGACCCTCCATAACCTGGTGATCCAGTACGCAGCCCAGGGCCGGTACGAGGTGGCCGTGCCTCTCTGCAAACAGGCTCTGGAGGACCTGGAGAAAACCTCTGGACACGACCATCCCGATGTAGCCACCATGCTCAACATCCTGGCTCTGGTCTACAGGTGTGTGTGTTTGCTCATGCCCAGGCCCATGTTGAAGCAGATCTCAGGCATTGTTTACTCACACTCGTGTCATTCCAAACCTGTATGTTCTTAGTTACATGAAACACAAAAGGAGACATTTTGAAAAATGGCAGTAAATGGGCACTTTCAAGCATCATACAGGACACAAAAGCCTCATTACAATGGCCAACACCGGGGGTGGTATAATGGCCAACATTTAAAGGGGTGGTATAATGCCCTTTTCACAAGATGTAAAATAAGTCTCTGATGTCCCCAGAGTGTGTATGTGTTTTAGCTAAAAATACCCCACAGATATTTTTATATAGCATGTTAAAATTGTCACTTTTTGAGGGTGAGCAAAAACGCACCATTTTTGTGTGTCCCTTTAAATGCAAATGAGCTGCTGCTCCCGGCACAGGGGGCGGAGCTACAATAGCTTGTGTCCTGCAAATGTCAAAAACTTTTAGCCTTTTATGTTCAAACCGGAGTCAGACAAAGATGGAGAGACTCAAAAGTGACAACATGTAGACAACATTTCTGAATGGTTAATTTATGTAGCTTATGTGTAGTTATCTTCTAGTCATTGATTAGCATATTCTGTCTTGATAATCTATGAAACGAGGTTCGTTGTTATGGGAAGAAGGAGGCGGGAACCGGCGAACATTCAAACAAACTATTAATAAAATAAACCAATACAAAATGAAAGTAAAGACAGCAGGCCCTCACGGACGACTGCTGTCACAGGCTCTGGGACAGGCTCCTGTTATAGACAAAACAATCTATAAGTCGTGTTCAGGGGGCGGGTTTATGTAAATTCTAGGGTTGGTGATGTCACTAACCCGGGAGGAAGCTTGTGTAGTCTCTACCAGCCGTTTGTTGTAGTCCTTAAGAAGTGATTTCTTTAAAAGAAAATATCTCCCTTTGCTTTGAACTTTGAGCGTTGTAACTTTGCAGATGTTGTTTATGATCAAACAGCAACATTACACACTAACTAAAGTTAGAAAAGTGAAATCATAATCAACCACCCCTTTAACCTCTGGCTGGTAAACACCTTCAAACCCCCACTGGTCAGTGGTGATGATGTAATAGGTAGGTGTGGCTCTGAGGGTCCGCCTTCTTTGAGGTGGAAATCTTCTCTGGTTAATTTCTTCTGTTCAGTCAGTCGAGATCAGATGTGTGTAAAAACATGAACACTCTGGAGAGCCGCTTTACATTATTGAAGTTGAATTTCTAATTGAAAGCAACACTCATGTTTATTAATGTAAAGCTGCTTGTTTTAAAGCAGTTATGATTTTGTTATTGAGGAAAGTGCGCAGCACATATTTGCACATTCATATTTGCATATTTGTATTGAAGTTCCAGTTCCCCATTATATATTATTCCCCACATAAAGTCATTTGTTGGGTTTAGAGCAAGTAAATGAGTGAGTAATTGTGAGTAAATGAGGACAGAACTTTCTTTCTTTAACCAGCAAGACTTCCTTGGTCAACCAACTTTTCATAGAAGAAATAAAGTCATTTGTTGGGTTTAGAGCGAGTAAATGAGTGAGTAATTGTGTCATACTGGTTAACCAGCTTCATCAACTCAGCAGAGTAAAGTGCGAAATAAGTCTGTTTATGTGTTTGGAATTACTTAATCATTCTATACATTTCAAATTATTTCAAGATTTTTTTATTTTTGAAATTCCTGATTATTTTCAGCCTCTGACAATTCTATTAGCAATTTTGGCTAATTTGGCATGGAAAACAAATTCTCTATTACTTAATGTGGAAATATATTTAGTCAAAAGAAGTTTGCCCACAGAAATAAGCCTTTTGAAATAAGACTTTATTGTCTTTCTTTTCACTCAGGGACCAGAATAAATACAAGGAAGCGGCCCATCTCCTTAATGATGCCCTGTCAATCAGAGAAAAGACCCTGGGCAATGACCACCCAGCTGTAAGTAACTCAAAACATGAATCTGAATACTGAATCTGTTTTTGTGCAAGTGAGATGAGTAAATGCATGATCGCATTTAGTCTAGAACTATAATAAGCATCATATACACCTCTGCACTTACTCACGATTCCTCTCAGCATGAGGCAGGAGAGCTGTCAGTCAATAAATGAGAAAACAAAGTAATTTCCATTACTTATTTGAAAAAGTAACTCCGATATTTTGTTTTAAATTGGAAAGTAATGCGTTACTTTATTAGTTACTTGAAAAAGTAATCTGATTACATAACTTGGATTACTTGTAATGCATTACCCCCAACAATTACTCAAAATACAGGGATGTATATATAGTAGTGCTTGTGGTCATCTGGTCTTAAATAATGTTCTCAAAAAACACAAAAACATTATGTTTATTTTTTCAGAAAATTGTTTTCTCAGAACATTTTCCAAATGTTTTTTAAATGTTTAGAAATGTTTTAAACTACTTGTTTCAGAATGTTCAGAGAACATTCAAAAGTATTGTTCCCATAATGTTTGCAAAATAAAATAAAATGTTCTCATGACCAAGAATACAAATAAATAAAAAACATTTAATAAAAAACACTGGACGTTTAGAGCATCCAGAGAACATTCAGAAATGATCATAACTCAATGGGAACGTTAGCAAAACGTTCTCAGAGTATTTTTTGGCAGCTGGGTAATCAGTGTGTGTATTCTGTGTCTGATCCAGGTGGCGGCCACCCTCAACAACCTGGCGGTCTTGTATGGAAAGAGAGGAAAATACAAGGAAGCAGAACCGCTGTGCAAGAGAGCCTTGGAGATCAGAGAGAAGGTACTATCACAAATGCTTACCCTGTTCATTGGGGTACAAAAGCCTCTTTTCTCAATTGATTAAGATGATATTTATATAAACTATGACTTGTTAATCATATTGTAAAGGCCCCAATATACTCACGGCGAGTTACTCACCGATATGAACATTTAGGCCGATACCGATAACCGATAAATCTTTATATTTGAAATCCGATAACCGATATATTGGACGATAAATCTAAATCCAAATTTTTTGATCATTTTTGAGAGCCTGATTACAAAAACAAAAGTCTCAAGCGCACAATTATAATGATGAACAAGTGCGCTCTGAAGTGTCTCAGCTGAAGGAAATAATACATTATATATATGATTTAATACATCGGCCATTTTCTTATTGGGCCGATAACGATAACATTAAAACTGAACATATATCGGCTGATACCGATAGGGTGGCCGATATATCGAGCATCACTAACACTGAGTAAACACAACAAAACACAGCAGTGAGAAAACAGTTCAGAAAGCATCTGATCATAGCGATGTGGATATGTCGGCAATTCGGCACTCAAGTCCAGTCAGGTCACGTTTATTTATATAGCACTTTATACAATAGATTTCTTTAAAGCAGAACAGTGTTAATCTCTTTCAATAAGAGGTACAACTTCATTTTCTACTATAAAGCAGCTCTCCAGTGTGTTCATGTTTTTACACGCGTCTGACCTCGACTGACTGAACAGAAGAAATGAACCGGAGAAGATTTTTAACCTCAAAGAAGGCGGAGCCTCAGAACCACACCCACCTATTACATCATCACCACTGACCAATGGGAGTTTGAAGGTGTTTACCAGCCAGAGCGAACCTTTCCAGAAAGTCGCGCTGTTTCCAACTCCAAGCAAACTTCGTTTTGTCATGATTTTGTTTCGAAATAACAACAGTTCGATCTTTGGTTTCGCTTGAAGTGTGTATATTGGGGCTATAATTATTTCACTCTCTTTCGTTGCTCAGGTGTTGGGACGGGACCACCCAGACGTGGCCAAGCAGCTGAATAACCTGGCCCTGCTCTGTCAGAACCAGGGGAAGTATGAGGAGGTGGAGTATTATTACTGCAGGGCTCTCGATATCTACGAGAAAAGACTCGGACCTGATGACCCTAATGTTGCCAAGACCAAAAACAACCTGGTGAATATAATCAGCACTCATCTTGAATCCAAACCAATAAAACAGCCTCACTCATTGTTCAGAGATCTATTTGCAGTGTAAAACATTAAAAAGAGAGAAAAAGACAGTTCAAATTCACACATTACACTATATATATGATATACCTATACACTACTGTTTAAAAGTTTGGGCTCTGGAAGATTCTTCAAACATCCTACATCTTACATTTTAATTTAAGTGCATGCCATAGTTGTTAAAGAGTTTTATATGTCCCCTGCAGGCTTCATGCTATCTGAAACAGGGCAAGTACAAGGAAGCTGAGATTCTCTACAAAGAGATCCTGACGCGCGCCCACGAGAAAGAGTTCGGATCTGTAGATGGTACGATGATTGCTTGATCATGGCACTTCATTATTCATTAGCTGACAGACTGCATGCTTTCTTACTATGGCGACATTATAAACCTGAACTGTTGTCATTGCTGAATGATAGAAATTGATGACCTCAGCATATCGTGACCCTTCTGCACATCTGACCTGTGGTTTACAGCCGTGGATTTCACAGAAATCCGGCAGCAAGCACAACCAATAAAACATCATTTTAGCAGCATGAACATATAGGATTAATTCACACTTCTTACTGGAGACATCGGGGTTTGGGGGAGGAAATGTTATGAATATTGGTCTTGTCATATATTTATATATTTTTTTCTGTGAAGATGAAATGTATTTCAAATATAAACGCTATATTAGTGAACTGCTTGCCTGTGCCAAGCAAAATACTCAATGTGAATGTTTAAAAAATAAATGTGAAAGCAGAAGTGCGAAGAACTTTAGTGTACAAACAACTCAACAGATGGTTTGTATGTGTGATTTCCCTCTCGTTTGCTTCTTGGAAGTTTTACATTTTTGAGTTTTCTGTATAAAACAGTCATTCGTTCTATCACTTTCTTTTCTTTTCAAAATATCATCATTTATTGTCATTATTATTTTATGGGGTTTTTTATGGAAAGATTGATTATCTTTTCAGAACAGGCCGATTTGTCTGTTGTTTGATTTTGTTAATCATTTTTATGTTGATTTTGCACTTCATTCCAATAAATCAACTTGATTATTTTCTTGATTTCTCTACATCTTCTGTTTCACATGTTCCCAGCTAACAGGGAACATTTTCAGGACTTTAGCTAGCGTCTGCACAAAACGTTATTTATATGATATCGTTCATAGAGCTTTTTTTTCTGAAACGTTTAGCAGGATGTTCATCAAACGTTTGTTTAAATGTTACTACTTGTGTTTCAGAACATTCAGCAAACATTCAGAAGTAATGTTCACATAATGTTTGAAGAATGATAAAATGAAATGTTCCCTTAACAGGGTTCCCTTAAAAAAAACGTCTTTAAAACATTTACGTTGAGAACATTCAGGGAATCTTCAGGAATGCATTTTTTATACCTTAATGGGAACGCTAGGAAAACGTTCTCAGAACATAATGTTGTTAGCTGGGTTCATGCTAAATTTATTTTTGTGAACTTGACATTTTTAGTACATGTTCATGTGCATGACAGAACTTTAAGAAATTAGTTACTGCAATTATTGTTAGATCCTATACGGGTAGTGATCTGAACAAGTATTAAACTGAACTATGAAACTCCTACATTTGTAACCTAAATCTAAAATTGAATGAGTCGTATCTAGAGATCAGAATATCACACAGCAATACCATGGCAAGTTTTGCAAAATCTATGATAATGATTTTACAGTAGTAGCAATAAAATTGGTAACTATATTATTTGGCAAAAACTGTTTCTGATTTTGCCGTGGTATGTTTGGTAATGGCCGACTACAGTAGCAGAACACTGTTTCTCTGTGTCTACAGCTGAAAATAAACCCATCTGGATGCACGCTGAGGAACGAGAAGAAAGCAAAGTAGGTTTGTGTGTGTGTGTTTGTGTGTGTGTGTGCAATACTGATATGCTCATGTGGGCGGCTGATATAGTGGGTATAGAAAGTCACCACACACAAAATAGTCACCTTCTGTTGCTTGCAGCCTGAACAAAAAAAAAAACGTCTCAGCTTACGCATGTAACTATGGTTCCCTGAGAAGGGGAACGAGACGCTATGTCATCTAGAGGGCGCTATGGGGAATTTCTCTGGCTTGACCGGTGTCTGAAGCATGAGTCTAAACATAACAATGAACTTGACATTAGCAGGCGGCAGCCGATGACGTAACTACAGGTGAGACTGTGAGAATAAAAGGGCACCTGTGAAATACGTCGTCCACTTCTCGTCTGAGGGAGACGTGTGCTGGAGTACCTGAAGCATGGCAAATGGACACAGTGTATCGTTCCCCTTCTCAAAGAACCATGGTTATATGCATAACCTTAGACGTTCCCTTTCGGATGGGAACTCGTGCTGCGTCCCCTAGAGGGCGCTAGGGGGAGCTTGAATACCCACACCGCCATGCTGAGGGATTTAATGGTTGACATAAGACAAAGACTCAAAGGAGTCCGCATCCTAAGGTACATGTCAGCGGCTAATTCCCTATGGCCAGAGTCCGAGCTAGGAAAGCCCAAGAGCTTGGTATTCATAGGAACACCTTTAAGGGAATATCATCATAGATTGGAGCTTCTTGAGAACGGAGGCCTAAACAGGATGAGCGGAGGAGGCCTAACTACGCTCTCTGCCCAGGCCAGTTTCCAAGGAGGCTCACAGAGAGCCTAACCACTCGAACTATTGTTAGACAGAAACTCTGAGGGCGGAGGCCTCTCAAAGCGAGAGGAGGCCTAACCACGCCCTAAGAAGAACAGATATTAAGGAAGCCCTGAAGTGCCTAGCAACTTGATCTAGCTGGCCAGGCGAAGCTCTGCAGAGCGGAGGCCTACAATTACTCTTATAAGGAGAGGAGGCCTAACAACACACCGCTTTAAGGGAGTGGCCAGGGAGGCTCGCAGAGAGCTACCATGCTACCTGCTGGAGCTCTAGGGACGAAGGCCTCAACACTGCGTCCTATGCCTATAGCAATAGCAGGCGGAGTTCAGGGGAGCCAAATAGTGCTCCATTTTCAAGCAGTAACCAATGAGGCTCAGTTTGGTCCCTAGCTGACTCAGAGGACAGAGGCCTGAGCACTATGTCCCAAACCACCTAGGGGCACCAAGGAGACTCGCGCAGAGAGCCAGCAACTCAGTGCTACGACATAACTTAGCTCTAAAAACGAAGGCCTAAGCAAGACGACTCTCTGAAATGAGAGGAGGCCTAACAGCGTTCTGCACTCAGGGAAGCTTACAAGGAGGCTGAAAAGAGCCTAGCGACTAGAGAATTGCTATGCAAGCAGAGCTCTGGAGTGGAAACCTAGGAAACATTCTTTAAAGAGAAGGCATGGAAATGCTCTAAATAAAATCAGTAGCCAAGGAGGATCAAAGGGAGCCTAACAAATCAGTACTACTACCCAATCAAGCTCTAAGGACGGAAACCTCAACTGAAGTTCTCAAACAAGAGGAGGCCTGCCATGTGTGCCAAGTGCCTAACATCTTGATACTGCTGCCCCAGGCGGAGCTCTGAGGAGTGGAGGCCTCAGCCGAAACTCTCTAAGCAAGAGGAAGCCTAACACCACTCCTCTGTAGAGGCAACAGGTAAGGAGGCTCAAAGAAAGCCTAACAACTTGGCAGTACTGCCTGGTCGAGCTCTAGTGGTGGAGGCTGTAGAGACTCTCAAATGAGAGGAGGCCTAACAACGCCCAACACTCAGGACAGCTCCCAAGGCTCACAGAGAGCCTGCATCGGAATGGAAGGCAGAGGAGCTTCCGAACACAAACAGTTGCCAAGGAGGCTCATTAAGAGCCAAATTGCCTGATCGTGCTCTGAGGATGGAGGCCTCAACATGATGACTCTCAAAAGTGAGAGGAGGCCTAACTACATCCAACACCCAGTATGGCTTACCAAGGAGGCTCACAGAGAGCCTAACTACTTAATATTGCTATCCAGGGGAGCTTTGAGGAGTGGAGGCCTCAACAAATCAACTCTATAGCGAGAGGAGGCCTAACAATGCTCCATAGAACAGACAGCAACCAAGGAGGCTCAGGGGGAGCCTAACGACTCTGAGTCTACCGCCTGGTCGAGCAGGCCTCAGCATGACGACTGTCTAAAGTGAGAGGAGGCCTAACTACATCCAACACCCAGGACAGCTTACCAAGGAGGCTACTAAAAAGCCTTGATATACTTGATATAAAGTGACTCTCTTTAGCGAGAGGAGGCCTAACAATGCTCAATAGTACAGGCAGTAACCAAGAAGACTCAGAGAGGGAGCCTAACAGCTCAGTAAACCACCAGGCACCAGACAACATATTCACAACAACCCACATGTGCAGATGTTGATTTTAAAAACATCATAGGTCCAGCTTCAGGGTGCTGGTGTAAACACGTGTCAGAGCCTCTAACACACCCCTACTGACCTCAGTCAGGGGATGGAAGGGGGGAGGTGGGGAAGGAACCCTCTGGGACCCTGGAACACACAGCACGTTTACTCTGGATCACTTCACTGAGATCTTTTCTTCTCCTTTTGGCGTCACGCCTCCTCCGTGCTCTACCCCTCGAAGAAGGGGGAACATGAGAGGTAGCACTCGCCTTCTGATTAAGTCTGCAATCCTCGAACCGGGACAAGTCAGACCCCTAAGAGGCTTGAGGCGAAGACCTGGAACAGCACGGTATGAAGATCTTAAAAGCTGTGGAGCGCGCCTTCACCTCCCTAAACTTCCCGACCACCGCCTCAACAGATGTACCAAAAAGTTCGGAAGCCAAATAGGGAAGATTCAATGTGGATGCTTCTCCCATCGAGAGATAGCTAGCCAGCGTCTCTGCGATTGTAGGCATCGACACTTAACCGTGTTTCCCGCATATGGGCAGAAAACGGCTTTCCCCAAGATCTCTCCACCTCAGCATGGAGATCTGGGAGAAAGGGTAGGCTCGTTTGAGCTGAGCGGATATGTCCCTTTAATGGGTTAGTTCACCCAAAAATGAAAATTCTGTCAGTAATTACTCACCCTCATGTTGTTCCAACCCAGTAAGACCTTCGTTCATCTTCGGAACACAAATTAAGATATTTTTGATTAAATCTGAGCTGGATCACTCCTCCATAGGCTTCTAAGACATTATAACTTGCTGGCCCAGAAAATGTATTAAAGACATCGTTAATATAGTCCAAGTGACTACAGTGGCTCAATCTTAAGTTTATAAAGCGACGAGAATACTTTTTGTGCGCAAAAAAAACCAAAAACAACGACTTTATTCCACTATTCATTTCCTTCTCTCTGGGCCTCGAGTTATTTCACGTAGTGTTTTAGCGCAGCGTGTCTGTGTTGCACATCACACGCATCACACACATGACCAGCGTCGGCCAATAGTGAGCCTACGTGTGACGTACAACACAGATGCGCTGCGCAGTTATACTACGTGAAAAAATTCGAGGCCCAACTGACACTGACTGCGTTTCCACAGCAGATCTAACTGTCAGTATCGTGGGACATAACATCCAGCAGCTCGTCGTGTGTGGGGCAGGCAGGCTGAGAACGCACAGACACATCGTGGCGCTCAACAGTCTCGTCCTGCTCATCTTGGCTTGAAGCCAGGAGCGTGCTCACTGCTGGATCAGACGCTGTGAGCTATAACACCATCCTGATCCTGCAGCTCGTCAGCTGCTGAACAATGTGAAATATGCATGCCTTTCTCGAATTCATCAGCCAGCTCCGTCTGCAAGCCCCACGATTTCAGTCCCCTGCTCGCCTCGGCCACAGCAGGTCCTGCACCGCGAGGCACAGGTGATTGTCCCAATTCCCTTGAGAAAAGGGACAAACGAGAGCGGAGTTTCTTCATTGAGAAGCTCTAAAAATGCACACACTTAGCCCCATCAAGGACTGAGCGTGCATGCTCCTCGCCAAGGCACATAACACACATTTCATGTGTCATGAGGTGTGAGATCGCACACACTTTTTAAATCCCTTGGCACTTTTGGTAGCCGTTTCAATCGCCTTGATGTTTTTCACAGGTGCCCTTTTATACTCACAGTCTCACCTGTGGTTACGTCATCAGCTGTCAAGTTCATTGTCGTGTTTTGACTCATGCTTCAGACACCGGTCATGCTGGAGGCATTCCCCATAGCGCCCTCTAGGGGACGCAGCAAGAGTTCCCATTCGAAAGGGAACACACAATGCCAGTTTCACACTTCACACTTTACACACAGTAACTCCCCCCATCCGGCTCTGACAAGACCAGGGTTTTCCAACTCTACATAGAATTGCTAGTTGGTCCATGGAAATGTTTACAAAAAAACAATGTAGAAAGAAAAGTAAAAATAATAAATAAATAATAAGATTGTGATTAACATAAATAAATAGATTAAAATAAATAAATAATAAAAGAAGATTCGAATAAATAAAAAACAGATTAAAATACAAATTTTATGTTTAAATTGAATAAAATAAATAACAAACATTAGATTAAAAGGAAAAAAAATCTATTAATAAATGAATAAAATATAAATCGATTAACATTAATTTAATAAGAAAAGAAATAATTAGATTCAATTAAACAAATAAATAATTAAGTTACAGTACTATAGTGAGTAGAAAAAAAACTATTTATTTTAAATATTATAAATATTTTACAAATAATATTTTACACTTATTTATAATATTTATTTTGCACAGTATACACTGGGTTATTATATAAAAATTATTATTTTTAGGTTAGTCCCTCGCATGAGAAGTATCATATATGGGATCCGTGGACCGTGGCATCTAAACCATTGAAACCCCCGGACTGGACCACTAGAGAAAGCCCTTCAGCCGCTGTATGGCTGCTGTGCTGGTCTGCTCAGGGTTACTGGGCTGTTGAACACACTGGTATTATAGGGCTGTAGGTTCTCCTCAGTCTGTCAAAATTTTGCATTGTCCTTCCCGACAAGTGCTCCAAAAGAAACATCCTCACAACAGGACGCTGCCATTGTATGATGTTCTTTGGCTGGTAAGATGTAATGGGGTTGTGCCAGACTTCTTTCCACAACTTGTTCTTTTAAAAGTACGGTAAATATTTTGAAAGGAGGTTGTGACTATATACCCACTGCATGTGTATGTACAGTAAACATAGTTTCCCTTTCTTACTGCAAACCTGTCTGGATGATTGACAGCTGAGAAGATTTTGAAACTTCACTTTCTCTCTCTCTCTCTCTCTCTCTCTCTCTCTCTGTGTCTGTGTGTTTTCCTCCTCTTCTTTCTTACAGGGAAAGCTGGCAGATGGGAATCATTATGGAGAATATGGTGGCTGGTACAAAGCCTGCAAGGTGAACAGGTGAGAAAAATCAGCCGCAGTTACTTGCCTCGCTGCTAAAACAGTTTTCTGCCTTTCATTCAGCGGAAAACGCTTAAAGTCAGCATTTAACGGAAGCTGCAATAGTGTTTTCAACCCTACTGTGACGTATATCTGAGTGAAACGCTTCTGGAACAAGAACAAATGTGGGCGGGGCTTGATTTTGTCCGTGTGGAATTGATTGGGTGGTTGTGTTTGCTATTGGTGGATGTGATGTGAGTGACAGGTTATAGCCCCGCCCTCGTCATCAGAGAATAGATGTTACTGCAGGGAGGGGAAGTTACTCTGATTCAAGTTTACAAGGACTGTGCAAACACTGTGCAAAACAATTAAATAATACTGCAACACTTTATGGACTTAATAAAACTAACCAAAAACAAATGACCAATGTTTTTGCTGCTGATGATTAAATTTGATGACACACATGAAAGTGATACTAGTGTGCATGTGTGTGTTTTCATGCACAGCCCCACAGTAAACACCACGCTGAGGAACTTGGGCGCTCTGTACCGTAAACAGGGGAAACTGGAGGCGGCCGAGACCCTTGAGGAGTGTGCCATGAGGTCCCGCAGACAGGTGCAACTTCTATAATCACTCTACTGATGCATGGTGGGAAACATGATGCCTTTGTAACGCGTGTGTGTGTGTGTGTGTGTCAGGGAGCGGCAGTGGACCCTCAGAGAGATGGAGAGAGGCGGAGGAGCACTGCATCGATCTCCAGTGTGAAGTACGACTGCAGCAATGAAGCCGGAGAGGAGGGCAGTGTGGAGTGGAATGGGGTGAGGGAATAACATCTTTATCACTTAAAGTTGCTGGAAGTGTACAGAGCCTGTCAGGGAACATGGTGACAGAGAAAATATGAGATGGAAGGAAAAATTATATTTTAGTATTTTTGCATTTGCTTGAAAAAGCATTGCATTCCCCTGAGAAACATTGACTTCACTCGCAAAATTATTGCGTTCACCCCTCTGTCATAGCGTTTGCTCACAAAACATTTGCGTTCTTTCGCAAAACTATTGCGTTCCCCCTGTGAAAAATTTTGTTCACTTGCAAAACATTTGCATTCCTCAAAAAAACATTGAGTTCGTTGCAAAACTATTGCGATCCCTGAGTAAAATTGCCTTTGCTCACAAAACATTTGCATTCTTTCGCCAAATTATTGCATTCCCCGTAAAAAATGTAGTTAGCTCACAAAACATTTGTTCGCTCGCAAAACTATTGCAATCCCCGTGAAAAATTATGTACTCTCGCAAAACATTTGCATTCTCACTAAACTATTGTGTTCCCTTGAGAAAAATAGCTTCTGCTCGCAAAACTATTGCATTCCTCAGTAGAAATATTGCGTTTGCTTGCAAAACAAATTTTCACTCGCAAAACATTTGCGTTCTCTCGCAAAACTGTTGCATTCCCTGAGAAAAATTGCGTTTGCTTGCAGAACATTTGCGTTCCCTTGAGAAAAATGACATTTGTTTGCAAAACTTTTGCATTCCTCGAAAAAAACATTGCGTTTCCTTGCAAAAAATGTCTCACTCTCAAAAGCGTTCGCTCGCAAATCTATTACGTTCTCCTGAGAATCCTTGCATTGCAGATAATGTTTGCTGTGAACATTCGATGTGATAACCAGTTCAAATGAATGACTACATGTGTCTGTGCAGATCGATGAGAACATTTCCATGCCGCCTGCGACAGATTTTTTTATGTAGAGATTTTCTAATCTCTTTTCCATCACACTGCAAAGAAAATTAGACAACTAATAAGAGTTGCTCTTTCGGTCACGCACTTTTAGTATTGAAGCCGCTGCCGTTACATAAAATTACTGTTTGGTGGCGCTCACAAACAGGCTATTTTGCTAATCGACAGTGAACAGCAGAAGAAGAAAGCGGATTTCTGCTTTTTCATAAGCGCCACCTACTGTCAGTGAGTGGATTTGCATATTTATTCAGCCTATCTGCCAGTGTTTACACATCGGTCTGAACAGACAAATGAGCATCGGAACTAATTTTCGTGCAGAACATTCGTGTTGGTGTGATGAGTTTTATCTCCTAAAAGCCCGTTCACACCAAGTATGATAACTATAATGATAACGATAAAGATATAATTCTAAAAATCGTTCTTAACGTAAAATAATAGCAGTTCACACCACCACTATAACGATAACAGCACAGAGAAACAACATCGTTGGAATCACTTTCAGAACGATTTTTTCCAGCTGATGAATGACGAAAACATTGTCAGCCAATCAGAATCCATCCTGCTGTGACGAGCTCGAGCATTTAAAGCGACAGATGACAAAACTGCAGCACATACATTAAACAGAACGATTCTGTGCGTTGCTAATATAGTAATCATTATAGGTGTCTTTATACTTATCGTTCTTAGTGTGAACGGGCCTTAAGAAAGCAGAATTTAACATTTTTATGTGAGTTTTACTCTGCGTAGGTATTGATTATTTTGATTATTGGATTAAATATGAATTATAAGCCATTATGTAGATTATTAAATACAACAACCCTAATAAAACTCACACATTATAGCTTAATTTTCGCAGTTACTGCACAATAACGCAGCCGTGTTTGCTGTGACGGTCAGTGCTGCACTGCAGTCTCTTCAGCGTGCCAGAGTGGCTGTCGTCCCCTGCTGATGTCATATCCTGTGTGACATCAGTGATATGTGATACTCTCCAGTTAGCAGTCATCCTCTCCTTACCCACAAAACCCTGACCACTGACACTAATATTACATTACTGATGTTCTGATGCTCAGCCATGATCAGCAGTTACTGCAAAGCTATATTTAACCTACTATACAATTAAACGTCTGTGATTATAAAACAGAAGTTCAAAATGTGAAACTGACCGCATATAACGGTCGTATTCCAGAAGTAAGAAGGTTTGCATCTTAAGCTCATTCCTTTACCACGGTAAAATCACTGTAACAGACGTCCTCTCGGGGCTTATTGCTGGTTCAGTCCTGCTTAAAGTCCCCCTGTGGTGTAAATCCAGCTTTTAATGTTGTTTATTCATCTATGTGGTGTTTTTAATGTGCTTTAAGACAAGCCATGTGTAAATTCATAAGTCGACAGCATTGCTGAGTATTTTCTCCTTAAAACTGCAGTGAACCAAAGACAGTCTCAAAAACACGCTTTGAAATCGCTGGTGTTTCTGACGTCACAAACTACCTTGTAACCAATCAGATCAACGTGTGATCGTCAACCAGTGGATCTCTGAGCTGAGCGAGTGAGTGGAGGCGGGGCTCATTTGCATATTCATAGAACCGCGCATACTAAATGAGGCAAGGGTGTCGAGTTACATTCAAGATATTTTAAGGCATGAAGAAATTATTTTCACAGGAAAAAATGCTTAAATATGTCATTTTGGTGATTAAAGATGAGTTTTAAGGGATAAAATGATTGACTACAGGGGGACTTTAAGATATTTAAAGACCTGAATGTCTCTATGCTCCTTTATGGACAGACACACTACCTTTACTTGCTTTTCAGTGATTTCCTCCTGATGTTCCTGTCTCATTTGTGCTTTTGTGTCCTTTCTCTCTCTCTCTCTCTCTCTCTCTCTGTGTGTGTCTGTCTCTCTCTCTCTCTCTCTCTCTCTCTCTCTCTCTCTGCATTAGGCCTAAGCTCTCATCATCTTCCTCTCTCTGCTCTTACAACAAATCAAATTGCATCTGCCTGATCTAAATGGATCCCTGTGCCTCTTCCTCTCCGCCGGATGGAGTCCAGCACAGCTTTGACTGTTTGCTAGGGCTGAAGGGATATCATCTTACTTCCCCTCCCTGTGTATTCTTGGCCTCGCTTTCCCCCTCTCTTCCACACACTGATCACTCGTTCGCTCATTCCTACTTGTTCTCTGCGTTGTCTGTTTTCATGCCTACACTGTTAACTGTATAGCACTGATTTATTAACTGTAATCTACAACCTCAGTGAAACATCATGAATTCTCATCATGAACGGGACAAATCAAAAGACAAAACTATACAAAATTATATTTTCATGACAGCTACGCACATTTCACACCAAATTCTCAAAGTTGTATTGGCAAGATTTCCCAAAACAATTATTATAATTATTATAAATATATCTACTGTTCAAAAGTTTGGGGTCAGTGAGATTTAAACAATATTTTTGAAGGGAGTCTCTTCTGCTCACCAAGGCTGCATTTATTTGATTAAAAATACAGTAATATTGTAAAATATTATTACAATGTAAAACAGCTGTTTTCTATGTGAATATATAGTAAACTGTAATTTATTCCTGTGATCAAAGCTGAATTTTCAGCATCATTACTCCAGTCTTCAGTGTCACATGATCCTTCAGAAATCATTATAATATGAGGATTTGATGCTCAAGAAACATTTTTGATCATTATCAATGTATATATATATATATATGCAGTATTTCAGAATTCTTCATATATATATATATATATATATATATATATATAGTTTTCTTTGATGAACAAATAGTTCAAAAGATCAGCATTTATTACAATGTAAAAGTCTTTACTGTCTTTACTTTTGACCAATTTAATGCATCCTTGCTGAATAAAAGTATTATTTTCTTATTTAAAAAGTCTTACAGACCCCAAACTTTTGACCGGTAGTGTAAGCGTAGTATTTTTGTACTGCATTTAATTTATGATCATTTCATACAGCACTGGATTGTGCCGCTGTATTATATAAATTCCCATTTCTTGCCTTTGATTTAGGAGTGAAATACATTACTTTGTGAGATTCATTTTATGTTACTGTTTTACAGTTACCTTATAATTCAAACTAACACTAAATTACAGTGTCATGTTACATGTGTAAAGTTAATTATAATAAATTGAAAGTTTTACAAATATCCCACAGCGAGTTCATATAGTTCAGAAGTATTAATCAGTAATAACCATGGGTTTACACACAAATAAATGTACACACAATTTCTTTTAAATGAACTGCTAATTGTCCATTGTGAAAAGCACTATATATATATATATATATATATATAAAAGACTTGACTTAAATACACTATAACATGAACACTGTAATATAACGTGTGACTATACAAACTACAGAACAAAGCAGATATATCCTTTAACACATGTCCTGTTATGAAATGTTATTGAGCAGATTTTTGTTAATATATACCCAGTTCAGCCCCACTCACAGATATATTAACTTTTAATCTGCAACACATAGCAAAATGAAAGTGTATATAGAAGCACAGCGCGGCCCAAAAGCCTGAGACATTCTTTGTCAAGAGAATACATCGTTTTATTTTATTTTACAAATTATATTATCAGCATTACAATTTGAGTGTACGGTTAAACTGGAAAATTAACATGGATTTGAAAATGAATCCTAATTAAATCTTTATTTTATTTAATATCTTTTCTTTGTGTTACATTTATATCTACATTCCCAGGTTGTATGGTCTGAAACATTTGGACCTAGCGCTATGTTATAAAGCAGATTTGGCCCCAACACGATGTAATGTGTTTGCACTTATACATTAAGTCTTTTTTATTATTATTATGAAGGCAGAATTGGATAGGAAAAGTGGTTATGTTATTTTGGTTATGTCAAGTATTCTCTAAACTCATTCATCATAGGCTTTTGTGTTGGCAAAGACATGTGACATCTGCTCAATATGACAACAGTAGAGGCAGTTTTACAATCACATTTTCCTCAGAAAATCAAGTTATTTTTTGCAATTCCGTTGAAAACTTTGTATGCGTTTTGGCCGTTCATTTACACGACAACCGCGTTTTAAGGGGCTGAAAACACAAACTTTTGAAAAAGGGTTTCAAAGTAAACTACAAAAACGTGAATCTGTGAAAACGCTGACGTCATGCGCATGCACATGTTCAGTCTATAGTGTTTCTTTACAAAGCGACATCGCCACCTACTGGCCTGGCATGAATAACACAGCGTTTTAGTCGTTTTCACAGATCCGTGTGATCGGGGATCATTTTGACAACGTTGTCGTCTTTACGCGAAAAATGCAAAGCAAAAACTTTTCCGTTTATAGTACATCGTTGTTGTTTAAACGAACCTAAATGTATTACTGCATGTGTTTACCATTCCCCTCATGCCATACCGCAGATCAGTCAGGTTTCGTGACTTAGTGTGGCTGTAGAATTCAAGGCCTCGCTGCAGATTCATGGGATGTTTCAACTGTGTGTGTGTGTGTGTGTGTGTGTATAAATATATATATGTGGCTCTTTCTGCACAGTAATGTACGTCTTCATTAACCTCATATGACCCAATAAAGACTTGGAATTAGTGGCCTGGGCTCTCTCTCTATGTGCATAAATGGAAATTATACGTGAATGTTTTGTTGGAGCCATTCACCACACTGTGACCTAGTTTCTGTCACTGGCAGTCGTCACACAGCTGGTGTTTGCCTCCGTTTTCTTCACCATGACAGCACTGAGAATGGATTAAAGTAGAAAGAGTGGGGTCATTTCAGGACTCAAGGGGCACATCTAAAACCTTTCCATCTTATCTTGATGTTGGATTTAGCAGTTCATTAAAGACTGTTTGCATAGCTAATTTCTGCCGGACAACTTCAAAACGGCAATGCTTATCTCAGATTGCATGGATTTAATACTCAACTCAGTGTATTGGATTTCCCCATCAACAATAAAGCAGTGATGCTATAGTTAACCTGGTAAACCCTAGTTGCATAACCTGAGAGTGGTGCAGTGGTGCGTCTGCCAATACAAACATGTTCTGCCATCTGCTGGGCTCAGAGCTACACTGCAGTGGTCCAGCTCTTTCCTAATATAAGGCACTTTACATTGGTAATTGACAAATCAGCAAATATTTGGCCGTTTTTTTTTTCTTTCTTCAGATTATCACCTACCCAATATCTACTGAAAATGCTAAAAGTTTGAAACTGAGTGGTTAAAGAATAAGAAGCATTTAATTTTACAATCAATAGCTTTGTTAATTTACTGTACCAATATACATAACATAATTTAAAAGACAATGATTGTCGTATAAACTTAAAGGTGCAGTTAGCGATTTCGGCACAGCACACTTGTAGGCAATCAGCAGTCGGGGGCGTGTCCACTCATGATGGGGGAGGAGAGAGAGTGAGCCAATCAGCAGTAGGAGGCGTGTCCACTCATGATGGGGGAGAGAGAACAAGCCAATCAGCAGTCGGGGGCGTGTCCACTCATGATGGGGAGGAGAGAGAGTGAGCCAATCAGCAGTAGGGTGCGTGTCCACTCATGATGGGGGAGGAGACAGAGGGAGCCAATCAGCAGTAGGGTGCGTGTCCACTCATGATGGGGGAGGAGACAGAGGGAGCCAATCAGCAGTCGGGGGCGTGTCCACTCATGATGGGGGAGGAGAGAGAACAAGCCAATCAGCAGTCGGGGGCGTGTCCCCTCATAATGGGGTAGGAGAGAGAGTAAGCCAATCAGCAGTAGGGGGAGTGTCCCCTCATGGTGGGATAGGAGAGAGAGTGAGCCAATCAGCAGTAGGAGGCGTGTCCACTCATGATGGGGGAGGAGAGAGAACAAGCCAATCAGCAGTCGGGGGCGTGTCCCCTCATAATGGGGTAGGAGAGAGAGTAAGCCAATCAGCAGTAGGGGGCGTGTCCCCTCATGGTGGGGGAGGAGAAAGAGTGAGCCAATCAGCAGTAGGAGGCGTGTCCACTCATGATGGGGAGGAGAGAGAACAAGCCAATCAGCAGTCGGGGGCGTGTCCCCTCATAATGGGGTAGGAGAGAGAGTAAGCCAATCAGCAGTAGGGGGAGTGTCCCCTCATGGTGGGGGGAGGAGAGAGAGTGAGCCAATCAGCAGTAGGAGGCGTGTCCACTCATAATGGGGGAGAGAGAACAAGCCAATCAGCAGTAGGGGGCGTGTCCCCTCATGATGGGGGAGGAGAGAGAGTAAGCCAATCAGCAGTAGGGGCGTGTCCCCTCATGATGGGGGAGGAGACAGAGTGAGCCAATCAGCAGTAGGGGGCGTATTCACTCATGATGTGATTCAGTGTGTCCCACTGAGTAAACAATAAATCTTAAATCACTTGCGGTCTTCACGGCCACTTTGGCCAAGCTCCAGAAATACAGTAAGTAGACAGGTGGTCAAGTGCAAAAAACGCAAGTATTTGGACAGGCCCGGTATTTCTCAGAAATCACTTACTGCACCTTTAAGTGCATTCAGTATTTCTTTAGCTAATGTTAGCATCTCTGTTTTTCGTGTAATTTTAGGTGTTAGACGCTGCACTGCCATCTATTGACGAGGATCAGCATGATAGTATCTGAGCTTTATGTAAATTACACAGATACTAGTGAGTTTTAGAGAGTGGTCAACACAATAATTAATTCCATTTCCTGTCCCAAAAAAAGAAGCAACTTGGCATCATTATCATCAAACCTTTCCACATTGTGTTTGCCATACCAATGCTTTTTTTTGTCTTTGTTGGTCTGGTAAAACACAATAATAAGTGTGTTCTGATGGCAAAATATCAATCTTCACATCACCAAAACGCCAAAGAAAAAATGTCCCGCCCGAAGAACAAATGTGGGCGGGGCTTGATTTTGTCTGTGGGGAATTGATTGGATGGTTGTGGTTTGCTATTGGTGGATCTCATGTGATTGACAGGTTATAGCCCCGCCCTCATCATCAGAGAAGAGAAGAGATGCTGCAAGAGTTATTCTGATTCAAGATTACCAGGAACATGAATTTAAAACAATAATAATGTGCACCGATAGAACATATAATAAATACTACATTATTCCATGAAAAAAAAAGGTTAAAACGTGAGACTGTGTGTGTGTTCAGGATGGGACTCTCAGGAGAGCTGGCTCTTTCGGTAAACTCAGGGAAGTCCTGCGCAGAAGCAGCGAGATGCTGGTGAAGAAAATCCAGGGAACGATGCCACCAGAACCTCGCAACTCAAAGTGAGACACACTAACACAGTGATCAATCAATGTTATATTGTACCGGTGATGATCTTAAAACCTATACTTTACTGCCTGATTCCTATGAAGGGTTATTATGTAAATGCAACAAGTTATTTTTCTTCCCACACAGTATGAAGAGAGCCGCGTCCCTCGGCTACCTGAACAGTAATGGAGATGAAGACAACTCTTTTCAGGTGAGATGATTTAGGGTGAGATGATTTAGGGAGGATCCCAAACACATAAAATATGATCTAAGAACGGTTAGCTAACGTAAGTTATGAAAACGTTATTTCTGAATGTTCTCTGAACGTTCAAAACATCCAATTGACAAATCAAATTGACAAAACAGCCAGTTATTCTACTTTGTGATCCCGTCCACTGCCCATTAGTATTTCGACAGCCCGGGTTGCCAGTTGGTGAAACACACAGCGTATTGCAGCCATGGAAGCCAGTAAAAAAACTAAGTCAGAGATCGCAGATTCTACGGTTAAATACGGCATATTAAAACGTGGATAAATCAACTCATCAACTTCCAGTGCAAGACTTGTGGCCTTCCATTGTCAATTGCACTCCTGTTGCGTGTCCTCAATCTGGCAACCCTGTGAGCGTCGAGTCTGAGGAGGAGGGATTGGATTGGATCCCTCTCCAATATTGCGTATTTTGACTGCAGTACTCATTTCAACCACTAGCTGTCAATATTACACACTGCACCTTTAAGGAAACAGTACATTGTATCTTTCTTCAGACAGTATGGGAACGTTACTTTTGAATGTTCTCTGAACGTTCTGAAACAAGTAGTAACATTTAAAAAACATTACTAAAACATTTCAGAAAAAATTGCAGACGTTGTATAAATAACGTTTTGAGAACATTATTAAAGACCAGATAACGTTGAACGAATGTTTTATTAATGTTACTGGAAGAACGTTTGTTCAGAACCTTGAGGGAATCTTACCAGAACGTTAGCTTAAGTTCTCTCTAAAGTTAATCTCATGGAAATTCGTAACTATTTTTAATTTTGGTGGCTAATTCATTTGAATTCATACAATCTGCTTATACGCCCCAGTGACGGGTATGTTTAGGGGTGGACTTTCATGTTAACTTTTTTGCTAATATTTTTAGGGCTGTGAAACGATTAATCGCGATTAATCACATCCAAAATAAAAGTTTGTGTTCTGTGAATATATGTGTGTACTGTGCATAATTATTTTGTATATATAAATAGACACACATGCATTTGTATGCATTTGTATATTTATATATACAAAATAATCATGCACAGTACACACACATATATTATGTGAACACAAACTTTTATTTTGGATGCGATTAATCGCGATTAATCGTTTCACAGCCCTAATTTTTGTATGATTCACAATGTACGAATTCATATGAAATCGGCAGTTCGTAACACAGCTGAATGTTGCAGTGAGATCAGGTTGGGTTGACACGTGAGATGAATGAAGTTATGTTGATTTGTTGGTTGTCCTTCACAGGGTTCGGGGGCCGTGAGGACTCTGAGAAACAGCAGACCTCTGAGCTCAAGCACAGTGGAGCTCTACAAAAGCACAGACTAATGAAAAATACATGTGTGTTCTGGCTCATTTATCACTAGACTCACGAGATTTGTATATGTTGGAAGCTTTGGTTCATGTGCTTTTAATCATGAATGTTTTTAGCATTCTCTCACACACTCATATAAATCACGCATGTTTCACTTTCTTCAAGGAATAGTGCATCCTTAAATGAAAACTCATCATGTACTCACTCTCATGTGGACCACAAGTTGATCTATGTTCACACAGCTCTTTTCTGTACAGTGTAAGTGAATGGAGATGGGTGCTGCCAAACTCTAAAACAACAAGAACTCCATTAAAGTAGCCAATAAAACTTGAGCACTAAAGTCATGCTGTACAGACCAAAATACATGTCTTCCCTGAGGGTGAAGAAGTTCATTGATAATCTTTCCCTCTGCAGTAGCCTGTGTGGAATAAGACTTGCACACAATATTGTACACGTCGTATGCACTACTTTTATGGTGCCTTTTTGCATCGTGACAATGACAATGAGAAATTAAATAAACTGCTTTAAATTTTACAGGAAGATCTATCTAGTATTCAGGTACAAAATACTACAGAAATTTGAATAATCAAATGTAAAAATAAAACACTGCATAGTCTGTGTGAATTAAATATAGAATGATTTTTGTTAAAGAATGGTTTTATATTTCGCAATTTCGCAAAAAAAAAAAATTGCTAAATCAAAATTGCGAGATATAAACCAGCATTTCTGAGAGAAAGTCAGCTCACAATTCTGACTTTTTTCTCGCAATTGCGAATTTATATCACAATTCGAACTTTTTTTTCTCACAGTTATGAATTTAAATCTCACAATTCTGACTTTTTCTCACAGTTGCGAAATTTTATCACAATTCTGACTTCTTTTGCAATTAGGAGTTTATATCTCACAATTCAGACTTTATTCTTGCAATTTTGAGTTTATATCACAGTTCTGACTTTTTCTCACAATTACGAGTTTACATCACAGTTCCAAGTTTTTTGCAATTATTAGTTTATATCTCGCAATTCTACGTTTTTTCTCGGAATTGCGACTATATATTTCACAAATTTTACTTTTTTTAACTGCCTAAATATTACTTGCAAAACAATATTTTTCGTTGAAAACACTGGAGTGTGATGGCTGCTGTATGGGAGGCTTTGTCTGTACAGATTTGAATTATGTAATGAGTGATTTTAACCCTAGTGGGAAAGACCAGAAATCCACCTGGCTTATTCTCTCAGGTATTTAATATCCTTTGACACATATTTAGCAGTGAAATTTGACCTCCCATGACAAAGAAAGCCAGTGCACGGGCATTGTTCAGACAGAGCTCCGGAGAGGTGTTGTGTTCCTCCTGACCTGATTCAGCAGTCATGCACGTCAATTATTTTACTTCAGTCATTATGTTATGAATATGTCCTAATTTATAGGCAGTACCCCTGTGTCTGTAACTGCCTGTGTAACGTATCGTTTGTTTACTCTGTGCAAGTTTTATAAACAACCACCTTGTCATTTTTTTTCAAATTGAAATCGCAAATTAAAATCTTGAATATATATGGAATCTGTATATATGGAATTTGAATATATGGATCTTACTTTTATTGGTTTATTATTTGCACTACAAAACCATGTCCGAGCTTTACAGCCCACATGTGTTACTCAACTGGCAGTTTTGTTGTTGAAGAGGACTTGGTTATTTCCAATCATTTCATGCTTCAGTGTCCATGGACTTCTCGATGTGATTTGTTTGCATAAACATCTAAATATGATTTGAGAGTCACTTGCTGGGCAGAATCTAGATGCTTCGACTGTCTGATTTGGCTTGATTGAAATAAAGAATTTCAATAAAATCACACAATGAGCATTTTATTTTGCTATGTCAATGCTTGTTTTGCTCAAAACATTGAAAATATCCTTGTTACATCTGACTTTTAGCAAGATAATATTAAGTTATAAGTAATAATAAATGTGAAACTGTCAGTCAATAAATGGGAAAACAAAGTAACTTGCGTTACTTATTTGAAAAGAAAACTCAGATATTTTCTTGTAAATATAAAAGTAATGCTTTACTTCACTAGCTACTTGGAAAAAAAAGTAATCCGATTACATGTAACTCGTGTAATAATTACGTGTAACTCGCGTTACTCCAAACATTACCCAAACACTTCTAGCCTGCTTGATCTTCCGTTTACCACAACTGATGTGTGAGTTGATAATATGTGAATAAAAGATTAAATTCAATCTGTTCATCAAATAAAGTGATCTAGTCTCTCCAGAAAATTTGGACTAAACCGCTCAATTCATATGGATTAGTTTTACAATCTGTTTATGATCTTTGAGGCGTCAAAGTGGTAGTTGTGTAAGTTAGCTGTCAACACAGGGACAGAAATCGCTCAGATTTCATTAAAATATCTTAATTTATGTTCTGAAGATGAACAGAAGTCTTACGGGTTTGGCACGACATGATCGGGTGAGTAATTAACATAGACTGTAAAAAATAATTAATGACAAAATTTACATTTTTGGGTGAACTATCCCTTTAATTTGTATGAAGTAGGGCCACTGGTAGAGAGCGTTTGAGCTGTTTATGATCACTACGATAGTGGTTTTCTTTTTATAGAACATTGACTGCAAAATAGGTATTTTATTGATATTTGGGATGTGGTCAAAGGCCTATTTTTCATTGGGCTAGTTTTAAACGGTGTTTGCAAACATGAGAGCAGCGCACGGTTGGACACTCCTCCGCGCATGCGCACTGAGACGCTTTGCAATCCCCAGCGCTTAAGCTGTCGTGCTTGTTGTGTCTGCTGGGTAAGTAGGTCATTCTATATTATTGTTATTATACGTCGCGTTAAATATTAGATTAAAACAGAGACCACCGGTTTGATATATCGGAAGTGTTTGACGTGTGTGATATTTCCACCGGGCGTCATTGTTTTTAAAATAATGTATATTTCCGCCTACTGGGCAAGCTGGGTGCTTAAATATCAATAATTATAAAGGGCATTCAACAATTGTAGGGGCAGGGTCGCGTTTTCCCAGTTTGTCGTCCTTCTGAAATCACGCGCTGTTGCACATCCCAGTCATTTACTCGACAGTCGTTTCACATCACTTGTGTTTTTATGCATATGAATGAAACCGTTGCGCCGCCGTTTGTTTATTTCGTATTTATGCTTTCTGTTCCGATGATTGCTATGATTTGTAATCCACCAACTCGCCTGTGTGGGTGCAGTGAAATATATGTCTAATCTTTAGGGAGCTGAACAGCACACTGGTGTATTATGGGGTCAAAACAATAGGAACCCATAGTTGGCACTTCCTAGTGTGCTCTCAGTAATTAAGACTGATCATGCACACACTTCATGATATGGTAGTGGCAATGGCAAAAAACACCAATAACACAAGGATAAAAATACAAAGCAGTAAAGCATAGCTTAACATAACATAACATAACATAGTGATTCAGCAATGACAGCTTAACAGTAATGGAAAGGGAAAAACTTATATGTATGTAGGCCTATATATATATATATATATATTATATATGTGTGTGTGTGTCTATACACCAAGAGCAAGTTAACACTAGCAGATTGATGATTTAATATTGAAAACCAATATCCCTCGCTTTATATGAGAGAATCTGTTAAATAACTGAGTTTGTTTTCTGTCTTTAGAGCTTCCCGATTCGCAGTCGCTCGCTGTGCCATTTTGGACAATGGCTCTGATCTCTATTGAGGATCTTGACGGACTGGATGATGAGCAGGTGGATGATGACATCACAGACAGCGCTGAACCAATGGCTGACGAGGAGCAGGACCAAATGTACGCCCACTGGCAGGCCGTAGGAAGGACACATCACGTGACTGTTCCCAGAGGTACGACACACTGTCCCACAGCCCGCCGGACTGATCTGGGACCAGTTTCCTTCTGTCAGATCATGAGAGAATCTAATCTGGTTTTTGTATAGAGATGAGAGGACCCATTGAGGAGATGACGAGGAGGAACGAGGCCTCCGAACGAGAGCAAGTGCCTTTCGTCACCGTCTCCAGACACGAGAAGGTAAAACTGCTCATCGCTGCTTCTCCAAACATGGGACAAAACATGGGGCTACAGAAGTGCAAATATATAAGCTTGTTTTTCCTAGTACTCAAGAATCATTAATATTTTTTTTTCTACTAAAAAAAGAGATGGAAGTGTAATTGAACTGCGATGTGTTCCAGCTCGGCGAGGTGCTGTACGAGGAGAGAGTGTATCCTCCGGGGAAATGGGCATGTGTCAGTAAAGAAGAAATGCTGTATGAGCAAAGCATCTCCAATGCATTTATGAAGCTCATGCGCTTCATCTGCAAAGAGAATTCAACAGGTGAACACACACACACACATACATTTTTTACATGTACACTAGGGATGGCAAAATCCATTCATTTTCAGTAGGAATTATGGCTGCACGATATTGAAGAAATATGCGATATGCAATGTGTGTAAAATCAATTTAAATTATTTTAAAATGTATTTCAAAACTGAAAATCATATAACCAATATATAGGTTTCACATTCTTTCTGGGAAAAGAAAGCATCACTACCACTTCTGAAAGTGAACAGCAGTGTTTTAGCTTAGCATTACATAAAAAGTAATCTCACAAATCTGACAAAAAGTGTAAAAAAAACTTTTTAAATGCCAACAACTCTTTGCTCAACTTGGTAATATATAGTTATATCAACCTGAAAACTTAACATCACGAACATCCATGTAAAACTAGGGGTGGACGATTAGTTATTTTTGTTAATTTCATTAAAAATAAGAGCAAAGAGGCAAATTACAAACAATTGGACAATTAAAACGAAATACACAGTGCTTTAAGTTTTTCAGGTAGGCCTACATCAGATCTATTTAACGGTAGTATTCAAGTAAGAAACAATACAGAAATTAAATAATCAGATGTGAAACTAAAACACTGCATAGTCTTCTCATGAATTAAATATACATTGGTTCATATTAAAGCTACAAAAGTGATTCAGTCAAGAGCAGTGAGTGATTGTCTGTGTTTCTTCTGTTGTTTGACGGACAGCTGCAGGTTTACTGTATTAGGCTGCTGTCCCTTTAAGACCTAATGCACAGGTCGTATTGACACACATCCGATATCTTTCCCTACTGCTACGACATAACGGACTGTTTACACTCGCCAACACATGCATTTTGATATAACTGTGTGTGTATTTGACTGTTTGAGTGCAATAAGCCTTAAAAGAGAACTGAATTCGGGAATGCATGCCGTCTGAGATCCATTGTTCTGTGCTCGTGCTTCGTGTGTGTGTGTCAGATCACAGCTTATTGTGCTTAATAACTGTTTTTAACATACGTAAGTAACAGTCGCATGCTCAATACGACGACCTAAAACTTTTCGCAACTTTTTGAAGTAGCCTATTCAAATCATTCAAATATCGCAAGCCGCTGGAATATGCATATGGTGATATGCACAATTGCGATATTTCGATATTTCGTCCAGCCCTAGTAGGAATCCACGCAATTAGTTTGAGGGCGAAATATAATCCATATGCCGATTTCGCAACGATTCAGACGAACGGAAAGCTGCTTGGTTTGAAAGTGACTTCTGTGTGAGTTGTGCTTCATGCATCTCTACACTATTGACAATTATACAGTCCCTCCAGGATTTCACGATTTTTTTGTGTGATTTTTGCGATCAAAATGACTGATTTTGTGGTGGTAATTTCCAGAAATTAGTGAAAAAATTTGCGATTTTTATATTTTATAATTAGGACCACATTTAATTAGGATAATTAGGATCACATTTACCATAAGTATTATGTATTATTAACAAAATGCATAAAGCTGGTTTATTTTGGTCTAATCAAATTCCCATCAAATTAACTTTTAAAACAACCTATGGGCAATTTTTCTACCTGACCTATGTAAATATTAACAGCAGGTGTAGTAATTTATACTGTAGAACTGTGTGTAAATCCTGAGTTGAGGGGTCCGGAGCTGCAGAAGGCAACCACTTAACCGTTACTTATAGTGCGGCGTTGTGCATGGCGTCCCCACTGCGTGTAGCTAGCACGCAATACTAAGTGACCGTCCGAAAGGGAACTACTCGGTTACTATCGTAACCTCAGTTCCCTGAGAGCCGGCCGCACTATAGTAACCTGGCAAGTTGTTGCTAGTCGCTTCAGTCGTTAAACCTGCTAAAATGGCGGGGACTAATAATTTTTCGGGGACTAATATCATAGACAGTAAAAGAATAATATAGGCTAAGGCCGCGCCCCCTTGGCGGGCTCTGACGTGTAATGGCGTGATGCTAGCTCATTGGCGCACACGTCAGAGGCGCCCGCGCCATTGGATGTGCAGTTGCCGCAGCACAGCCAATGAGTGAGCCAGACACTCACTGCTAGCTGTGCAGCTGCAAAATGCGTTTTACATTTATAGGCTTCAGTAAATCGAGGAAAAGGAGTTTCCCCCTTTCCCGCAACATCTGTATCCACGTAAAAATGCATTGAAACTTTAATTAAACTAGAGATATTTCAATTGGGTGATTATAATTTAATGTTTTGTGAGGTCTTTTTCATTTTTGTGATTATTTTGCGGTTAAATTAGGAATTATGCAGGATCGCAAAAAAATGTGACATTTTGTTGATTTTGTGTTGTATTCAGCGATCGCGGAATCGCGAAAAATGGTCTAAAAGGGTTGTCTCTATTCTCTTAATGGGTAATGAGAGTGTTTTGGGCATAACGTGCAATAAATCAATCAGAGTCTCATCTCCCATTCCCTTTAAAAGCCAGTTGCAAGCAGAAAAACTGAAAGCGTCTCCAGAGCGCAAATGGATCTGCTCATGCGTGAGGTTAAAGCTGTGTGTGTGTGTGTGTGTGTGTGTGTGTGAGGTTAAAGGGAGACCATCTACAGGACAAGCCGGATTCCACCATATCTTTATGTACACAATAATAATCTTTTACATTGTAATCCTTTTATTTTTCATATTTGGCATGTTTGTGTGCTGCTGCTCTGTGTGTGTAATAAGCACAGTGTGTGATAAGCAGAGTGTATGTGCGTTATGGACCCGCCTATAGGCTCATATTACTAATGCACTCTTTAAATAACAAAAAAAATACACTGCCATTGAGTTTAGAGCAGGTTTCAGTTGGTCAATGGCTCCGTCTATTTCAGTTCCTCATAACAGCAATGGTCCAGCAATGCGCCTGAACACACACCTGGTTTTCAGACCAGAAGCCCATGGGGCACAGATGAGCCAAATGCATTTGCTATTTAAACAATGGCGCAGGACGTGAAAATGAAAACTGCGTCGGGCTGAAACTAGCAAAACACTTGTGTGGCGCTGGCGCTGCGTTGCTCCGCGTGTGTGATAGGACACTCAGTGTGAATGGAAAAGTGGCTTCTTTTCAGTTCAAGTTTGGCTCAGCTGAAAGAGGTCTGAGTCAGTCCTACCTTGTTCAGCCCAGTTTGCTCAGTTGAGGCTCTCTGTCTTCAGGACGGTACCTCGGCATGTCGGTGCCTGTTGTGAATGAGATCACGATGGCAGCCGATGGCACCAGCTTCATGAAGGACGTGTTGACGGCGTATTATCTCCCTGCTGAGTTCCAGGCCAGACCGCCTCAGCCGACAGACCCGGACATCAGCATCGTCCACCGGGACACCATCCGGATCATATCCAGGTATTTCATTTCATTTAAATATTAAATTAAATCGCATTGACACCATTATATGAGAACTGAACTGAACTGGACGATGACATCACGGTTTTCTCCAGAGCGGCTATATATATATATATAAATTAACTAAGTTAATGGGCCCTATTTTAACGATCTGAAATGCAAGTATCAAACACGAAACGCAAGTAACTTTGTGGGCGGATCTCGCAAATCTAAAATGGGTTGGTCTGAAGTCGCTTCATTACTCATAGGTGTGGTTTGGGCGTAACGTGAAATAAACCAATCAGGGGTGCGTTTCCCGAAAGCATCGTTAGCCAACTATGGTCGCAAGTTCCCTCGTTACCAATAGAGTTCAATGGACATTGCGATGAACTTGCGACCATAGTTGGCCAACGATGCTTTCGGGAAACGCACCCCAGAGCGTCATCTCACATTCCCTTTAAGAGCAGGCGCGCTTGTTCCATGGCGGATTGCTATTATAATTGCGGATTTGCCAGGAGCGGTTCACAGCCGAGGAGACCGACGTTCTCGTCAGGGCCGTAAAACACAGAGAAGTGACATTGGGGATGGAGAAACACACCCAAATTAGCTTCGGTTAAACAGGCGTATGATAATTTGGGTAAATGTGTAAGCTTGATTTATGCCTATTTTTTTCACATCTTCATGGACACAACAATTATTTCCCTCATGTGGAATATTTTTCCTTGTAATAATGTATGGTTTTCTAAAAATGAAAACTGCTGAGTCTGTGTAGATGAGAGAAGCAAAGTGTGTGTGTGTTGTGCACACGCTACATTATGGCCAAGCATGCGCCCTTAAAATAGCATCTGAATAACGCGCCACTGACTCTAGACTAGGTTTCTCCTGGTCAGTGCCGGAATTGTTTTCTGGAACTGCAAAATAGCACCAGGGAACGTTTGCGCCGGAATACGCCTCCTCTTTTCGCTGCACCGCCCCTGGGAGCGCAAGTTCATTCCCTAATTTACCGACGTGCGTCTGTGGAGGGAAAAGTCCGCTGTGCATCGGGTGCAAAATAGGAATGAAACATGCGTCGTGTACAAAGTCAATTGTGCTGGGTTCAAGATAGGGCCCAATAACTTTTTTACAACAGAAATAAAACATCACTGAACTTACTTAAGCTGGACTTTGACGCTATTTTCTTCTGGAAACAAACTTTTAGTTGAAAGTGTCTTTGGTTCCAGGGTGTTTTACGGGACCACGACAGAGGAGACCATCTCTCGTCAGATCAGCGTCCTCTGGGAGCTTCTGGGCAACTCCGGGGACGTCCTCCAGAACCGCTACATGGTCGCCACGTACGAGAATCCTGGCGTGCCCCAGCGCAGGAACGAGATCTGGTTCATTCGCCAAGGCCCGTGAACATTTGTTAAGCCAGTAGAGTTTCGAGTCGCTGAATGTTTCTAAATGAAGGCGTGGAGCTCGTCATAATCAAAACCCTTTTATCCTTTTGTACTGTTGTGAGTGTGATGCAGAAAACATTAGTTTTTAATCATTGAGGAAACAAAAAGATATAACAGATTCTACACGTAGATTAGCCCTGTACATAGCCTGCCGGACGCATGGATTGCTGAGAGATATCAGTGGTGAAACTTCACCCTGGCATTATTTTTAACTTGAATAATACAAAGGAAACATTTGTTCAACGTGGGGTCGAAGATTCATTACGCTTCCTCTCTTTTATGCTTGATTGAAATGTTTTACACTACTTGAATTTACTTTTGTTTTCAGTTTCTGTTTGTTTGTTTTATCACAGAAAATAGTGTTTTCCATAGTGCCCTAAAATTGCATTGTGCAATAAAAGCCAATAATGGCATTTATAGCTTCTTATTTGCAATATATGTTGCTCGAAACATAGTTATTTAGTCAATTTAAAAAAAAATATGTATTTTTAGCTGGTCATTAAGTTTCAATACTTATCATATATTTAAGTAGCCGTTTAAAATCTGTGTTGGAAGACTATTGTAAAATACAATCTTTTTGTACTTTGTGTAACTGACTATCAAACCATTTACCAGACAATCAGAGCACTAAAACTTCTACGCTTTTATCTTACGAGCCAATCGGATTGTTACTTTGAAATTAGTAGTGCAGTTTAAATCAGTTATTTGCTAGAAATAGTGTGGCATTGTGTTTTTTTACGGGTATGCTTGTTCTTTATCTCTTTTCTTAAGATGCGGTCTGCAAGTATAGTAAATCTAAACACAGCTTTTCCTTCATCAAATGAATGGGACCACATGATTAGATCTAAGGTGGCATTGGTTTTGGCTAAATATATGTCCCTTTGCAGCAGTGTTGTATCCGATTACTACAATAACGTGACTGCTTTTACTTTGTATATTTCATTGTTGTGTTTGTACAAACATATGTGTAACATCAGTGTGTTTAGCATATTACTCTTTAAAGCACTGTTTTGACATTTTTACATGACTCCTTGCTTTTGTAACATTGATGGCTTAGCTTGTACTATTATGGATTTTGCCTTGTCAAAGTACTTTAAAACTTGCACTCTCCTCCTCAAGTCTGTAATAATACTTAAAAAGTGTATTGCACTGTCTGAGCTTATTAATAGTAGCTTGCTTTACAAAGAGATACAAAGTTGAATACATTTATACCAATAAAAACAATTAATTGTGTGTGAGTTGTTGTGAAGGTGTTGGATAAGTAAAAGACCAAACTTGTGATGAGCATGTTTAAACTATATTAACTAAACTTGGTACCTATACTAACTATACTTTCGCCTGCTCCGAAAAAGTCGGAAAAAGTTTCCAAAATGTGGCTCAATGAAGGATTTGCCATTGTAAGCCTGTATGCAGAGATTAACCAGAGAAATTTACATTTTAACGTTATGTGCTTTTAACATTTTATTACATTTTCCATAACTTTTCCATACATTGAAATCGCAATTGCAACATTTCCTTTTCCTTTTGTACTGTAAAAACTTCAGAAATGCAACACTAAACATGTACATGCTGCGTTAATGCCATGTCGTAATTACCGTAAATTAGAGCTGAGTTTTCAGGTAGAGACACAGAATATAGTAAGCAAGTGTATATTAGTCTTCACTTTTTAAAATAACATGTATTAATTCTTATTAAAGTTACAAAAGTTATTCAGTCAAGAACAATGAGTGATTTTCTGCAGCAGAAAAAATTAGGCTGCTGTCACTTTAAGAGCTAATACATGGATCCAGTATACATGTGTGTTTGTAAATGAAAACAAACAATAATAATAAAAAAAAACAGTAAAAATAGAATACATTTACAAATAAAACAATAAGCAGAGGAAAGCTAAACCTTAGGAAAACTAAACTTTATCAATAGGATCATTACAAAAATTCTAATGTTCATGTTTTCAAAATTCTCATGTTATTTCAAGAATCTATCACATATTTTTTACTGGTTAAACCAAAAAGATTTGAGAAGTGAGTCTACATTAAGAGTAGAAAACTTGTTTATGGGTAAAAAATTTACCAAAAAAGTGTAATAAATTCAACATATGTGGATTGTATAGGATATATTTGGAAGTGTCAGTACAGTAGCAAATAATGTCATTTAAATTAAAAGAAAAAAATTAAGGGGTTTAAATATAGGAGTAAATAAATTCACAGGAAAAGTATTATGTATTAATGTAACTAAATGTATCAATGTTTCATCCTATTGAGCACAAGGGCCTAAACTAACTTTTTGCCACAATGGCCGGTGACAAAATGTACAGGCCATGCAACAGACAGTTATGACACCAAGTTTAGATACCAGTAAAAATTCACAATTCTCTCCTCCAATACCACAGCTAGAACTATCCTAACTAATATCTGCAAATGTAAAATGACACAGCATAGTCTTCATTTTATCAAATAACATAGATTAATCCTTATTAAAGTTATTCATTTCAAGAAACATTAGTAATTTCCTGCAGCAGACTAATCGCCTAATTAGGCTGCTGTCACTTTAAGACCGAATGCATGGATCCAATATACACATGCATTGTCTTTCTCTACTGTTTACATTCACTTAAGCCATAACCGACTATGTTTACGAGGATACTCGCCGAGATGGCTTTTAAAAAACCCCATAATTTAGTGTGTTTTTTTCATTAAAGCGCAAGACGACGTGAAAGAGAGCTCAATTCAGTATTTGCGACGCAGTGAGTAACGAATTGAGTTCCCTTTTGCGTCTTCATGCACTTGAATATTTAAATTGGCAAGGCGTAAACTTTCTCTTCACATTTCTTCAGGTTCATGTTCTCTCAACATTGCATTGTTAGAATCCATAAAAACGGTTCGGACCAACCGTTTCATATACTCGCCAACGCCGATTTCTGGCATTTGGTGAGCCGGCGTACAGGTTTTAGAAACATGTTTAGATAGGCTACTGTCAAATTTACAGGGCATATTTCTGTGCAAGATTTTAAAGTGGACTTCCTTGTTGGGAAGTCTTGTTGGGAATCATCAACAACCAAACAACCAAATCTATTTTGTGAATATTGTTGGTTCAGAGAGTGCACGAGTGCACGTGTACGCGCAGTCACCGAGAGCTGCGCGTACACGTGAGGTCTGAGAGTGCACGTCAGCTGCTGCCATTGGAAACCACAGTTGGAAACCAATGAATGGATCTGCCTATAGATGGCAGTCATGGTGAAGAAGAACAAATTATATTTCAGACCAGCTGCAATCCTTTTAAACAACTGCACTTATGCAACTATTTTAAGTCATGCTGAATATAAGATAAACCAAATGAGATCCTTTGAACCGAGTGAAACTAACTTCCCATCAGTGGTGTGTTTAGCCTACTGGTTTCCACTTACCTTGTTCGAGCCCGGGTAAAGCCCACCCACCTTCCCTTCCCATCCACTCCCACTGGAGAGAGAAACACGACTCCTGTTCTCTCACACAAACCCCCAGCAGCAGCACTGGCTCCAGCACACGGTCAGAGGGGCTCTTTGTCTCCATTTCCAGGAGGTTTCTGGTCAATTCAGCATGGAGCTCTTGACACATCCAGCCAAACCCGCAACAGCTCCAAACTGAAGAGCGAAACTCCGAAAGACTCGCCGCGAGGAATAACTGGATTTTAGCCTTTAATACAACAACTCACAACCGCAGAATTTCCACACACAAACACCTTTGAGCCTTTAATTCACACTCGTCGCGTTTATCGACTTCTTCAACCATGGGTTTATGGACGAGAAGACGCGAGCGCAAACTCGCGCACGCCGAGGCTGTTTTCCTGGCGCTTACTCTGATCGGTGAAGGTAAGAAACAAAGTGTCCATCTCTCCATCAGCGTTTCCTTGCTTTCCCGTTTCTTACACAGGTCAACGTGTTTGTAGAAACTTCACTTCTTTTCCGAATGTTTAAAAAGTTATTAGACGTAGATATGCGTGAAACTATCAGCCAACGCGAAGTTTAGTTGCGTTCAGACTTGGATCTGGCTTTAATCTGGATTTCGCGTGAGTGTTTTGCGCAGACTTTCCAGTCATTGTGTTTGCGAATGCAAATATTTCAAAGCTCAGAAAAAATGTTTCAGTGCCACTTAACTAAATAATACCGAAGCTTGTAGATGAATGAACCAATCCACCCTCCTTTTCCAGAAGCTCAAGTACAGTAAGGGCTCAAGAGGCCTGTAAAAGAACATTAGCATAATAGTCTGTAAAAGGAGACCAAGAAAGGAGAAATGGGTCTTGTCCTATTATCTGCACTAGATATGCATACTTGTAGTCGGCTAAGTGAACCTCATGAATCACGCCTATCAACATGAGCTGAATATCAATTGCATCCACTTGGACTTCTTGAATTTTAATTAGACTTTGCTTCAGTAAAGTTAAGTAAAAGTGTACTTGCGAAATGCACAGCATGAAGAATTAAATGACATTCCAGAGAAAAACAAGAAAGAAATGAGTTGAAGTACAATGTCTGTATGTGTGAGATGTTAACTTTTCCTTGACTCTGCAACAGGAGAGAACAATCCCATCTGTGTGGCCTGGAATGAAATATGCATGGCTGGAGCGTGTAGTTTATCTTGAGGGAGTTTAGGGGAGGTGTAAGATGTTAGTCCTGAAGCTTCTCTTCTGGGGACCTTAAAAAGCGGCACATGCTGTCCTGTGGAGTGACCCATCGCGGAAACAGAGGTTTCTGTTTTTTATCTGTTGATTAATTGAACCCGTGAGACGTGGCCACAGGAGTGTTCGTGGAAAAAACAAGAGGAAATGCTTGCATGTTCAAAGGATTTCTTCTGGAGATCCTATCATAATCAATTCCAGTTCAAGTTCTTACTGGATAAACGAAAAGTTCTACTGAATTTGTTGCTCTTTTTTTCAATTGCATATGGCACGGGGTATATTCAATTAAAGTTTCCAAGAGGTCCGGTTTCTCATATTTCCTTCCCAGCGGAAGTCCAGACAATACTTTTTTGGAACTGTTACACATTTCAATCGGGGCAGCCCTAGTACTTTGTATAAGAAAATATGTTAAACATTGAAAATAGTCATCAAAGATTATAATCTTGGGCCCTGAGAGCCAAAGCAGTGAAGTCTGAATTTTTACCAATATTTACCACAATAAATATTGGATTTGAATATAACTGGAAATGAATATAAAAACTTTTTTTTTTTTTTTTTTTTTTTTTTTTTTTTTTTTACATTTACACCCAAGTCCATGGCACATAGAAGGCCTTGTGACTGAGAAAGCATACTGGAGGTGCAGGTTTACCTCTTAAGAAAAGTATGAACCATTTTAATATTTTGCATAAAGTAATAAACTACAAAAAAAATCCAAATTATATATTTTTTTTTATTATGAAATGCTCTGAAAATGCTGTTTAATAATGCTAAATGTATGGAAAACAAACGTCTAAATGCACCACATGTTAGATTTGCGTCTCAAACCTAGTTTAGTTAAACGGTCGGAGTGTATTTGCTGCATTCTCGTTTTCTGCAGTGTTTTAGCAGAAGCATCTATTCTGCTGCTCGCCGTGTTTGTGCTAGTGTTGTTACAATAACCGCGTCGTCTGCAGCTCTAAATGCGGCTCTTTACGTCTTTAGCGGGAGAGAGAAGCAACGCTCACTGTGGAAAGGGCTTGAATGAAGCGCGTTTGGCTCTAGATAAACATATTTGAGGACATAGCTCTGAGAGATCGAGCCTGAGCACTTTAAACTGTAGAAACGGTAAAATGCCGCAATTATGTCCAGTGGTCATAATTGTAAAAGTTATTGTAAAAGTCCTTTTGGTGTCTTACAGGGACATTTGTCTGAGGTTTGGAAACTGTGCTTTCCAAAAGGTCCACTTTCTATGTTGTGTTGGTTCCTATGGAAATTTCCATTAGGATTCTTCAGTTATAACAGAAATCCCATCAGTACTCTGCTTGATTGTTGGACTGTGATGGAGATGGGCTGTGCTCATTGTTGGAGCGAGGAACTGCCCCGGGGCCCATTGAAGAAACGCCAGCATTTGCATGAAGACTTGAAAGATAAAAGGGTGGAGGGTCGAAACATTTCACAGGTACTTGAGGGCTCTGCTTGATCTCGGGGACGAAGGGATCCATCTCCTGTCTTTCTTATGCTAATGGAGGACAGTCTGGGAAAGACATCTCCCCCACGATGCAGCGTAGAGGTGTGACTCTCATCATGGCTGTTCGTATATTCCTTTATCTCAGGTCTGACTCAGTTGCTGTGTTTCTTATTAAGATGTTCGTCCGTAAAATATTCGAAATTCTCGTTTGTTTTGTGGTCTTGATCATATTATCATAATCATTTACTTCATGGTCTTTTTAAACGTCACTCCAACAGGAGAAAAGGGAAAACAATGTCTCATAAATTATGAATGAGAGGACTTGTTTTTGTAATTTTGCCAGAGTAGTCCAGTAGTTCATAGGAAGAGGATTTGACCAGATTTGACTCGGATCCTTGTGAAAAGCGATTAAATATTAATTCGAAATGTTCTTAAGACTCGTGTTTTTGTGTAAAATCTGAAGTTCAGCTCTGCCTCACAGACCTTTAGACATACTTTTTATGACATTTATATTTAAGTAATTTCATAATCCATCCACTTCCATTTGTTGTGAAAGCAAACTACCAAGTAAGTCCCAAAATAATCCATAATCCATCCATTTCAACCCAAAATCAAAAGAAAAAAGTATGAAATGACATGTTGTTTTTCTAAAAAAAGCCTTTTTTGAGGACAGTAACGTTTTTTTGCGTTGCAATTTAAGAATATTGTAATGACAAGATTTCCTTAAATTCTCATTGTCGTAATGCAAAAAATCTCAGTGAAATCATCCCGTTCGGACTTCGGACACAATATTTATCAGCATAAATGCAGTACTAATATTAAAAGCAGCACTAATACTATTAAACAAATGATTGACTTTACAGTTTAAATACTATATATATATATTTTTTTACCAATACTGTAATGAAAATGAGATGTTTTTGCGTTAAAGCGAATTAAGGAAATGTATGTATCGTCAAGATTCAATATCACAATGCATAAGGACTTAATGGTCCTGAAAGCTCATTTTTCTCTGGAAGTGAAATATAATATGGACATTGTCTTCATAGGACACCCCCCCCCCCCCCCCCCCCTCAAACTAGTGATTCTTGTTATCTTGTTAAAGCTTGTCGTCTGCATACTTCAAGCACACGTCAGGTCAAGATGTGGCGTTGCCAGCTGTTGTCTCGGACTGAATTTCTGTGATGTTGTTTTTTTTTAAAACTATTTAGTTTGATGAAGTAAAGGACTGGAGCAGAACTCCACAGGAGACGTGTTGATGGACACAACAGCTGCTTCATACACTCAGGATAGGGTCTCGACGCATGTTCTCAACTCAAAATGCCACTATTGTTGAGATCACACAGGTTTTTAAGGAAGTTCACACTCATTTAGGAGTTGAAGCCTTTTGTGATGTGACTCATTGTCTTTTGTTTGCAAGTCACTGTGAGATGGTAAAACACAAGAGGAATGTTTTGCACTAAGAAATTGGAAGTCTTGTACCATTAAGATTTGCACTCGTTCTTTATTATCGCAATTTGAAATAATAGTAAAGCCATCACCACTATGAAATAACTCTGGCAAGAAGTGGCTCCTCCATCACCTTGGATAAACTCAGCAGAGGGCGGCCATGTCAAAGCTTGTCTGAGCGGGCTTGAGTCTGATTAAACTTCTGGCGGCGGCTGACGGCGTGCCCGTTTGATCTCTGTCTTAATTAACTTCTGTAACGACAGCCTGGAAGATGCCTTAAGATCACTCTCAGTGGCAGTGATGAAATGCAGAGGTCTTGAGACGCGTTTATCTTGGAGCCGCTTTCAGAAATGTGAGCCCGGCTGGCTTTTATGATAATGTTGTGCCCGTACATCCATGAGATTAGCTAGCTCATTTTAAAGTGCTAAATAACAGGGAGGTTTAGAGCCCAACCACTATAGAGGAGCTTCAGTTTGTAAGTGCAAAATCAAAATCAATGCAGGTTTAAATAATAAAGGTCATAATGTTGTTAAAGCAAATATTAGTGTTTTGTTTGAGTTGTACATTTTTAAAATGTGAATCATGTTTGAGGTAGGACTGCTTTTTATAACTATAAAGGTCTCTTTTTGGTATCCTTCCCATATTATGTGAATTTTATTTTACGAACTTTTATGTTTGACATGGCGGGAGTTTAAAAATAGGACTTAACCTTTCAAGGTCACTTGGTGATTTTAATCACACTGGTCTTATGTTGTTGTAACATGACATTTTTAGGTCTTATGGCTGTAATTGGTTATTTTCACGTACATTTTCTGTACTGTATTTCTGACTCTATCTAAAAATTATTGCATCACTTATTACTTTCTAAATCCCATCGAGCAGTTGAACAATACAAGGATAGACATGAAACTGCCCTTTTAATTCTTTAAAAAAAAAATATAAAATTGCATTAATTATTCTTGAACTGACCAAAGTATTTAAAGGGAGAAGGTTACGTTAAAAACATGCATTTTAATATTAGACGTTAAATTATTTGTTGTGTAGTCTATACAGTATTAAATGTAATTGCATCAGAAGTAACTGTAATTAAATGACAGATCAGTTAGAGTACTTTTTCAAGAGGAAAGTAATTAAATTACATCAATGGATTACAACCAACACTGATTATATTACACAGCAAACATTTTTGAAGACATTTTGGTAACACTTTTCAATCAGGTCTCATTTTTTAACTGACATGCTAATGCTAACAGATGATACAACTTTTGATCTTAAAAAATGATAAGCTAAGCTAAATGCTAAGATGCTACGTTAACTAAGATTATTAAATTCTTTTGAAGTACTGTTCATGTAATGTGGTGTACTAATGTAATGTTAACAAATAAACCTTATTACAAAGTTTTACTGAAATTTGAATCCATTTTAGAGTTTTTACCCAAAGCAAACGTGGAAAAAACACACACCGGTTTTTAAATTGCACTTTTATAGTATTTGAACTTGTTCTCGCCATGAAATAGCCAAGGAAGCTGGCATGACGTTAACTCCAACCAACCAATTTGTAATACGTTATAATTGTGTATATCAATGTTTGACATCTATTGTGTGTTGACTCCGTAATATTCTATTTAAAAGTCTCCAAGGGATAGTTGAAAAAAGTTTATTATTAACTCACTAATGTTGTTCAAAACCATTTGCATTTATTTATTTATTCTGTGGAACACGAGAGCATAGACATGCTTAAAATCCCAATAAATCCATCTGAAATAGTGCAAATGTAAATGAATCGACTGTGAAAGTTTTTCCAGCCCGAACCCAATCAAGCAGCAGAAACAGCTGTCGTCTCCACTGTAAACCATTCAGGCCACGGGCTTTGCCAAGTCTTACCCTCCATTCTCCAATGCTCCGCTAAAGACTTTCACAAGCTGCTCTTCAAAACCACAATTCCATCATCGGAGAAATTTGTTTGACCAAATGCAATGATCTGCTCGTGATACATACGGCATATGCGAAAGTTTCCCTAAACTATATGTAATCCCTCAAAGCAATACAAATAAAGCTTTCTTCCCTGATACACAAACTATTCCTTGCGTGCGTTACACGAGTTTTCGTTGGTTTTTGGGTAAAACCGTCATATTTCATCCTAAAATCAAAAGATAAAACGCATAGCTATTTTTTGCATAAAGAAATTTCTGGCAAAAAAAAGTTTTTTTGCGTAATTTTTTACAATTAAGTTTAGTTTCATTGCAGTTATGCAAAATATTTCATTCTCATTATTATATCACATGGCTAGCCATGTTGGAATGACATTTCTTTATGAAATTAGATTGTAATTTTGAGATGTGTTCTGCAAAAGTAGTAGTTGTTTAGGGTAGGGGATAGACCGAGGGGGTTTGAGGCCTGTGTGGCGTCGAGTGGTGAGTCCTGGCCCGCTCTTCACAGAGCGAGTGGTTCTTGTTAGTTTTGATAGGAGAATGAGAGCGATTACAAGAAGTGCATGTGCTTTACGTTACATTCGCTGGCCCTTCCCCCCGCTCCGCTCTCAGCATTCCCCTCCTTCACCGCAATGCCGCCCAGATGATATTTAATGAAAAAAACCTGTGCGTGTTTCTTCAGATGGGACCGTGTGCTGGTTTCTACCCTCGGATACACAAGAGCAAGTCTTTGAATCATTAATGAGTGGGACTTCAGCCTCAGAAGTTCGAGTTTAGTTTGACATTCCGGAGGGAGAAAAAGTTTTGCTTAATCCAAACAATAGCTCTGGATTTTTGGTTTATTCCATTGTTTGCACATACGCTGTTTATTGTGCCTCTTGTGTTGAGCTGGGTCTGTTTGTATTAGGGCTCCATGGTGTCTCCTGAAACACTCATCGGATGCTCCCGCTGTTTAAAGTCGCTGAGCAAGTGTGTGAAGCTCTGGTCATATTCCACAAACGCTCCTTTAATGTGGGCTAATTGCATCAGATTCCAGGTCTCGTACTGTAAACACGTGGAGGGTTACAGGAGTTCTGCCGGACTCCCTGTGGAGTCAGCGATGTGAGCGACCCCCAGGACCGGACCACGTGCCAGGACCAGGTCTTACTCATGAGCTCGGGCTGAAGTCAGACGGCTGTTCCCCATATGTTCTTCACTCTCGTCTCGTTTATTAGAAAAGTGTCCCTGATGTCCATTTATAATGTACAGGAATATATACAGAATTGGATACGGATCAGATACAGATCTGATTTCGCAGATAATTTAACATAAAAACATAAAAAGGTAACACTTCACAATAAGGTTCATTGGTGAACTACCTTAGTTAACGTGAACTAAGAATGAACAATACTTCTTCAGCATTAATTCATCTTAGTTAATATTAATTTCAACATTTACTAATATGTTATTAAAATCAAAGGTTGGATTTGTTAACATTAGTTAATGCACTGTGAACTGACATGAACAAACAATGAAGAGTTGGATTTTTATTGACTAACATTAACAAAGATTAATAAATACTGTAACAAATGCATTGCTCATTAGTAGTTCATTTTAGTTAACTAATGTTAACCTTATTGTAAATTGTTACCAATGAAAATAACATAAAATTGAGTTGCTCTGGCCCTTTTAAATTATTTGGTTCCGTTGTTGTGCTTGTTGTTGCCGTTGTACAAGCCGGATGTGATTGGTCGGTGTGGTGTTAGTCCCGCCCCTCCTCTCCTGTGATTGGATCGCTGGGTAAAAAGTGGCAGTGATGAGCGCTGCTGGTGTTTCCATACACACAGTGCTCCCATTGAAAACAACTGAAAGAAATACACTGGGCTTAGGGGGAAAAAAGGGTTTGTTGGAAACATGGCCTGACAGTTTCACAGGCTGTTTGTGTTTCTGCACCTTTAAGAGTTGTAAATGTAAATGACTTCTGTTATGATTGGCTAACCTCTTCACTGAGAGGTTTGCTGATGGCTTAGCTGGCACTGCACTGTTTTGTCTTTATCTATTAACTAATACAAAAATACATTATAAATGCAATTAATTTGCATTAAGACTTTTATACACCCCTTCTATGATTGACTGTGTTTTAAAGTTCTAGATGAAAATTAATTTTGATATTGTTTTGGTGTGCATGAAGTCAGAAATGTAGAGGGTGATGTAACTGTCCTAATATCATAATAAAGAAAAAAAAACCTCATTAAACATTAAAAAAAAAGAAAAAAGGAGTAATCTATTATTAGTATTATAGGGGAACAAAACATAACTGATTCACTGCTTATTAATATTTGAAAGAAAAAACAAGAACATTTACCAAATCAAAGTCACATACAGGATGAAAAAATATAAAACATCAAATATCATATCATGCAGAGCTTATGACCGTGTGTCAAGGTCAATACGTCTAAAATATCAGCTGATTTGTCCTTTTTATGTCAAAGTTAGATTCAAGTTGTTAAATGTCATGTGACGCAACTCTCCAAAAACGTAATATTTATGAATAAATAATTCATGACACTTCTAAAAAATATAATATATCTAATAGGCTATTATTTTTACCTTGAATAATATTAAAAAAGGGAAAATTTTTAAATGTGTACACATATTTATGAAAGATATTTTATTACTTGGTTACTTCACACAACGTTTTTAGAGTCATTCAAGTTTTTAAAATCATATGAAGCCAACATTAATATGCGAGTAGTACGTTTCTAAGAAGTTGGCACGTGTACATGGCATAAACTGCCCCCCCCCCCATTTTCTTTATCATGCACACTGTAATTTGACATTGACCCCATTTTACTGTTGTGTAGTTTTGGCTGAAACATTCCTTGAAAGTTTTTAATTTTGTTAAGAGCTTCCTGAAACGTGTTGTAGTTAAAAATTGATCGGCCCTGTCCCAAATGAGCCCTCGAGGCCTTCTTCAGAGACCACACTTTCGTGACTTTACACCGCTCAGCAAAAAGTGCACATCGAGGGCACGTATCGGCCGCTCAAGCCTTTGGAAACCTAAAATGACAAATGGGACACCCTGTGGTCTTGTGAAATTAATGGAGACACGCATGCGGCGACCATTGTAGGTCCTCAAGCCTGCAAGTGCACATGAAGTGTGCCATATAGGACAGGGCCATTGAGTCGGGTCAGCTGATGCTATTTACCATTGAGAGGTAACATCAATCCCACAAACCCAGTCAGAATATGAGCTGCCCTATCTATATGAGTTGTCTACATCATGTTCATAAACTTGCCGTTTGTTATTTTCAGGGCTCTGCTGGTTTCGTCCCCAGCGACACCCCCTCTACCCCTCCACCCATCATCGCTTGTATAAACACAGAGAAGCCCATGCTTCGCCCTGCTAATGATGTAAGGTGTTGGGTTTCCACAAGTGTGGAGGCTCCGCTTGACCTTTCAGAGCTCCTCGTGAATGGCCGTGAACAGTGGAGCACAATGCAAACGGTGTCACGGGGTTCGCCCTCACTGTCCTGATATCACAATGACTGAAAAAAACTCATTTAAGGAATTCAATCTTGAACATCCTTGACCTTAGTAAATAGTTTGGCGCAATCTGTTATTTCTAAAAGTATTTTAACTGAATTCCTTCACTGCTTATGAATATTTGAGGAAAAATCAAGCCTGATCAAGGTGATCTCTGCTCGACTGAAAGCCAACTCTGGCCGGACCAACGAACCAAGTGATATAATTCATAATGGGAAATGTGTTATATAAAAAGCTGTAGTGTCTGATTCTGTAAGTGAGCACATTAGTTATCACCGTTAAAGACCAAAGAGCGCATTTTCATCTTAAAATGTGTGTGTAATTGTTCTTCTCTGTGTGAGAATGCTGTCCCGATGAAGCCTTGATTGAGTTGAGTTAGAGCAGGAATGACGGCATTCCTGCTCTAGTGTTTGCGTGTGTCTCGACAGCTACAGACAAAGCCACAAGAAGCTCGCGGAACGAACTTGCCAATCATCAATGGATGACGCAGAAGAAACTCTGACCAATAAGAGGACAGTTGTACTCACATGTGACTTGCATAAACACATTTTGGTACAAATCGAAATGTTGCCTTGTGAAAGCGAACCGAACCATAAAAAAACTGCAACATTGAAACACATTAAGTCCTTGTTTTCGGAACAAAGCAAACGATCAGCAGATCTGAAAACACCCTTAAACTTGATTTTTTTTATTTTGGAATCTCATTTTTGCCTTTGAGGCTTTGACAAATTAACTCAAATGTTGCCTCACTGTAAATGTATTAGTATTTGTATATCTCTTAATATAGTCTGTCTAGCAATTACTGTAAACAATTGTGTATATAAACAGATTCCTATTGTGACACTCCCTGAATACCAAATCAGCACGATGGGAATGTCCTGTAATATAATGCCTCTTTGGCGCCCGGCACCTCCGCCAGCCGACCGGCTCTAATCAGGCTGGATTTGCAGTGGTCCCTTCTGGCTGTTTCATTAACCTCACCCAATCCTCCAGCCACCTTTGCTCCTGCATGCATGTGCAGCCGCCTCCATTTTCTTACACGTTATTATGATCCAAGAAGTGGCACCTGTTCAGCCCTGTCCGAGCACAATATGACGACTGCGATCCGGAGAACAGCTGCGAAAACAACTTCCTTCCTGCGTGAAATGAGTCTCCCACCTATTCAGTAGATGATGGAGCACCTTGCAAATCTCCTTGTTTTGGGGTCAAAGGCCTGGAGTGGGCAGACAGGACATTTTAGGGATAACAGGCTTTAATTCTCTCAGGGAGAGAAACGGCTAAACGACAAATACCTGTTATGTCTGAAGCTAGATCTTGTTTGGATATTTTCAATGAGTAAAACATTCCTTTTCTCCAAGGAGAAATTGCAGAAACTCCTGTTCTGTGACTGCTGATAGTTAAATATGTAATGAATGTATAATTAGGGCCCAAGCCCTGAAAGGGCAAAGGCCCTATTGTTTTCCTTAGGATTCTTCTTCTGATTCTTCTTCTTATTATTTTTCGTCAGGGTTTTGGGGGCTTTTGGGGCCCTTAACATGCTCAAAAACTCTTGAAAATTTGCACACATGTCAGAATCCACGGCCATTAGGTCCGGCGTGGCAGTGGGGCACGACAGCACATATGTATGAAACTCGGTACACATATAGATCTCATTGGGCTGGACAACTTCTGTTCTATATGTCATAAGCTCTGCCCAACAGGAAGAGAGTTATTTAAGCCCCTTTCACACAGAGATTCCGGAAAATACACGGATAAAGTGACCAGGGATTTGACCCGGGTTCGTTTGATTTTGGTTCATTCACACTGCCAGTGATTTTCCGGAATTAGAGCGTGCGTTCACACAACCCGTAAAAACCCGTACTCCACTTATGGAATGCATCCGATCACCTCCAAACTCGGTCAGCTTGAAATCGAGACATTGAGGATAATAAATTGCGAGCGGATTTTTGATATCTCGAACGGTTTGGCCGTGGCGTTGGCGATTTCCTACAAAATCGCAAAATCTTAAAAAAGTTCTCAGTGGCTACGTTTACATGCAACTGAATAATAATCTGTTAGTAATTGGATTGGCGGCTCAATCGGACTGAAAAGCCTTCATGTAAACACCTTAATCGATTCGATTGAGCTCGATCCCAATGAAATTTCGATCCGATTGAGAGCCGTGGTTTATTCCTTTTCTAATCCGATCCAGAGAACTTGTAAACACTTGATCGGATTGAAAACAGAAACTGAAATGACTGCGCATGTGCAATGACGTAGAAATAGCGTAATGACGTGCGTAACGAGCTGTTCTTCATGTTGAATAAAGTGTCATATAAACAAGTTTCCCGTCATTCTATAATTCTCCTTTCACTGCGTCTGTGAAGTGGAGCAGGACAACATCCCACCAGTCCTGGCTTCAGACTCTCATCCACAGACGACATCCGTTTTGGCCATTTTTACTGCGTGATCAATATAAGCAGCGGCACAGCGGTTCATATGCTCATTTACTCCAAATTATGACCAGAAATGGATAAATATTAAGTCTGCTGTTGAAAACTAATAAAGAACCAATGTAGGAGAATAGTTATGCGCAAACAGTGGGAAACTCTGTATATTTGTGCAGTGTGCGCATGTCAAAAAAATCTATTAAACTTGACATATAACAGACGCACATCAACCCGATCACATATTAAATATACATTTTAGCGTTCATGTAAACACTACATTCGGATTCATCAATCGGAATGAATTCAGTCCGATTGAAACAAAAGTTGTGCATGTAAACGTAGCCAGTGTTGCATCAGTGTTATATATTGGCCATCTTGATTTCTGTTGGCATTGGCAAACTTACATCGGTCAACTGGATTCAATTTTATGGCTTAAAGGAGCGGTTTCATCTTGCTGAATTTTCATGGGTAAAATCAAATCATTTCAATTGAGAATTTCGCATGAGGGTGAAAGATTTCCATTACGCAGATTTCACAGTTGGTCACACAGATTCACTGCATTGTTGCTTTGTGCTTTCCATCTTTACCCACAATGAAATCTCATTGGTCCAAAATACTCCACATAACTGCATAAAAACATGAAATGCACCTCGCAACATTTTTGCTGTAGTGTCAGAAAAAAAATCGTCCAAGATATCCAGTTCTTACCTCTACAGTTTTCCGTGGGCCGACCCTCAGCGGTCACATTTCCAAGTGGGCTGTTCTCATGGTTCCAGATCAGATTAACAACCCAATTAAAAGGCTTGTGTTTAAAGAGGACAGGTGGAGTTCATCAGCACCAGTTATGTGGGTACTTTACTGTCTCAACATCTGTGGGTGGCACAATGTGTGGGGTGGGTCTAAAATTACAGTGCAGTCTGAGTCCACCACCCCAGAGGTCTTTGTTTCATATGCCAAGTAAATCACATTGACTTATAAATCAACGGCTCTTTCTAACTCATCCTCCCAACTGCATACCGAATGTGCTTCTCATTGCGCCTTTTAATACACACAGTTGAAACACAGAATTGGTGTGTAAAACTGCGTCGGCTCTCTGAAATACTCGACTGTGATTGGTGAATGGTGACATTCTGCTGCTGAACTGTGTAGTCGACAGGTTTATTTTGTGTTAATGACTGGCTGAATGTACAACAGCCCTTACTTGTTTAATGGAAAATCAGTCATGACTCTGATACAAGCGGATTAGATTAGGTCCCAGATTTTCCAGAGGTGGATTGAGTCCGACCACAGATGCGCCGTATAAAGTTTTGCTCGTCTGGCATCAAAGGTCCATTGTGAAGGTGGTGAGATTAGTGCTTGCAAGGAAGACGGATAGGATTGTAAATATAAGTTTGTTAGAATTCACTGTGTGTTTGTGTCTCAGAAACCATCGTTTTGGATGGTTGCTTCCAAATGTTTTGGTCTCTCCAGTATCTTGAGGTTTGTGTGTTGAAAGGGGCCAGTTTGAACACAGTTTGATAGTGTTAGGGCACAACCCATGCTCTTTGGAGAGGTTTTTTTGAGCAAGCCTACATAAAGTTTATATGTTCTTCAGCCAATCAGGTTCCTTTCCTGGTTCTCTCCTGGCTTGTTAGTTGTAGAGAGGGCATGAATGGCATCTTTGTCCCAAAAATTTCAAATTCCTCCACAGGAATCCGGGAAGTGGAGAGCACCGTCAGCCAGGTTAGTGCTCTCGCCCTGAAGCACACTGTTCTCATCAGGGCCAATGAAAGTCGTATTGATGTTAGCTGCTTTTAAGACCTGAACTATTAAACACAACATGGCTTCATTTAAAACATTGTGCAGTTGGTCTCATTTCGACATATAATGCCTAAAAGTTATTTTGATGTCAGTTTTCCTTTTTGATATAATGTCCAAAACTAGTGATCTTCAGTTTTTCTATGTCTCCTATAAAGTAACTGTAACAAACTGAAGCCCATGTTTAGGGCTGGTACGATTGATCCGCTACCGATAGCTATCAGCTGATAATCGTTTTCTCGATTAAACCGATCTCAAGACTCATAAACCGATCTCATGCTGACGACGCATAATGTAATTATAATGCTAAAGGTGAGGTACAGTTCGTACTTCTTCATTAAATAACGTGCAAAGTGATTTGAAAACTTTGTGTGAGACGTAATTTCACTAATTTCGCTCGCGCACACACATAAGGCCGCCTCACGAACAGCTCGCCAGCACCAAATTGCACTTAAATGTTCAAAAACAAACAACAAAATGACTGTCTTGATGAGTATCCATGTAAACAGTCGTTTTTGTCATAAGTGAACATAAATAGTTGTGTAACAGTATGGCCCTGTCCCAAATGGCACACTTCATATGCACTTTCGGTCTTGAGGACTTACAATGGCTGCCGTGTGCGCGTGTCCGTTAAGTCCGTGAGACCGTAGGGTGTCACATTTGTCATTTAGGGTGTCAGAAGAGTGTTTGCGAGCACACCCCTTTTTTGCCGAGCCGCACTGAAGCTCTACAGCAGACTTCTTCCCGACAGTCAAAGCGGCGTTACGTCACGGAAGTGCCGACTCGTAGGAAGACGCGAGTGTTTAGGGTGACATTTGGGACGGGGCCAATATTGGATCCGTGCATTCGGTCTTAAAGTGACAGTAGCGTAAAAATCCTATTGTTTGATTAACATTAATGACACTCACTGCTCTTGAATGACTAAATCTGTATTTAGTTTATTCTAGGAAGACCATCCAGTATTATTTTACATTTGATTCCTTATTAAATTTTGTTAGTATTTCTTACCTCTATACTACTGTTAGACCTACCTGAAAAAAACTATTATTTTATTTGTATATTTATTTGTGCTACTGCTTGTAAATTGATTATTTATTCATTTTAATTTTAGTGTAAGTTTTAGATATTTTGCTTTTATTTCTATTAGGTTTTTTTTCAAGTTAATTTAGTGATTCAGTTTATTTCAGTTAATTCCCAAGGCAACTTTTTTTTTTTTTTTTATTATTATTATTATAAAAATATTAGATTTTTTTTTTTCACAGTACACTAGTCATCACGAGCTGACTTGATGAAATGCTCAGAAGATGTTTTGAAGATATAATGAATAAAATTCATAGTAAAAATGAAATGTACATGTAAATAAAATAATACAGCTGTGCGCTCATAAAACACTCAGCAGTGTGAGTCTCTTGAGTCTTCGAACCTTAGAAATACTAAAATAATTGTCCATTGTTTTAACCCAGCGCTTTCCCGTAAACTACAGTTGGAGTTGTTGTTGTTTCCCTGCATTATTTAAAGCTTTGTATGGTGGTCAGTCAGATTGTGTAACTCTTGTCGGTGCAGCTGTGTGGTTGGTGTCGAGTGGCGAGTTAATTCTGCCTCACGGTCTCGTGGGAGTTTACAGACTAGGTCTTCTGGTCATGCGGAGCCGCAGATAGAGGACTTTCTTTTTCCTGTTGAAGAACGAGGAGAGATTATACATCTGTGTTTATTTGTGTAGTTGTGTCAGTGGTTTGTGAGGGTGAGGGTTTGTGGTAGGATCTCCCGCTACATCATTGCCCGGCTCTGGTTTGCTGTGGCCCTCAGTTCGTAAAAGCAAACGACGATTGCGTATATAGTACAATACTTATAGTGGATGTCTATGGGGCAAGGCATTGCACCAGTATAATTGATTTTGTGAATAAAGTACATTTAAGTACATTTTCCTTGGTCTTTTGACATATAAGAGGTCTTTGCACCATTTAAAACATCCTGCAAATTTAATAGAAAAAACTTTATACATTATATTTGAACCTCAAGCAACAAGTTAAAATATATATATTTTTAAATCCATGTCATGACCAAATATTATGGAAGCTTGTTTCCGCCACAAAATAAAAAAAATAAATGATAATTGCGACTTTTTATCTCACAATTGCGAGTTTACATCTCGCAATTCTGACTTTATTTCTCAGAATTGCGAGATACAAAGTCAGAATTGCGTGAAATAGTCGCAATTGCATGTTATAAAGTCAGAATTGCGAGATATAAAGTCAGAATTGCGTGATATAAAGTCAGAATTCAGACTTTTTTTCTCGCAATTGCGACTTTATATCACGCAATTCTGACTTTATATCTCGCAATTCTGACTTTATAACACAATTGCGACTTTATATCTCGCAATTCTGACTTTATAACACGCAATTGCGACTTTATTTCACGCAATTCTGACTTTATATCTTGTAATTCTGAGAAATAAAGTCAGAATTGCGAGATGTAAACTCGCAATTGTGAGATAAAAAGTTGCAATTATCTCTTAAAATGTTTTATTCTGTGGCTGAAACAAGCTTCCATAAAATATTATTTTAAGTGTTGCTTGCAAAAACTTTTTTTTGTCTGAATAAAAGAAGACTACTTTTAAATTCAGAATACAGGAATAATGTGTCAGAATTAACGCTCATTGCCTCATTCTAAACTTTTTCTGAGATTTTAAACAGGTCTCTTCTTAAAACATATTTTTTCCTTGGCTTTTACTCTACAGCACTTTGGTCAGTCGTGTGGCTGTTTTTAAATGTGCTCTATAAATAAAAGAACTTGAACTTGAACTTCTAAATAGCTGTAAATGGAGAATGATGCTTTTTGTCCATTAAAAAGGTCTAGTTGCAACATCTACAAGAAGAATTCATGCTAAATGCCCAAACCTTGATTCTTTGGATATAACTATCTGTAAAGCATTGTACATGGAGTAAACTCTACACACAGGAATTACATCAATAACTCATAGCCGAAGTTTCATTCGCCTAAAAAATCACTCCCACCTAAAATGAGTGATGCTTTTAAACCCTCAGGTACTTTTGCCCCATAGACTTCCATTGTAACGGAGAGACATGATGAAATCATCTATGGGAATGCAATATTGCATGTCCATAGAGATTAACTTGCATTGAACCCAGAATGTTCCTTTAGTGCTCTGGTGGTGTGCAAATTCTTCATAATGCTAACAGAATTGAGCCATTATGAATGAGGTCTGAAGACGTTGACAGTTGTCTCCGAATGCTGTTTAAGGACAATGTCAGGATCATGGATAAAGATCTGGTCTCCTGGATACTTGCATGCAGAGACATGATTCTGCTTTCATAGTCCTACAGATGTAATGACTTCTGTCTGTGTGAAGAACAACACTGATACAGGCAGAGGTGGCTTACGTACGGGGTTTGATGATGTTCAGTAGTTTTTTTCCCCAAGTTCTATAGGTGAATATTGTTTGTGAGCGTGAGCATAATCATAACCACATAATAGTCAGTAGTCAGTCTTCAAATGTTGTTTTGATGGGTTGGGAACTTGGGAACCTAAGGTAGTGGCTGGACACAGTTTTTATTTTTTTACTAATGTCTCTGATTTTGTAAGTTTGATTTAAATTTCATGATTAATTTCCATGAATCAGTTTTATCATATCATATATTTTGTTTATTGAAATATAGATATGAATTTTAATATTGCTTTTTATCCCATATGTTTTGTTATATTGGTGCATATAAAAGAAAATGGTTAAATATTCTTTATTTTGTAATTAAAAATCACCATATGAGTCATTTCACAGTATATAATTGGCGAAATGATGTGTGATGGCCCCACATTAATACAAATTCATGTACCAAGCAAAGTCGGAATAATTATTAAAGTTGCAATTGGTACGCATCAAAATCTGTCATTGCTTGGCATTAAATGAAAATTCATACACACACAGTCAGTTTTGAAACGTAAATAAAATAGTTGCGAATAGTTGACCCAGGGCTCATTGCTAAGGATTTTGGTTCTGGTTTAAATGTTTACTTATCCTGCCAAAATAAAAAAAGATAAATTTTGTAATAAAAATTTTAGATACTGGTGGAATTACCAAATTCTCAATTCCAATTTCGGGACCACACCAAAATCTACTAGCCTAACTTAGATAAAGTCCAAACTTTATTGTTTTCAGTTTTTCAGGTTGGTATTTTTGCAAATGAATGGTTTAAAATGTTTAAATTGGCAAGACATGCAAACGATAAACTTTCGTGAGGACGAACACAGCAGTGATCCACATACATATCAGCACAGGAATATTTACAGTCCTTTCACACCCATTCAAGAGAGACTAACCCTAACTACCCAATTAGATTTTTTAGGGGTCACTTGTTGCATTCAAGGGGTTTCAGACTGCCGTAAATCGGCCTGTGTTTTTGATGTTGTTTTACTGGGATGGGAACCTTTCGGAGCTTAAAATAACAGTTGGGCGCAGACTGGTAAAGACCGGAAAGCCGAAAGTATACTTGCATGACGTAAATTTCATCACCACCACCATAGTTCGCTGATGACCAACGGACATCACATGTGATTTGAGCACATGAAAAGAGAGGTCCATCCATCCTCCCGCTCAACAGAGTAAACTTGGAAAGGCTTGTGCACTCAACAGCATGTGAGACGAAACATGAAAAATTAAGCATACCTGGACCTTAAGATGACTATATGACCTGCACTCAAGGATAATATACTGACACAGGTGCGGGCGGAGATGACAGACACATAGGACAGCAACAGATGGATGAAGAAACAGGGTTTCATAGGCTGATGTCACGTTGACATCATGTCAGAGTGAATTAAAGAGAGGTTATCTCGCTCCTAACAGGTGCAACCTTCCTTTACCCCTTTGCACTCATGAAATATCTCAGTGAGGTTCAAACTTCAGTCACTCATCGCAGCTGTTTATTGAATATGTTTTACTCCACTCCACAGGGAATTCGGGCTTCATTTCCCATTCCCAGTGCAAGCTGGTCCTCTCCCAGCGTGAATTGTGCTTGTTGGAGCGTGACCGACTACTGTCTGTCTGTCTGAATGTGAAGTCTTCTGGTGAATGGAGGCTTCACTCTGCGGGGTAAAAGATGGGCCAAAGATTTAGAGACTCCTGTCGTTCACCAGGGCTGCCTTTTGTTTTATCCCCCCCCCCCCCCCCCCTCTTTTTGTATGTGAAAGTTGGCATGTTGGAATGCTGTTCTTACAGGAGTGATATAAAAACACATCAACTGAGTTTGAATCATATATCTCGCTGTTGCTTCCTTCTACACTGTTTCTACACCAAACACATTTCCATTATTTATCAATGGCTACAAATGGGGATTGAGAATGCTGATGGTATGCTGATATAGCACTTTGCTTTCATGTAAATAGGAAAATAACACACGGGTTGCTGACAAGATTTGCCAACAAGGGACTTTTTATGCGCAGGTTCTTTTTTAATTAGTTAGTTAAAAAATATTAAGGAAACAGCCCAACACTCACGAGTTAGAAGTTTGAATCGATCTCTGAATTGTTCACAACTGACTCCTTCACTAAACCAGTTATTAGTTGGTGGTGTCTGATTGGAAATAAACCTGGAACTGCAATGTCCTAAACCCTCAAATTATTCTTCAAAGATGAGAATCTTGGGCCAAAGCAGTGTGATGTCTAAGAATGGTCCGGTCCGGATGAAACCACCGCCATTAGCTGTTCAATCAAGGCCTTTAGTGTACTTTAGTGCTTCTGAACAACCATCTTTGTTGAGTGATTCTGTATTAATTTGTTTGGTTGCTAAATGTTTCATTCAGTTATATTGCTTGTCCTGATCAGCCTGAAAGTAGCCAACTATTTTTAATAGGTTTATTTGTTTTTGATGGGCCGATATGTCAAATATATTGACAATATTTTAAAGGGGTGGTTGATTATGATTTCACTTTTCTAACTTTAGTTAGTGTGTAATGTTGCTGTTTGATCATAAACAACATCTGCAAAGTTACAATGCTCAAAGTTCAAAGCAAAGGGAGATATTTGCTTTTAAAGAAATCGCTTTTTAAGGACTACAACAAACGGCTGGTAGAGACTACACAACATTCCTCCCGGGTTAGTGACATCACCAACCCTACAATTTACATAACTCCGCCCCCGGGAACGCGATTTATAGATTATCATGACCGAATATGCTAATCAATGACTAGAAGATAACTACATCAGCTACATAAACTCATCAACTAACCATTCAGAAATGTCATGTCACGTCTTCTTGAGTCTCGTCTCCATCATTGTCTGAATCCGGTTTGAACATAAGACTAAAAGTTTTTGAAATTTTCAGTGCATGTCTGTGTGAGTACAAGCTGTTGAAGCTCCGCCCCCTGTGCCGGGAGCAGCGGCTCATTTGCATTTAAAGGAACAGACTCAAAACGGTGCGTTTTTGTTCACCCTCAAAAAGTGACGATTTTAACATGCTATATAAAAATATCTGTGGGGTATTTTGAGCTAAAACTTCAGACAGACTTACAGTCTTATTTTACATCTTTTGAAAAGGGCATTATACCACCCCTTTAATTAAATAAAATATCCTTTAAACCTATTAAACCCCAACCTCCTCACAATAAAACACGTTAGCAACCTGACAGCAACATCCTGGCTGCCACCCACAACACTGTAGGATTGCCAAAGCAATCACCCAGAACAACTTGGCTTCACCCTAGCATGTTGGAATGACTGTTTCTTCATGAAAATCAAATGTGATTTGACGTTAAATAATGTTATCCAAATGAATTAAGGTAATGCATCATGTAAAAGCCCACAATTTACAATGGTGCATGATGCTTGTGTATACAGTTCATGAATTCAGATTCAAAACTTGCATCTCATGCTTCAAAATGTCTTTCATTAGTATGCAATCCAGGTGCTGTAGCCACACTTTGATCTGAAACGGGGGCCAATGCCAATAGCTTTACTCAAATACATAATGCTTAAGGTTATCGTTTGGGTCAGAGAGACTGGTCAGCATTTAAAGGCCCAGTTCTTGACTTGTCTACCCCAGCTGTCTAAAGCACACCTGGACTTCTGCCCTTGAAGTTCCAGCTGGAAGAAAACAAAGAACAAGTCTGAGGGAGGGTGAGGGGGGGTGAGGGGGTGTTCTGCTCTTTTTCAAAGCTACATTCTTTCACCTGCGTTTCAGCATCTTACTAATCAACATCACAAGTTGTCCGTCTGGACATGTAAGCTCTGAGACTGATCTACTAGATTAGTTTTTTGGCGCAGCACTGGTTATCTTTGCTCATGCCTGTGCTTTGTTTTCTTCTCTTCATAGTGATCCTTGTGCAGGCCGCCTCTTTCTATTTCACCAAGGAGCCGAAATCCCAGGATGCCTTGCACGGGCGCAGTGCCATGCTGCGGTGTGAAGTAAACGACCCTCAAGGTGTCATCTACACCTGGAAGCACAACGGTGAGACTGTCACCAATTCCGAGCGACGATTTCTGGAAGGGGGCAACCTGAAATTCACTGCCATTGACAGAACGTTGGACTCAGGAAACTTCCAGTGCATTGCCTCAAAGAACACCAGTGGGGAAGAAGAACGCACCGGCGAGGCCTCCTTCAATATCAAATGTGAGTGTAACGCCCATTAGTGTTGTCACGATACTAGAATTTCTAACTTCGATACGATACCTTGAAAAATATCGATATTCGATACCATTTTCGATACATGGAGAAAAAAACTGCCACAATATTAAGGGGGTATTTTTTTATTTAAAGCTAAATATAAGTCTAGAACATGACAATGAGGTATATTTTACATGAACAAAAATGCACTTGTTCAAAAGCCTCTCAGATTGCACCTACTGTTATCAAAGATTAAAATATACTGTAACAAATGCATTGCTCATCGGTCATAAATGCTGGTTAATACATTAACGTTATTTGATGAACAGATTTAATTGTAAATGTGCGTGCATCTCACGCGAAAACAATGCTCACTGGATCGACGTCAAGTCTATTTATATTTATATAGTGCTTTTAACAATACAGATTGTGTCAAAGCGCTTAACAGTATCAAATTGGAGGATAGAGTGTCAGTAATGTATAATAATAAGATTAAACATTAAATTTTCAGTTAAAGGCATTTCATTATTGAATTCAGAGATGTCATTGTCTAGCTCAGTTTAGTTGAATTAGTATCTGTGTAATCAAATTGATGATAATTGCTAATGAAGGCAAATTGCAGAATTAAATAATAATTTTTTGAATAAAGTTAAATAAGTGCAAGTTAATTTACATTTGACCACAGTTAAAATATTTACTTGCCTAAGATTCCTCAGTCAGATTATATTAACTAAGAATTACGGTGAAAAAACGAGACAACACACACTCATATCAACAACAATACTAGGCCATCTTGGTTAATGTTTTAGAAATGTTAAAATGAGAAGAGTTACCAACCTCTCGAAATTCTTTATATAGATCCGGGTCTTTCAGGTGCTTTGCTATATTAGAGGTGTTAGCGCCTTTTGTTAGCACTGCTCTGTAGCATCTCTTGCATATTGGCTTGCTTGTGTCCTTCGGCTTTCCATGTTCATTTGCTTCATATCCAAAATATTTCCAGATAGCACTCCTGCTGTGTTCTTTATCAACCAAAGCTGGTCGCGGGGGTGCCGCAGTTCGCCATCTTTCCATTCACTTCACTTTTGCTATTTAACCAGAGCGAATGAGACGAGTGTGCGTGTGGTGTTTGTCAACGTGCCTTTGGAGAGAAGTGAAAGTGACAGCTCGGCTAGTATCGGTGTATCGATACTTCGGGAAATTAGTATTGGTACCGTGCAGATATTTCAGTATCGATATTTATCGAAATATCAATATTTTTGACAACACTAACACCCATGCATTGCTCAAAATATCCCTCCTTCCCGAGTCTTAACAAGTTAGTTTAACTCCATGTGTTTGCTGCCTCTTGGAAATGCTTTTCCTGGCGTGTAAAACACATGTGAACCATTGGCCCTTCTTGGCCAGCCTACTTCACCCCCTTAGCGACTGCAGTAAGCTAAACAACGCCCGCGTGAGAGAAGGTTATTTTGAGCCAGCAAGTGGAAGCCAGACAAAGCGCCCCTTTATATCCAATGCCAAGATTAATTGGTTGAAATGCAGCGTCCGGCCGCTTGTGTCAGATAACAAGTAAGGTCAACTAAATGGAGAGGCCTGTTTTTGCAGCGGGTGCAAAGCATGACCAGATGGCGTGAATGGGGGAGTTTGTTTTTGATAATGAGTGGAGAAGGTTTCAACAAGAGTTTCAGCCATCTCCTGATCATCAAGCTGCTGGTCTTTAACATATCTTTCTTACAGGGTTGGAAAGTGGTGCAGTGAGTCTGAAGAGTCCAGAATCAGTGGCAGAGATTGAGAGCTCCTCACAAGTGATTCTACGGTGCAACATAGATGGACACCCACGGTGAGCAATCGCATGTCTGACTCCTAGCCTTAGATCAGAAACGTGCTGTGGAAGCGAGTGCATTTAGCGACGCAAGCTCAAATTCACATGTCATTGAGTTCTGCAGTTCATAATGCAGAGCAGGTACTCATTATGTTCTCATTGTAAAGGTCCGGATATACTTCATTTCCTGCGCTCCTCTCCGTCTAGCACAAGACTTTCAAAGTAGTATACTCCAGATGCATCTAGTGGACCTTTCTAGTTGAGTGTTAAAATCACTCGCGCTGTAGTCCGGGGTGCCAACCGACGTGTGCTCAGACAGAAACCGACAGCTGATAATGGAAATTGCATATCTGTGCACCAGAGCAGAACGCAGACAAGGGAAGTATAGTTCTGGCTTAAGCCAGGGGTTTCCAGTCCTGCTCCTGTCCTGCAGATTTTAGCTCCAATCCTAATTAAACACACCTGGACCAGCTAATCAAGTTCTTCAAGATCACTAGAAACTTCCAGGCTGGTTGGAGCTAAACTCTGCAGGAGCAGGTTTGGACACCCCTGATTTACCTTATATCTAGCTACCTGAATAACAACATGTCCGTACTAATGACATTTGATGGTAAATTGCCCCCTTGAGGATTTTATTACCACCACAGTGTGCACGTATAGTATGTTGACCAACATACTAAAGGAGCGTTGACCAAACAATCAGATCGGCGACCACAAATATCACATGTAATTTTCCAAAATTATTTGGTCACATACTACTAATGCACATAACAACGCGTGATTTTTGACAGCATACAAATAAACTACATAGAGAAAAGAGCTTGTGTGGTTCTTCCACTCAGTTACATTGGTTGTTAGTCATTGTTGTGGTCTTGCTTTTTGGAGATCATCTAATACAAGTTTGAAATTCGTAGCATTTTTGACTACATGGCGTGTGCTATAGATGATACCGACGGCAATGTTGTCGAAACGATCCCAATTCACACGGATCAGTGAAAACGACTAAAAACGCTGTATTATTCATGTCAGGCCAGTAGTTGGCGATGTCACTTTGTAAAGAAACACTACGTGCCTAAAGACTGAACACGTTATACGCATGCGCATGACGTCAGCGTTTTCACAAATTCATGTTTTTGTAGTTTACATGGAGATGATGATGGTATCGTTTCCAAAAACTTGCACTTTGAAGCCGTTTTCAAAGGTTTACGTTTTCAAGCCCCCAAAATGCAATTGTCATGTAAACGAACGACCAAAATGTTATGTTTTGTGATGTTTTAAAGTTAGTGATGGCAATCACTTCATGAAGCTTCGAAACCTTTACGAATCTTTTGTTCTGAATCAGTGGTTCGGAGCGTGAATCAAACTGCCAGAGTCGCGTGATTTCAGTAAACGAGGCTTCGTAACGTCATAACTGTTTCGAAACACTTCGAAATTTCAATGGTTCACCGCTGGGGGCGATGATCTCTGTCAACCCATGAATCTTGAGAAGTCTCTGAGAACCAATGAACAAGTGTCTGTGGGTTTTACGCATTTTTAGACGTTTGGATGTAAAACGTAAAAGAACTTGATAATCTTATTAGATGATTAGATAATTGCATTTGATAGATTTTACTTTGAATAAAAAATATTTGCAATAGATTTGCAAAAGGTGTTTTTATGCATGTTTGGCCCGGGTTTTTCTTGCATTTACACTGTTCTGACAACTAGGGGTCACCGTGGAGACGGGTGTCGGATTGTTTCGAAGCCTCGACACAATACGGCACATTTGCTTCAACGGTTTCAGATTTTCATGGAGCCTCGATCTTCCCACCACTACTTAAAGTAGGGTTATCCAGCCATGCTTCTGGAGGGCTGCTTTCCTCAGTACTTCAGTTCTAACTCTGCTGCAACACACCTTCCTGTTATTTGCAAGTAATCCTGAACCAGCTAATTAAGGTGCTCAGGTGTGTTTGATTTAAGGCTGGAGCTAAATGAGTGCTAGGCAACTCTAGTCCTCGAGATCCACTTTCCTGCAGAGTTTCGCTCCAATCCTAATCAAACACAGCTGAACAAGCCACTTGAGATCTCCAGGATGACTAGAAAGCTACAGGCTGGCGAGTTTGATCAGAGTTGAAGCTGAACTCTGCAGGAAAGTGGAACTTGAGGGCCCGAGTTGCCCAGTCCTGAGTTAAACTCTGCAGGTTGGGATCTCTCCAGGAGCTGGATTGGCTATCCCTTATCTAGAGTGACTTCTTGTGAAGTTTTCTCAGCCATAAATAACCCTGCTCCCGACTGAATCCACAGGCCAACCAATCGCTGGCACAGAGATGGAACACAATTAACCGAGAAGAGCTACAAAATAAACAACAAAGACAGAACCCTTACGCTGCCGAATGCCAGTCCTGATGACAACGGACTCTACTACTGCTGTGCAAAAAACGCAGCGGGCCAAGTGTGCAGCAATGACAACTTCACTCTCAACATCATAGGTATGTGTGTGTTTTGATTGAATTGAACCTCAGGCACTTTTTTGTTTCTTTGAGAATCTATAATTTAAGTTTTACATTCCCATTATGTAATGAATGGCATTGATCTCCCTCTTGAAGATAAGAGTTTTCCTCAACCAGTGGTGAAGCCAGAAGATTTGGTGGTCCTGAAGAACGAGGAAGCGCTTTTCCACTGTCAGTTCACGGCTGAACCGCTGCCTACCGTTGAGTGGTATCATGAGAATGAGCTTGTGGCCAACAAGAGCCGGTACTGCATTTTAATTCAGCTTTCGTGTGATTACTAGAAATTTAGTATTTTATAAAGTTTGTAAAAGTTACATGGCTCTTAAAATTCAAGCAACTTTTGAAACATTTGAACTGTGTTTTCAAATAGAACAGTTGGATTCTGGTAGTAAAAATCCCATTCATTTGCTTTATAGGAATTAATTAAATAGTGACAAATAATTTGGGAATTCTTAACACTGCATATTAGCTCACACATTGTGTGAAAATACATCACCCATTGTAGCATTTGTCAGCCACTTGTCCTGTCCATGATTATAAATTATAATGTACGGATGCATTTCATTTTTCCTACAGTGTCTTTATTCTGAGCAACGGATCCCTCTTCATCACTCAGGTGAAGCAGCGAAACACAGGCCAGTATAAATGTGTGGCACAAGGACCCCGTGGCCCTCCTGTCTCTCTCGAGGCCTCGCTGCGAATCGCAGGTAACAAGCGTAGACTTGTTTGTGTGCAGTTAGACATGCAGTGATGTAGTGTACAGGCCTCTTTGGCCCATAGAATCAAACTTATGTAGGAGCGAGACGTATCAGAGGGATTGTCCCATGACTTGTCCCATGTCCCATGAAAAAGAACAACAAACCTCAAAGCTTTACTACATAATATTTAAAAAAATTTAACCACCAAATCAATGTCATGTCAACATCAAGAAACATGCAGGAAAAAACATGCTTGATATTATAGAGGGAACCCCTGGAGACATTTATAACTAATTTGATCTTTTTTTATATGCTGCGGTAACATTGTATAATGTAGTGTGGTGTAAAGTTCAGGCTTGTCTTGAAAGTGGCATAAAAGTTTTTAAAAGTGCCCCTATTTTTTCTTCTTTTTTCCCCCCGAATATCACATTTCATGCAGTGTGTAATACTAGCTGTTTGTGGATGTAAAAGAGCTGTGAAGTTTTAAAGATCAAATAATGTTATTGTCTCCTAAAAGAAAGAATAGATTCTGAACTGCTGAAATAAGTTAATTCAAGTAATTCCAGTCTCACTTCCTGTTACAAACCTATATAACAATGTAAAACATTTGCATAATTCCTGTCAATGGTTTTCATTGGCTGCCCATGAATGATGTCTACTTTGACCCTCAAACACTGTAGTTGTAGCTGAGACCGAGACTCCAAAACAAAATTAGGAACTTTTAAAATGGCATTATTGGGGCACTTTAAAGGGGTGGTATAATGCCCTTTTCACAAGATGTAAAATAAGTCTTTGATGTCCCCAGAGAGTGTATGTGAAGTTTTAGCTAAAAATACCCCACAGATATTTTTATATAGCATGTTAAAATTGTCACTTTTTGAGGGTAAGCAAAAACGCACAATTTTAGTGTCTGTCCCTTTAAATGCAAATGAGCTGCTGCTTCCGGCACAGAGGGCGGAGCTTCAACAGCTTGTGTCCTTTTACCTCACACACACATGCACTGAAAATTTCAAAAACTTTTAGCCTTATGTTCAAACCGGAGTCAGACAATGATGGAGAGACTCAAGAAGAAGTGACAACATGTAGAAGCAACAGGACATTTCTGAATGTTTAGTTGATGAATTTATGTAGCTGATGTGTAGTTATCTTCTAGTCATTGATTAGCATATTCTGTCATGATAATCTATAAATCGCACTAAATCGGAGTTTATGTAAATTTTAGGGTTGGTGATGTCACTAACCCGGGAGGAATGTTGTGTAGTTCCTACCAGCCGTTTGTTGTAGTCCTTAAAAAGCAATTTCTTTAAAAGCAAATATCTCCCTTTGCTTTGAACTTTGAGCGTTATAACTTTGCAGATGTTGTTTATGATCAAACAGCAACATTACACACTAACTAAAGTTAGAAAAGTGAAATCATAATCAACCACCCCTTTAAAGGAGTCCTTAAGGTATGGAATCGTTAAGTGGAACTTGAATCGGACCCAGAATTGATGCATTCCTTACGATTCGACCCTAATAACAGTCCTGTTGTGTCTCACTGATACTGTATAGAGGACTGGTGTGGTTCTAGTGGCCCTCACATACTGGTGAACTTTGGGATCCTGATGCAGTAAATCTTCAGAGCGATTAACTGTCTAATCCCTTTCTGTTTCCAGCACCTGCCTGAGTGCTTTTACAGGACTGAGCGGCTTACACAGCTCAGATGTCATTGTTTTCACTGAATAAGGGGCTGCTTAGAGTCCATGTTTTGCTCTCAAACGTCTCCATCTAACCCGTTTCTTGTCACCGTTTTCCCCTCAGAAATCGAGGACATGATGCCGAAACAGTCCAGGGTGTTCACCGGAGACTCTCTGGAGCGAGTGACATGTCGACCTCCCCATGGGCACCCGGAGCCAGAGGTTTGGTGGGAACATGCGGGACAGCGAGTTCCACCCACAGGCAGAGTATACCAGGATGGACTGAACCTGATTTTCAGTCCCACTCGTGGCGAAGACTCGGGAACCTACACGTGTTTTGCTCAAAACAAGGCTGGACTGAGGAAACAAGAGTTGACGGTCACTGTGGCCAGTAAGTCTCAGGCCAGAAACGCATTCAGATGTGAATGCTTGGCTGAAGTTTTGCATGTGCCTGTTCTTCTGTTAGTGTACGCAAGGTGGTGACAGCTTTCTTCAAATGTCTGTGCCATTATTTGGATTGTTTATCTGATTTGGTCAGCTCTTCAAACTGTTGCTGTGCCATTAAAGTAGTTGACCTGAAAGGGATACCTGTGCTAATAGAGCACTAAGATGCATTTCAGCACGCAACAAAGCAAAACAAATCAAGCTTGTGTCCCTCAATGCATTTAATTTGCGTATTTCAGTAGCTTATGTTTCGGGCCCAACTGTCCTCTACCGAATATCTCACATTCCACCAACTTTTCTTCATAATGGCCAACACTACCTTATGAATGTGATCTTTGACACGAAGACAAGAAAGTCTGTTAGTGTGACACAATAGGACCTTTCAGGACTTTAAAGAAATTAGACTCGTCAGCTGAAGTAACCAGATTTACCATTTTTAACGGAGTTGAATGGTTGGATATGCAGAAATAAATGGATTATTCCTTTACCAGATCACTGCTGTAAAAGTGATGTTTAAACTCTGATTCCATGATTCCTGTTGTGATCCCGAACATCTGTTTTGCGTGTGCAGCCAAACCGGAGTGGATCCAGAAGCCTGTGGACAGTCAGCTGGAGGAGGGGCGCGCCGGGTACCTGCACTGCCACGCACGCGCCACGCCTGAACCCGAGGTCACGTGGTACCGCAACACGCAGCCAATCACCGCAGAGGTGAGGGGGACAGTGATGTCATGCTAATATCATATTTGTAACGTGATCTCTAGCTGTGTCCTGAGGCCAGTGAAACCTTTTGATGTTTCTGAAAATGAAGATGTGGTGATTTTTCTACTGGGGAAAGACGATCCTCTGCTGCACAGTAGATCATGAAGCAAATATTAACCCTCATTTTGTTTTCCGGACATTTTGACCTGGAGAGTTCTTTTTCCTCAAATGTTATTGCATTACTTTAGTCACACATGTATAACTATTCTTGATAATTTTTGTACTTTTTGGGTTGATTTTTCATACCTTGTTCCACATGTGATGTCCCTGGTGACAAATGACTGGCCTACAAAAAATTGCTTATGAATCTGTCAGTATGCTATGTCATTAACAGTTATTGGATTCAATCTTTTTGTGCACTTGTTTTCTTTCAATTAAGACAGGCTTTGCATTTAGGGGCCAAGCACCGAAGGTGCACAAGCACCTATTGTATCCATTAGTCGTGTCCTCCTTTCTCCTACTCCTCCTCCAGCTGCTGCTCTTGAGTCTATCTCAGCCCATAGAACCGTATGGTAAAAAGCTGTGAAATTTGGCACACAGATAGATGACAGTCAGAACATTAACCATAGCAAATTTGGAGTCTCCACCTCAATCCCTATAGCGCCACCAATTGTCAAAATTTGCACTCATGTTTATGCTAATAACTTTTGGACTGTAAGGACAACATTCTTTTTTCCCCTCTGATTCCTTGGCTTAAGATGATTAGATTGCACCCTATGATGTAATTTTCTGAAAAACCTACCTTTTTGAACTCCTAGTTACTCAGATGTTCACAATTTAACCAGATTATCGTCAGACTATGCCTACAAAAATTATGGAATTCAAGTTGATTCTTCAAAACGTTCTTGAATAACGCACAAACAAATTCGAAGAGTAGGGCTAAATGAACTTAAGCCTATATCTCTGCAATGTATTCGTTTTCGTATTCTGACCAAACTTGGTGTGTGTTATGGCAACCATGACCTGAGGATAGCTGCATAATTTCGGCGCAGTGCCACCTACTGATCAGGAGATATGAAAAATATAAAATTGCCCATTTTGGGCATCTGCCATTTTGAATTGTTGTAAAATGCTATATTTTACGATCGCATTTGCATATCATTACAAAACTCCGTATGACCTGTAGGTAGTCAAAGAGTTTAGAGACAGCGCCACCATGTGGTAAATTATAATGACAATCCAAAAAAAATTAACTTTTGATTCATTTTGCCTACTTTATTAAAAATGGTTTTAATGTATTATTAGGGTCATGTCGACAACATAAATACTAATTTTGCCATGGAGTCCATGAGTCGGCCAAACATCCTCTGTCATTTTGATTTTGACCATATGCACCTCAGTTTTTGAGTGAAAAAAGTTCACTCAAGCTTGTTCACCTTTAAAAAACCTGAAGTTCAAACAGATTAAATCCAATATTTGGCAATAACATGGCAAAATGAGAGATTTATAAGTAATTTTTCATAGGCTGGTCATTTTTGACCGGAAACACCAAATTAGGATTTTCAACACAGCACAAAAATACCAAGTTCTGGCATGAAGCTCTAGATAGTGCAGGCTGATCCTCAACTCAGGTCCTTAACTCATTTGGTAGCGATTGCATCCTCATCTACATAGCTCAGCTGATTGGTTGCTGTTGTATCAGTGGCTCAACATTCAAACAAAAACCGGTAGTGTTGCTGTTAGCAGTCTGCAGCATGCTCTCAGAAACCCTTCACCTTCCCCAGCTCCACCTGTATAGATCTGTTACGGGGGGTTATTTCATGTGTTTTACATGCTCACAGCAATGCCATGCCAATCGCTCTGAGAGTTGTCATGACAGTAATGTTGTTATCATGTAGTCTTTTTATTTAAATGTGCTAAACACACGCTCTCTTTGTGTTTTGTAAAGGACGTTCGCTTCAAGCTCTTCTCCAATGGAACTTTGCGCATAAATAATGTGGAGGTGTATGATGGCCATGTTTACAGCTGTGAGAGCAAAACGGAGGCGGGAAGACTTATCGCCCAGGCACGGGTCTATGTACTCGGTGAGGAACATTTGTTACGTGCTGATTGTTGTTTGGTAGTGTTTTTTTTGATTGCCTGAATGTCAAGGGGGCTGATATAATGCCTATATTTAAAACTACACTTCTCACCAAGTGCTCGCTGTTACGGTATCTGTTTCAGAGCGTCTGAAGTTCACGCCGACACCGCAGGCCTACCAGTGCCTGGAGTTCAATAAGGAAGGGAATCTGCAGTGTTCTGCCAAGGGCCGACCGATCCCCACCATCCGCTGGATCAGAACAGGTCTGCAGAGAAATAAAGATGCAACTTTACAAGTTTGTGAATTGTTATCCCAACAGCTGCCAAAATAAATGTGGAATATTGAATAAACCTAATACTTAATATCCTCATCTTTATATACAGTGAATCCAAAACATATTTGCAGACCCAAGTCATAATTTTCAAGGTGAACATTTCACAAAACTAAAATTATTTAAACAATTCGGACACTTTGTGATTCTCAACGGTTGGTGAAACATGATCATAGTTAATGTGATGAACTGCACTTGTGGTTACACTGCTAAGACAACTGTGTGATCTTGAGGGAAAGTGATGCATCCAAGTTAGTACTGACGAAAACTTGCGCAACCCGTCACTTGGTTTCATATTTTGTTACCTAATGAAGCGATTCTCAGACATTTTGTGTGACTTGTCCAGAAATATTTTGATGCCACTGTACGTGCTACAAAAGGTTAAACTAGGGCTGTCACGATTCCTTGATTAGATCAAGTACTCGATTAAAAAAAATTCTCAATTGCAAGTTACGCAAAATACCGGAAATGGCGCGTTCCACAGACAAGAATCCATGAACCATATTATTATCAGGTCGTTTTCTAAATATGCGAATTGTTGTTCATCGCGATTTCCAAATAAAAGTTTAAGCCTTTGCGCTGAGTTTGCATGTTTTGATGTCCAGATATTCCTCTTCAAGATAATACAGTGGCTGTAGCATCTCTATCGTAAAGTAGCCAAATATCAAAGATTAAGTAAACATTTGATTTAAATGTCGTTTGGGCAATATTAAACAAGGATTTGATGTGCTGTAAAGTGTAACAACACCAGGCCATTGTCGCCATCTGCAGGCATTTGTTATAATACATATTGTACATAAGACGATTGTTTATATTGCTGTATGTATTTTAACAGTGTTGTTCTATGAAACCATATGATACTTTATTTGAACCAAATATTATTGCCTCAATGTATTTTAAGTCATTCTAAATGCTTTAAATTTTTACCACAAAATATCCAATTACTTAATTAATCGTCAAAATAATCGACGGATTACTCGATTACCAAAATAATCGTCAGTGACAGCCCTAAACGAGATATCTAGTTTATGTGCCTTAAAATGCAAATATCCTTTAAAATTCTTCCCTTTTAACCTTTCAAAAAAGCATCACTTGTTTTTGTTTTTTTTAGCAAACTTTGGCAGATCTGGTGATTTATTTTCATCTGAAGCTGAAACTATCATATCTGGTTTAGCAGCAAGGTCCCTTCTCTGGATTCTGTCAACTATGTAATTTTCATATAAATATTGTGACAATTTACTTTTTTAATCAGCTGTTGGACGTTATAAAAAACGTAGCATTCGGTGTAAACTCAAATCATATTTATGTTATACATGACTGTAAAATTTTAATGAAATTCACCACTTGGTTAAGAAATTGTGTGTCCTTGAAATTGGAAACAACTGGCGCTGGAAAAATAGATTTTGATGTAGTGAGTGTGTGTGTGTGTGTGCAGATGGCAGTGATATCCCAGTGTCGGTGGAGCAGCAGAAGGGCACACTGCACTTTACCAAAGTCGCACGGGCCGACGCGGGCAACTACACCTGCCTGGCCTCCAACGATCAGCAGGGAGAGATCAGAGCCGTCGTCCAGCTCACCGTCGCAGGTACAGCGGAAACACGACTTCACTCCAACACCAGAGCTAGCTGTGGCTGATAGAACTAATCCATGCATTTCTGTTTTGGAAATATCCATTGATCTCCATGTTTTTGTCTCCTTTTTGTTTCCTTTTACTCTAACTCCTTTCCCATTCGTTAGTTTATGTGGCGTTTAAGCTCAAGCCAGAGAATACCACAGTATATCAGGGACACACTGCAGTACTTCACTGTCAGGCCACTGGAGACCCTCATCCCTTTATCCAGTGGAAGAAAAAAGACAAGTTTCTGGAGGCAGACAAGAGCAGGTAAATCACAAACATTATCAAAATTTCAGCTTTCTTGAGTTCAAACTGAAGCGGGTTCATTTGTAGATGTCAGATCTTACGAATTTGAACATTTCAGTGCTGATTCTTCTTGATTATTTCTAATTCAGATTCCAGAAGATGCCCAACGGCTCTCTGGTCATTAATGACGTCAGCACGGAGGACACTGGGCGCTACACTTGCATTGCAGGGAACAGCTGTAACATTGCACACACTTCGGCAGAGCTCTACGTTGTGGGTGAGTCCGACACCCTCCACGTTCTTCAGTTGTTAGTTAGGAGCCATCAAATCTGTTGGATTTGATATTTTCTGGATGGGTGTCCATTGTGGCTCCAAAATCTGGAATGGTTTTACAATTTGGCTCATGGTATCAACACCTGTCATGCCAAATTTAAGGTTTACTTCAAACCCTCTGGCACCACCAACTGTTTTAATTTGCATGTACATTTAAAGTCATTTGATTTCAATGATTTGCTCGGCCACATTTTTCCAATGTCACCAAGCACTTATTTTTAATTCCTTCTGGTTAAATTTTGGTATGCATCACCCACTTTTTATCATCCAATTCCTTATGAATTAAAGTTGCAAACCCTGAACTTTGAACTTTGTTGAAAACATACTTTTCAAACTTCTATGGCATTCTTTGGCTATTCCCTAAATTTTGGTCCGATTATGTTGAGGCGATCCTGGTTAAGTTATTAAAAGTTGTTTTTAAGTTACCTGAGCAATCCCAAAAATCACACAAAATTATATGTTTGAATACTTTGTTCCACTCATGACTGAATTAAATGAGCTTGAATGCCAACTTTCAAGGTCGACCATATTGCCTGTCTGCCATTTTGAATTTTGTCAAATTTAACTGTGAAGACACCAAACTGAAAATAAAGATGCAGTCATTAGCGAAATTTCACGAACAAAAAAGGTCTGTTGTCAAAAAACCAAACAGCTTTTTTGTTGGTCAACACTGCAAAATCTGTGTGACCAACTTGAACTAGTTTCAAAATCTGTGTGAATAAATTCCCTATTGAAATGACTGGGATTTCACCCACTCTTGCCAACTATTCTAACTCAAAGGGAAAATGTTTTTAAGTAAAGACTGAAGGAGTTGTTGAAGACTGGTGATGTTGAAGTCATGTGAAGTGGTGTAATTCATATTAAGTCTAACTTTGGCATTTACTTTTGGAGATTTGTATTTATAAATTCATAAGTTGTTGATTTGTGAAGATTACCATGATGAACAAATTGTGTAAGAATAAAACTTTTGTTAGTCACAAAGCTTATTTTCTGCAGTATTTCCAAAACAATTGGACAAAAACACTGGGTAAAAAAAAAATCATGTCCTGCTGGTGCTAAATAATGGCTATAACTGCTTTAATCCTTTGAACCAATTACAATTGTCCCCTAATTCTTTGGGCTTAACTGCTCCTTGCAGCTGTGTATTTAACCAAGTTTGGTACTATTTGGTTCTTTGAAACCTGATAAATACTGTAATACAGTTTCAAATGGACAAGCACTTTGAAAGTTCACCCTAAACTAATTTTGGCCTGTCTCGGACATACCAACTCAATTTCCAGATTAAGTCGAATTATAAACTATTTAAGTCTAGTGGTGGCGGTGACTTGAAAGAAAGGAGAGGTACTTGAAATTTTCTGTGTTTTGGTGAGAGTTCAGGACTGTTAGATGCTAATTGAATGTTCATGCCAGTGTGTCACCTGATTCCTAATAGGAGAATATTTAAGTTGGGATCAAAAGAGATTCAGGAGTGAAACCGCTCTCTATCTAAAAACCTGGAGTTTAATGCATGTTTTGTGTGTGTTTGTGGTTATCTACAGAAAAACCAGTGCAGCACTCATTAGCAGATGATGAAAAGACCCCTTACAAAATGATCCAGACTATTGGTCTGTCGGTGGGGGCGGCAGTCGCTTACATCATCATTGTGCTGGGTCTCATGTTTTACTGTAAGCAGAGACGCAACGCCAAGAGACTCCAGAAGGGGCAGGACGGAGACGAGCAAGAGGTGGAATGTCTCAATGGTGTGTGTGGTGGTATCTTTTGTTAGCATGCAATTATCTGAATAAGATTGAATCTGTTCTCTGATGCAGTTCTCTGATCAACCCATAGGGGACGTGCAGCAGAACGGCCACACCACAGCAGAGATCCAGGAGGAGGTGGCGCTTACCAACATGGCTGCCACCGGAAACAACAAACGCCACAGCAGTCAAGACAAGCTCCAGTTCCCCCGAAACAACCTGCACACAATCACGACACTGGGTACAGACACTACCCCAAACCACAGACCTACTGACTAGTGCGCTTTAACATCACGGCAACACTTTACACTTTAGCGGTGTGGTCACATGCCTCATCGCAGAAAACGAATCGATCTACATTGTGTTCCTCTTCTTGTAGGTAAAGGAGAGTTTGGCGAAGTGCTGCTGGCGAAAGCAAAGGCCAGCGAGGATGAGGAGGAGATGGTTGTGCTGGTGAAGAGTCTGCAAACACGCGACGAGCAAATGCAGTTGGATTTCCGTCGCGAGTGTGAGATGTTTGCTAAGCTGAGCCACGCTAACGTCGCTCGACTGCTGGGCCTCTGCAGAGAAGTGGAGCCGCATTACATGATCATGGAGTACAGCGACATGGTGACTACAGCTCCACACTACATACCTGTCCATCTGTCTGTCTTCACACTTCATCCCTTCATCACTCGGTCCATCCATCCATCCTTCCTGTCTGTCTATATCTATCTATCTGTCTGTCTGTCTATATATCTATCTGTCTGTCTGTCTATATATTAGGGCTGAACGATATGGACAAAATTTCATATCTCGATTTTCATGCCATGCCAGATATCTCGATATCGATACAATACGATATATATATATATATATATATATATATATATATATATATATATATATATATATATATATATATAAATTAGGGGTGTCCCCGACTATGGATTTTCATAGTCGAATCAGAATCGTCATGTCTTGCTTATAGTCGACTAATAGTCGAATCATGTGTATGGAGGCGGGGCTTTAACATTTCAAAGCCGCAATGTACAGAAAATCACACAAAGATATAGAAGAAAATGTATAAAAACATTTTGGATCAATAAAACTAAGAAATAACATAAATAACTCCAGAAAGGCCACAGACAGGATTTGCATTTCACATACAAATCAAATTAAATCGGCTAAATTACCTGTGCGAGCAGGCTCTATACACCGGTCCACAACATCGATAAACCGAAAAAATAAACAATCAATTTACTAAATTAAATTAGAACATAATATACCTTTCTAATAAATAAAAATACAAAACGAAATAAATCAGAATCAAGTCACAAGATGAGCAAATGTGTGCAAAATGCCTAAAGTGCAGGGGAAACAAAAGCCACAAATAGTTGAATTTGATAACCCTGACAGATCAATAAATAAAATAAAAATAAAGAAACTATTAAAATAACGATAGTAGCCAGAATTTTCAACTTTGTCTTTTTAACTGCAGAAACAAATGCTAAACTGGAGTGGCAGTCTTTTTAGCTAAAAATGTTCACACTCACAGCATCCAAAAATCAAATTAGAACCAGCTAAAAAGTTTTGAAATCACTTGTACCCTACCCTACCTGATCCAGAGAACAAATCCAGTCTTTCACTCTGTGTCCGTTGGAGTCTTTTCAAATTGTGCGTGCGGATAAAATACATTCTAACGTTAAACTTGTTAACGTTGGCCGGCAGAAGTGCGATCTCCTGATGCTAAATCCAGCCTTGGAGAATATCCTTTCTGACGGTGTACATCCACACTTTATATTTTCTTATCCCAGACATTGTTATTTTAAAGATTGAAATCCTTGCCGCCAAGACGCTCCTCTGTCAGTTACGGATTGAAAGTGAAACTTAAATCTGTCACGCGGACGCGGGGTGTTTGGATTTATTCACGCACGTTAAAAAATATTTATTAAATGCTTATTTCTTTGCACATTTTTATATACAGCATTATCATAATAGGCTGAATATTAACGTATTGACAGAAAACCGGTAGTTCTATGTGAAACCAGACATTGAGCGCCCTCATATAGCCAAAGTGGCATGATCCTTGTTTCATAACACCTCTGCGAAGATTCGACCGTGAGATCGGTAGTCGAATCAGGCTCCTCCAATCGAAGCATCGAATCTTCGACTATTTGGGGTCACCCCTAATATAAATACAGAATCTGAATTAAAATGTGTTTGATTTAAGCCTACATTTCAAAATTTTGTGTCAGAAAATGTATTGTTTTTAAGCCTTTCGCACGTACGATCACACAGGTGTAATCAGTCTAGGCTGGTCCCTGGAGCGTACGATCAAGTGCATCACATGATCAACTGCTAAATTCAAATGTTGAATTTAGCCAGAGACAGGCGCGCTCAGAGCTGTCATATATCACAACTTTTCAGTGTTTTCAACCACATATTGTTTATTTTAGGTTTCAAACATATAAATTCACATAAGTACTAAAAAAACAATACATTTAGAGTTTGTAAAATACACACTGATGTCTATGGAAGAGGTAATAATAATCCTTTCCATTTATAATTCGACACGTTTTATTCCAATCAGATACACATTGTGTAAGTAACTTCAATGTTTACTCTATTCTATTCCCAGTTCACCAGCCACTTACTTTTAAGTATTTCGGGAGAAGTGGTTGAATTCACGTGTTGTAAACATAGAGGTTGTAAATCCAACAGATCCGATTCTCTGAACTGCGTCTGCGGCACAAACTAAGATGGCGGCGCCCATCGCGCATACAGCTCAATTAACGCGATCGTTATAAAGGTGTTTAAACAACAATATACTTCCACTTGCATGTATTTGACAATCGGAATATCAGATATTTCATGCCATAGCTAACACATTTGTGAATATTCTGAATAAAAAAGGAAAAATGACATAAAAGCTGATCATCATTCATTTAGCGCTGTTGCTGCTGCGGTGTGTCACGTGACAAGCAATGATGCGTCACCATGGAAACGCCGCCCCCCCTCTCACACTATAGTTCCCACGTCCCTGGTAGTGTGTGCGCTGGCTTTAGCGGTGCATTCAAGGGCACTCGTAAAACTGATGTTTGTTGTGACTGCCAGAGTTGTATGCAGGGCGAGCGCGGAGGGGGGAAATCTATATCGTCTATATCGTTGCTTTTTTCGATAGTAATATCTTGAAAGTTCATATCTAGATATAGATACGATAACGATATATCGTTCAGCCCTACTATATATCTATCTATCTGTCTGTCTGTCTATTAGGGCTGGGTAAAAAAATATCGATTTCTCGATTTTAATCGATTCTCATTTTTACGAACCGATATCGATTCTTAAATCCCAAGAATCGATTAGTCATCCTGTTTTCAGTTGATGAATGAATGTAACATTGTAGCATGCATCCCATCCAATAAATCACAATAATCTTTGTGCTTTGTTACTATTGATATGAAACAAAGTCTCAGATTTCAAATTACGTCCATTTTCTTACGAAATTCAAAAACATAAATACCGTTTTGGCGCTGTGAGATCGCTCTGGCTCAGCTCTAGAGAAGCAGCAGCGTGGAGCGCACATGACCTTCTCTTCCGCCTTAATAATACCAGTTACCGCGCGAAAATAAACATGAATGAGCTTCTGAAAGTGAGTTAAAAGGTAGAGTAGCCTACAACTTATCGAAATCCGTATCATGTGATATGGAATCGCTCAATCAGTGTTTCAACCGTGGAAAGACGTCAGTAATTCAGCGTGTAAACAATGTCATGTAACGTCACATTTACCTCAGAAAAACCATATCCGTGAACATAAACTCGTTAGTCAGCTAGAAAAATTAACTCTAAATGAGCATTTTGCTAAATATATGCACCATATTACATATTCATTATAATTTTTTTAATGCATGTTTAAATAAATCTGGCAGGTTTTTATGACAGCCACCATTTAAATGTTTATATTTCACATAACTTTATCATTATAAAAATAAATAAAAGTGTAATAAGAGTTTGTATACAAATCAGTTAATTTTTACCTTCAATATTATAGTAGGCTAATGAAGCCTATAGGCTACAACTGACTCCCATAGTTTGCAGCATTAGTTAAGAGATTTGTTTTCCTTGAGAAAATTTGCCATGTATTGTACCTGATATCCAAAATAATCAATATTGAATCGAAATCGAATCGAATTGTGAAATTTGTGTCAATACCCAGCCCTACTGTCTATATATCTATCTGTCTTTCTATATGTCTACATGTCTGTCTATCAATCGTCTGTCTGTCTCTCTGTCTGTCTGTATGTGTCTACATGTCTGTCTGTCTAAATGTCTATCAGTCGTCTGTCAATCGTCTGTCTACATGTCTGTCTACATGTCTGTCTACATGTCTGTCTACATGTCTGTCTACATGTCTGTCTACATGTCTGTCTGTCTATCAATCGTCTGTCTACATGTCTGTCTGTCTACATGTCTGTCTACATGTCTGTCTACATGTCTGTCTACATGTCTGTCTACATGTCTGTCTACATGTCTGTCTACATGTCTGTCTGTCTATCAATCGTCTGTCTACATGTGTCTACATGTCTGTCTGTCTACATGTCTTGTCTACATGTCTGTCTGTCTACATGTCTGTCTACATGTCTGTCTGTCTACATGTCTGTCTGTCAATCGTCCGTCTATCAATCGTCCGTCTATCAATCGTCCGTCTATCAATCGTCCGTCTATCAATCGTCCGTCTATCAATCGTCCGTCTATCAATCGTCTGTCTACATGTCTGTCTATCAATCGTCTGTCTACATGTCTGTCTGTCTACATGTCTGTCTGTCTGTCAATCGTCTGTCTATCAATCGTCCGTCTATCAATCGTCTGTCTACATGTCTGTCTGTCTGTGACGAATGGTTTTATTGTAGTTGTATTTTGAAAAGGGGATTGAAATATTACTTCCTGAGAAGTGTTTCTCCTGGCTTGGTTTAATTCTGCTGTGTGATTTTCAGGGTGATCTGAAGCAGTATCTGAAAGTGTCCAAGAGCAAAGATGAGAAAGTCAAAGTCCAGCCGCTCAGCACCAAACAAAAGGTAATTAATAACTATCCCTCGTCTCTCATATAAACACACACACACACACACACACACACACACACACACACACACACACACACACATATACACACACACACACACACACACACACACACACACACACACACACACACACCAGGACCGAACCCACTCTCTCTCTGCCGCCAGGTGTCGGTGTGTCTGCAGGTCGCTCGAGGGATGGAGCACCTGTCCAACCAGCGCTTCGTCCACCGAGACCTGGCCGCTCGCAACTGCCTCATCTCCGCCAAACGCCAGATTAAAGTGTCCGCTCTGGGCCTCAGCAAAGACGTCTACAACAGGTACAGTGAAACACAGCCAGAGCCACGTCCATGACTTCCTGTTTTATGAAATGAGGAATGAAGGATTGTCCTGTAATCTGGGTCTGAAATTAACTATTTCACTCACCGGCCAATGTTACCGGCCATTCAGAACTTCTACTATATATATATATATATATATATATATATATATATATATATATAAATATAAATATAAATATAAATATATATATATATATAAATATAAATAAAAATTTGGATTTACATCCTGTCATCCAGCATCTCCTCCCTTCCTCTTTAAAAATGTGTTTTAGGTGGACAGATTAATATAGTACAAAGAACTTCAAAAAAAAAATAGGATGTCGGAAAATAGCAATGTCTTTTCTGTTAACCAAATGCTTTTTAATATTCGCTATTTGCTTCAATGCAAATGAACAAGCGCTCCGTTATTTGTTGCGTATGAGACGAGAGACGGGCATGTTCAAGTAAGCCAGATATGAGCAGATCCTGCGCAATACGCTGTATTTAATATATCATGACGACTCACGAGTTGAGCGTTTGCGCTAAATCTGCGCAGATTTGGCTTACATGAACTTCCTCAGCAAAGTGAGTAAACATAATAATGGTTGTGAACGCCACTGTTGATTTTTACCCGTATTTGGCGGGTGTTCATTTCAAACCCTGCCTGTAACGATTGTCCATGTGCTTGCTTCACGTGCACTGCTCCCCCTTGTGGTGACAGTCATCATAATGGTTTGTTTTGTGCGTCTGTTTCCACACAGCGAGTACTACCATTATCGCCAGTCCTGGATTCCTCTGCGCTGGCTGCCGTCCGAAGCCGTGTTTGATGACGATTACTCCACCAAGACGGACGTGTGGTCGTTCGCAGTGCTCATGTGGGAGGTCTTCAGCTTTGGGGAGCTGCCGTACGCTGATCTATCTGATGATAAAGTCCTAGAAGGTGTGGGATAGTCTTGTGAAAAAGTGAGATGGGTTGCAGATATGGTTGTGTTTGGTCCCTGACTGTGTGTGTTTGTGTGTCTGTAGCTCTGCAGGAAGGCAAGCTGAAGCTGTCTCCTCCTCAGGGGTGTCCATCTCGCGTGTTCAAGCTGATGGTGCGCTGTTGGGCCGCCAGTCCCAAAGACAGACTGTCCTTCAGCGACATCACCTGCGCCCTCAGCGATCTGCCCTCCGAAAGCAAAGTCTGAGAGGACCGGATCATCCGTCAAGCCATGATGGGAAACCCTCCACCACACAAATTCTGATTCAAGTGTCTTGTCTCGAGAAAAAAGACTTGTTTTATTATCAACCATCTCTTCCTTTTTTATATATATATATACTGTATATGTTTAATAAAATGTTTAAGAAGGTTCCTCCAACATTTGGTTTTTAACGGGGTTTGTCTATCACTTCTCAGTTTGAGTTTGCCCACTCAAAACGAAGAAATGTAGTAAATGGTGCGTTTGTAATACCAAACCATGCACTGACCAATTTTATATTTTAGAAGGATTGTCTCGGGAGCCTCTTAATTTATTTAAAAGGTCCTGTTTGTTCAATGTACAGAAAGGTACTGTTTATATGACTTTTTTTTAATGATGTTTATGAGTTAAGCATTTTTTTTATATATAATTCAGAAGTACTCATAGCAACAACTGTTGAGAAAACCATGTTTATAAAATGACTTTGTCATCGAGTTCAAATTTCAAGTGCCTGTAAAATGAAGGATGTCTTGATTTTTTTTAGTATGCTGTATGTTACGACTTGGAAATGCCTTGAATGTTATGTTTTTTTTATATATATATATACATTTATAGTGTTTTATTGCTTAGTAAGAGTCCAGTGTTTTATCTTATAATTGCTTCCCACACGTTACATATCGGTTTCTATAAAAGGCCAGAGGTATTCTTGACTCTGGGGTAAAAAGTGAACAAAAACTTCTGTCGCATACTCTGCTGTTGCAATAAAACTTCACTTTTAACAAAGCTTGTTTGATTTAATGTGATGTAATTTTTTTTTTTTAACCAAATGTAACAATGAACAGGGACCTTTTACAAAGTCTTGATTTTGTTTTTGGGCTCTACTTGAACAGATTTCATGCTTAAATGTTCAGAAACCCCTTATTTTCCCGTATTCTCCGTTGTTGCAGCTCCTCTTTTCCCAGTCTGTCAGTAACGCTCTGTTTAGTTCCTGTCTCTATGAAGCTCCTCCTCCTGAAAAGCACACTGTGCTCTAATTGGTCGGCTGGATCAGTGTGTTTTGATTGGTCAAGCGCTTCAAGTGTGTTTGGGAAATGTCCCGCCCCTAATTACCATAACCGCCAGTTTAATAAAAAAAAACTAAACTACGCTGCGTCTGAAATCACATACTCTCTTGAGTAGTTACTTATTTTGAATAAGTTACTTCACGACCGCTAAAAAAGTATGTTCTATATAGTTATGTGTGTGTAGTATGAATGTAATCTGGACGTACTACATCCATCATGTTGTCATTATCATGTGGCCTACTAGCGTCAGTTGCGTTGCTTCACTGTCATTCATAAATCCTCTCCCGTGGCCTCATGGGATAGTAAAGTGTCCATCTTATCCACACTTCAGAATCTCACTGCTAGTAGTAGGTAATCCGGGTACGTTTGCCTACTCTTTTATGAGTCCTGTGAATTCAGACACTTCTTTTGTCACATATATTAGTAGGGAAGCAGTTCTCAATTTTGGATGCAGCCTGCTAACTAAATCAGCCAGGCCCCGCCCCCTTAATTTCCGTATGCCTTGGGCGGGAATTATTTAAATGAGGAATATTGTGACGTGTTCGTTCCTGGAAGAAAACTCAAGACTACAATAGAGGCGTTTCAGGGAGTTCAGAAACACTGACACTGATATAGAGAAGAACTGCCTTTGCAGAGCTTTTTCATGCTCAAACAACATTACACACTAAAGTAAGATAAAGATGGAAAAAGCATAATAATTCCTCTTTAAAACAGGGTCACTACCATGGCTTTACCGTCCTCTCCTCATCTGATATGTTCAGACAGGACAGTAGTAGACTTCTATAAGTTGAGCTCACTGACTCCCTCTGGTGGCGGTAGAGTTTGCACTTCTCATTCCACACTGAAACTCTGCAGCTGGACTCTGTTCTTTCCGAAGTGCTCATGTTCAAAGAAGTGAGGGCTGGAGTTTCTCGTTCTCTGAAGGAAATACATTTGTTCTTGTTCATGAGCCGTTTCACTCTGATATACAGCAAATCAAGTATACATTGAAAATCAACTTTTTAATGTTGTTTATATGTCTGTGGTGATTTTAATATGCTTTGAGACAAACCATGTGTAAATCCATAAGTCGACAGCATTGCTGAGTATTTCCTCCTTAAAACTGCAGTGAACCAAAGACAGTCTCAAAAACACGCTTTGAAATCGCTGGTGTTTCTGACGTCACAAACTACCTTGTAAGCAATCAGATCAACGTGTGATCGTCAACGAGTGGATCTCTGAGCTGAGTGAGTGAGTAGAGGCGGGGCTCATTTGCATATTCATAGAACCGCGCATACTAAATGAGGCGAGGGTGTCGAGTTACATTCAAGATATTTTAAGAAATTAAGAAATTTCAAGGAAAAAAATGTTTAAATGTGTAATTTTGGTGATCAAAGATGAGTTTTAAAATATACAATTACTGACTACAGGGGGACTTTAAGTGTCATCTTCACATGCTAGACCAGTATGCCTTGATTTAAACTTTCAAACCCTATTTCTGCAGTGCAGTATTGTGTACACTGCCATGTCAGCTCCTGCTGGTACAACTACACCATCATCAGGTTGCACTTTAATTCTCTCTACACAGCCATTACATTTTACATTTACATTTATGCATTTGGCAGACGCTTTTATCCAAAGCGACTTACATTGCATTTCAAGGTACACATTTACATTCTTATCAGTTCTTGCAAACGCCAACGCCCTACTGTTCGAGCTACAGGAAAGTCATGAAAAGATGTTTTACATATTGTTTTTCATATTGTTTTTATATTATTTTGTAATAAGGCAGAAATTTTAAAGGGATAGTTCACCCAAAACTTTAAATTAAAATTTCATCATTTACTCTCCCTCATGTTGTTCCAAACCTGTATGAACACAAACGAAGATATTTTGAAGAAATACTGTCAGTCAGTAACCAGACAGTTGATGTATTGTATTTTTTCCTACTATGAAAGTCAATGGCTACCGTCGACTCAACTGTTTGATTACCAACATTCTTCAAAGTTTCTTCTTTTGTGTTCAACAGAAGAAAGGAACGACTTGAGGGTGAGTAAATGATGACAAAATTTCCTTTTTGTGTGTGTGAACTATTACTTTAAGTGTGCTATTCATAAATCAACATCTTTTTTTTCTACTAAAATTGTTGCACACTTCTGAAACTCATATGACGGCTCCCCCTGGCGGTGTGGAGGATGTTTTATTCAGAATCTTGTTAATGTGTTTCCAACATACAATTTAAATGAAACATGATTAAGAAATTTAGACTTAGTTATTCTTACATTGTTGTGCTATATCGAGCATTATACTTTTTTTGCAGTACTGTTTTAAGGCCGTTAGGTGGTGGTGTCGATCAAATGTGGACAAGCATATTATAGTGTGCTGCTTATTTTAAGAGACAGAACATTTCAACAGTGTATGTAGGTTCATGCCCTTTTCCCAAACACTATAGTCTCAAATAATTTGGCAATATAGGGCTTGCCATGACAAAGCTTCTGCAAGTGATATTATAAAACAAATTATTTATAGTAAAAAGGCGTTTAACACTTAAATAGCTGCATTGATCATTTTAAGACAGAAGCACTGAGCGCTATCATTGTCCTCCCCCTCCGTGTGTGTGTGTGTGTTTCTATCAGGGTGGATCAATGCAGGAGCCTGAGCTCCACACACACACACACACACACGCGCGCGCGCGCACGCACACACTCGTCCTGTCCGCGCATCCGCAGCGTCGCGCTCGCTCCGTCTCTCTCTCTGTATCGCCCGCGGCTGACGCGCTGACGCGGGCCGCTCCTGCTGGATATGTGCATGTTATAGTCGTAGGTTGAAGGCCAGGAGACATGCCGGTGTGAAGCGGGCTCAGATATCTTTTATCTTCCGCGTTATCTTCGCTAAGCGCCGGTGCGGAGCGCGCGGCCTGTAAACACAAGATGTCGACCAGAACGCCATTGCCCACCGTCAACGAGCGCGACGCCGAGAATGTAAGTCAATGATACAACATATCAGTCTGCATGAATATTCATGATTACAATGCATCTGTGCTCGGTTGCGTCCTTGTGTTTTAGCTGACGCTTACACAAGCGTTTAATGCTTTAATAAGCCGGATTGGTTGAATATATGCTCGTTTGCCTTCTGAAGGTTTGATAGTCATATCTAGTGTTAATTTAAAGCCATTAATAGAGCTATATCTGCTTTATAGCTATACACAATGGTCAGGGACGTTCAGGTGTATATGATGCCTCCATGTCCTGTGTTAAACATTCAGCACAGTGATGATCCTCATCACATCACATGTTATCCCATCATCTGTCCCACCTCATGCTTCAACGTCCCGGCACCAATTTCAACACTGTTTACTACATTGTAATTAATATGTAATAAGCTTGGTGGGCCTACTTTACTGTTTACTTAATAAGGGTTTTCAGGATGAACAGTTATGCTTCATAGAGTTTAATGACAGCAAAAGGGATGTAGGGGAAAAAATACTGGAATAAAATACAGTTATTTTGCACAAGTGTTCTTCATTAAAAAAAAAAAAAAAATGCATTGCTTATTATCCACTTGACAAAGCTTTTGGTAGATTTACAGGCTGACACAAGGGTAGTGAACACATGAAGGAAAATTTTACCCGAAAATGACAATTTACTTGACTTTGTTTATAGCGATTTGTATTTCAGCGTGAATTTGGACCAATGAGATTTAACCGTGGGTGGGGCTACACGACACAACTGTGCAAAACTGGATAACAATAATATGTAGTATGTACTATGTGTAGTATAACAAGTAGGATGTATAGTATTCATAAAAGAATAGGCAAAAGTAGCCGGGTGATCTACTAGGCTACATCGTCCAAATTACATCCCTACTACACACATCCATACTGGAACATACTTTTCTAATGGTGGTGAAGTTTTAAACAAATGTAGTACCTACTATACATACACAACTCTTTTACATACAATGACATTTTTCATACCATTATTCTCCAAAAGGACAGAATAATCACCATAAAAGTGTGCTATATTACCAGTCTTCAGAAGCCATCCATTTTCCCCCACCAAATTTAATGAAGATATTCCACTTTGGTCTGAGCTCTTAAATCTTTTTAATTGGCCTGGCAGAAATATTGCTCTCTCCCGAGCTGAATGTGATTTGAGAACACGAGGAAAACGCAGTGTGGTTTTGGGATTTATTTTTGCATTTTTGATGCACAAAAGCTCTTCACTCCTAGATGAATGATCATTGGGGAAGGATCTTGATCAGAGAGTTATTGGAGAAAAGAGGCCGTGTAAAGTCTTATGTTCCCGTGGGCTTAAAGTCATCTCGGGTTATAGGCCTGCAGAGCTCAGATTATGTAAAGGATTCCTGCACTGGTATTGTTGAGATCCTGCAGTGATGCGAGACACTCAGTCAGTCTCAGGTCTGTGGCCTGTGGGAGAATCTCTATGTCTGGCTGATAATGGTCGCACAGGGGCTGTTGACTCGATCATGTAATTACAGGCTGTGATTAATGAAAAGCAGAGGAACGCTCCGAGGTCGTCTGGGTTTGTCTTTAATGCTGAATCAGTGATCGTTGGCATCACCTCTGGACATCACCCTGTTATCGCATTTCAAGTTACTGCATGTTAAATGCCATTTACAGATCATGTGTGAACGGGCCCTTTCCAATAATACCGGTAAATCAGTTCTGGGAATTTTAAGGTATGAGAAGTTGTAACATTACCGGTATGAACAATGCATCACAGTTCTGAGAAAAAATAAGTTTCGAGTGGTTACCTCAAACTATCAAATGTCTTCTTTGTGTTCTGTAGAAGATGCAAAGTCGTACAGGTTTGTGATGGCGTGAGGGCGAGTAAATGATGACTAACCCTTGCAGTGCATTATGGGTGTTGCAGACACCTCATTTTGAATGCAGTGAGATCATGATATAAATTCTGATGTGGGATTACAAGCCGTAAGAAGAAATGGTAAATGGACTGCATTTATATAGCGCTTTCACAGACCTATGGCCACCAAAGCACTTTACATATAGCCTCACATTCACCCATTCAAACACCAACGGCGGTGTCGGCCATGCAAGGCGCCATCCAGCTCGTCAGGAGCAGCTGGGGTTAGGTGTCTTGCTCATGGACACTTGGAACCGGGGATTGAACCACCAACCTTCCGGTTTGTAGACAACCTACATGAACCACTGAGCCACTGCTGCCCAGAAGAAGAGTTTGTCTACATTCGCTGTTGTCTGTTTTCACTGAGCCTGAAGTTGCAGACGGGCTGATGTGTGTGTAACAGGAATGAGTGACGGGCTGATGTGTGTGTAACAGGAATGAGTGTGTCGGGCTGATGTGTGTTTAACAGGAATGAGTGTGTCGGGCTGATGTGTGTGTAACAGGAATGAGTGTGACGGGCTGATGTGTGTGTAACAGGAATGAGTGTGTCGGGCTGATGTGTGTAACAGGAATGAGTGTGTGTGTAACAGGAATGAGTGTGTCGGGCTGATGTGTGTAACAGGAATGAGTGTGACGGGCTGATGTGTGTGTAACAGGAATGAGTGTGTCGGGCTGATGTGTGTTTAACAGGAATGAGTGTGACGGGCTGATGTGTGTGTAACAGGAATGAGTGTGACGGGCTGATGTGTGTGTAACAGGAATGAGTGTGTAACAGGAATGAGTGTGACGGGCTGATGTGTGTGTGTAACAGGAATGTGTGTGTCGGGCTGATGTGTGTGTAACAGGAATGAGTGTGATGGGCTGATGTGTGTGTGTAACAGGAATGAGTGTCGGGCTGATGTGTGTGTAACAGGAATGAGTGTGTCGGGCTGATGTGTGTGTAACAGGAATGAGTGTGTCGGGCTGATGTGTGTGTAACAGGAATGAGTGTGTCGGGCTGATGTGTGTGTAATAGGAATGAGTGTGTCGGGCTGATGTGTGTGTAACAGGAACGAGTGTGACGGGCGGGCTGATGTGTGTGTAACAAGAATGAGTGTGTCTTGCTGATGTGTGTGTAACAGGAATGAGTGTGTCGGGCTGATGTATGTGTAACAGGAATGAGTGTGTCGGGCTGATGTGTGTGTAACAGGAATGAGGGTGTCGGGCTGATGTGTGTGTAACAGGAATGAGTGTGACGGGCTGATGTGTGTGTCGGGCTGATGTGTGTGTAACAGGAATGAGTGTGTCGGGCTGATGTGTGTGTAACAGGAATGAGTGTGTCGGGCTGATGTGTGTGTAACAAGAATGAGTGTGTCGGGCTGATGTGTGTGTAACAGGAATGAGTGTGTCGGGCTGATGTATGTGTAACAGGAATGAGTGGGCTGATGTGTGTGTAACAGGAATGAGTGGGCTGATGTGTGTGTAACAGGAATGAGGGTGTCGGGCTGATGTGTGTGTAACAGGAATGAGTGTGACGGGCTGATGTGTGTGTCGGGCTGATGTGTGTGTAACAGGAATGAGTGTGTCGGGCTGATGTGTGTGTAACAGGAATGAGTGTGTCGGGCTGATGTGTGTGTAACAGGAATGAGGGTGTCGGGCTGATGTGTGTGTAACAGGAATGAGTGTGACGGGCTGATGTGGGTGTCGGGCTGATGTGTGTGTAACAGGAATGAGTGTGTCGGGCTGATGTGTGTGTAACAGGAATGAGTGTGTGTTGTAAAGCGATGTCCTGGCAGAGGTCAAAGGGGGTCTGGATATCAGTGCACTTCTCTCTGTTATAATCAATGCAGCTGTCCAACTATAACACACTCTCTCGAATCCTGACTGTGTGTGTGTGTAAATCTGGAGAATGAACAGCAGCACTGGGAGTGCGGTGGGTGAAAACAGGAGTTGAAGAGAAGGACTGTCTGCAACAGTGTTGTTTTGGTAATTGACTAGTCTAACTATTGCTTGAACAATTACTCGACTATTTGGCCGATTAATGCAACAATTCATAATCAACTTTTCAGCTTTTGACTTGAGTTCTTGCTTAGCTGGGGACATTTAATATTCAACAATATTATTGATCTTCCTGCACTGACAGCATTATATGAGAACTGAACTGTGGTGTGTTTCCCGTACACCGCTGTTACTTGCTTCTTCACTACCATAGTACGACGCATCGCTGGAGAAATCAACTAGCTCATCACGACTGTTTCCTGAAACCATATTGTCGCAAATTGGTCGTTCAACCACGCTGGTTAATGATGTCACGCAGGTGTTGGAGTAATAACTACTTTTAATGAATCTGTTTGAGATCGAATTAACGCTAGATGTTTTACTATAAATTACAGACGTGACATCTGACGACTAATTCTCAATTTTCTCAGTTATTTTGCTTTATTTGCAGATTCAATCATAGGCTCGTTCTTATAGAGCACGTTCGCACATGCGCACTCTTCAAAAACGACGATTTAAATCTCTTGACAAACTAAAAGACGTAAATTACATTTGTATGTATTCTAAATAAAATATATAGATCTGAATGTCAGCTTGCTTATTTTGCTGAAAATAAGGATTTATATTGAGTCCACATGTCATGTTTTGGGTTTTGTTTCTTGTTCTTGTCATTGTCATTGTCATGTTTCTGTGTCTTGTCATGTGATTCCCTGTTTGTCATGTGATCCTGCCACGTGTCTTGTCATTGGTTAATCGTCTGATCATTGTTCACAGGTGTTCCTTGTCTTGTATTTACAGTCTGTGTATTTAAGCCCTCATGTTTGCCCTGTGTCTTGGTTGAGTAGGCGATGAGGCGATACGTCCGCGATAATTAATGCGATATTTAATGCGATATGGCTCAGCTTGTCAGTGAATACGGCTCTGTGTAGTAAATGCCGCTCCATCTGAAAGCAGGTGATGGCGATTTACTACTAATCAAGGAACCGGCTTTACTGACGAGATGCGCCTAACAATGTCATGCGATATATCGCCCAGCCCTAGGAAACACAGACTCATTTACCTATGCTGATAACGACAGAACTTGCGACCATAGTTGGCTAACGATGCTTTCGGGAAACACACGCCTGAGCTGGACAATGACATCACGGTATTCTCCAGAGCGGCTATATATATATAAATTAACTAAATTAATTACTTTTTTACAACAAAAACTATCACTGAACTTACTTAAGCTGGACTGTGACGCTATTTTCTTCTGGAAATACTTTCTACTAAATAATTTCTACTGTTCATGTGCTTTATTTAATGTTGAAAGCTTCTGTGTGAGTTTGAATATCATTTTGTGTGTTTTTTATAGCCGTACTGAAAGCAACTCACCTCAGATCTTCAAAATAAATAAAAGTGAACAAAAACGTTCAAATTGTTAACTCATTGTTATTAGACAAAGTGTATTCTATGACAACAATTGTTTCAGTAACTCGGTTTGTATTTTTAATATCGTTTAAATGGTGTAATATTCAATATTCATCTTCTGATTGGCTGTGATTTTTATAGTTTCCCATATGGGTGTTACAATATATCGTGTCACAATGTATCGCAATACAAAAATGCAACAATATGTATTGTGGATATTTCACTCAAAAGGAAAATGAGAAAAGTTTTAGTGTCAGTACTACATTAAACTACTATATATAATGTTGAATATAATGTATAATAATGCAATGGGGGAATATCTGTGGGCCTGATAATGCCAAATGTCTGTTAACAGTAAAAAGTGGCCTACATTATTTGAAATATATCTAGTCAGTGACCGAGTGCAAACATATTCGTCTAAAATAACTCTGTATTTTCAGCTTCAGAATCATGAATATTGTTATTCTGGTGTCTCTATTGTCCTGTGCTTTTGGGTTTCAGCACCAAGTCCAAGCCTATTCATTTACACACAATGAAATGCCAAATTTAGCTTTTTAATCAACAGTACATTTTTTTTGTTACCCTTTTATCATATGTCTTTGAGTATCGCAATAATAATTTAGTATCGTGAGTTCAGTATCTTGGTATCGAATCGTATCGTGATATGTATCGTATCGTGAGTTCGGTATCGTGATATGTATCGAATCGTGAGTTCGGTATCGTGATATGTATCGTATCGTGAGTTCGGTATCGTGATATGTATCGAATCGTGAGTTCGGTATCGTGATATGTATCGTATCGTGAGTTCGGTATCGTGATATCGTATCGTGAGTTCGGTATCGTGATATGTATCGTATCGTGAGTTCGGTATCGTGATATGTATCGAATCGTGAGTTCGGTATCGTGATATGTATCGTATCGTGAGTTCGGTATCGTGATATGTATCGTATCGTGAGTTCGGTATCGTGATATGTATCGAATCGTGAGTTCGGTATCGTGATATGTATCGTATCGTGAGTTCGGTATCGTGATATGTATCGTATCGTGAGTTCGGTATCGTGATATCGTATCGTGAGTTCGGTATCGTGATATGTATCGTATCGTGAGTTCGGTATCGTGATATGTATCGTATCGTGAGTTCGGTATCGTGATATGTATCATATCGTGAGTTCGGTATCGTGATATGTATCGAATCGTGAGTTCAGTATCGTGATATGTTTCGTATCGTGAGTTCGGTATCGTGATATGTATCGAATCGTGACATGAGGGTATCGTTATACCCCTAGCATAGTCGCGTTGCGTCTGGTGTGGACACGGTGTTATCATGCATGCTAACTAATAATAAAGGCACAATCCTTAAGAAACATCTTACCTTATAATAACTTTATAGGTCAAGTTACATATTAAAACAAAAAAAGTGTAATTCAGTTAAAAACAAGATTGTCATGTATACAGTGATGGGGAGATTACTTACAAATTGTAGTTTATTACTGAATACAGATTACATTATAAAAATTGTAGTAACGTAATACATTACACATTTAGGGTCATATAATCTGATTACATTTAGATTACTTTTACTTCATTTATCCTCATTTTTACCTCATAACTTACAGTGCAATGCATAAGTTAATACACCCATGCTAAAGTTGACTAAAAAGAGGAATAAAAAATCATATTTTGGAAATTGAACTTAATGCCTTAATTTAAAAAATTAGGAAAAATCCAACCTTTTAGGACACCAATTTTCTTTGTGAATGAATAATGTATCGTAAATAAATAAATGTTCTTCCTTAAAATACATGGTGCATAAGTGAGTACACCCCTATGTTAAATTCCCATAGAGGCAGGCAGATTTTTATTTTTAAGTATTTTTTTTTAATTAATTTTTAGGATACTATGCATCCTGATAAAGTTCCCTTGGCCTTTGGAATTAAAATAGCCCCACATCATCACATAGCATTCACCATACCTAGAGATTGGCATGGGGTACTTTCCATAAGATCATCTCTCAATGCAAATCAAACTAGCTTTTAGGCTAACTGAAATAAAACCATGCCAATCTCTAGGTATGGTGAATGCTATGTGATGATGTGGGGCTATTTTAATTCCAAAGGCCAAGGGAACTTTATCAGGATGCATAGTATCCTAAAAATTAATTTAAAAAAATACTTAAAAATAAAAATCTGCCTGCCTCTATGGGAATTTAACATAGGGGTGTACTCACTTATGCACCATGTATTTTAAGGAACAACATTTATTTATTTACGATACATTATTCATTCACAAAGAAAATTGGTGTCCTTAAAGGTTGGATTTTTCCTAATTTTTTAAATTAAGGCATTAAGTTCAATTTCCAAAATATGATTTTTTATTCCTCTTTTTAGTCAACTTTAGCATGGGTGTATTAACTTATGCATTGCACTGTATGTATCAAATTGATTTGAATAGGATCATGTTTTACCATATTGATAAAAAATACAAAGAGAAAGAAAGATTATTATTAAAAATTAAACATCAACCAAAAATGAAGGACACCCACATCTGGGTCTGATATTAATAGGACCATGTGGATTAGATACTGGACTGCTTTGCACACCCCCTTTTATGAAGTATGGACACAGTGAATTTGATGAAAAGCAACGTTTGTTGACATTTGTTGGTCTGATACCTTTAGGCTGTGTATTTTCAACACACTTGGGAAAGATAATAGTTCTGTAGATTGTGCAAGTGATGTCAGTCCCAATAATCTCTTTATCGACTTTCATTGTTTGCTTAAGAACAAATCAGAAGCCAGTAGTGTGACCTTTGCTATCCCTATATCTGAACTCACACTACTAGACTGATGAGACAGTCGGGACGAGACCCTAAAGTCAGAAACACGCTCTATGCAAGTCCCTGCTGACCTCACTGAAGCATTCTTGTGTTATTTTGATGGTTTCAAACCTCAGTGCTCAGTGAGGTGAAGGAGTATTAGCTTCTGTGGCCTGGGGATGAGTTTAGAGATGAGAAGGCATTAGCATGTTGTGCTTTAACGTGCGTTAGCGATGGACCCGAGTACTCAAAAGTGACAGATGCGTGATTTGACCTTTTAATGAATTTAAAATTCAGAAGAAATAATACAAAAATGTGTCCCACATGCGGCTTTAGATTTGTTTTTGTAGGACTGCGACTAACTATTATTTTGAATGATTATATTTTGATGTGATTTTCACAAAAATTTAATGGCCCCCAGAATATTTTGTTATATGAATATCTCAATATATGAAATGTGGGAATGTCGGTAAGTTTCATTTAAAAAATAAAGCCAAATTTCAAACAAAAAGCTGAGAAATTAATTTTTTTTGTCAAAGTCTACTATTTTGATTCGTAACAATGATCAAAATACAACGCCTCCAAAGCTACAGAGTCGTTTCCTCTTCCTGCGCTCGCAAGTTTTGATTATTTTATATTAGGGCTGCATGATTAATCACAATTAACATGAAATGTCGCTTAAACCGATTTGGATTCTTGTGATTATTAAATTGCAAAGGCTGCGATTATTGTTTATGTGCAGCTTGTCAGTGAAGTACGGCTCTGTAATCGTGAAGCCGTTGTGCTTCGGGCGACCCGAGTTCGAGTCCCGGCTCGTGGACCTTTCCTGATCCCGTCCCCCCTCTCTCTCTCCCACCTCACTTCCTGTCTAGCTACTGTCCTAATCCTAATAAAAGGCAAAAATGGCAAAAAAATACAGATAGTATGACGTGCGTTATCGTACTTCTGTGGGGCGTAATAGCGCCACCTACTGAATTGCAGTGAAAACATGGGTAGCCTGAAAATTTCGTCAATGGTGGGGAAAGAGTTAATGGATTAATCGCTTGATTATTCCTCGATTAATCGGATAAAAAGCCTGAGTTTATTTATTTTAATGGGAAAAAACCCATTCCACACCCTGCCCAACTTCAGTGAAGTTTAACGGAGAATCGCTTGCTGTCAGGAGGACGAACCTCTGTGCAAAATGGAAATACTCGCATGAATTTGTAACATTTACAGATTAGGATATAACTGACAAATATACGTTATGTGCTGGGAAAACATGTCTCCAACGCATTAGACTGCACACATCATGTTTAGTACAACTTGGGTCATGAACATTTATTGCGGACGCTTAATCTGTGTCCTCCACTCCACCTTACAGTACCACTACCAGGACTTTCTTAGGTAAGTACTATAAAATAAAGTGTAACCCAATAATAATACATTTTAATGACTAGTTGTAGCAGCCCTATGTTTAACTAACTTGTTAAGCTTCTGAAGTGCAAAGTATACTTTGTTTTTTACGCGTACGCTAGCAATTATACACATAGCCCTTCAAAGTATACTCCATACGACATGTACGCATACACAGGTGATCGACGCATGCGCATTACGCCAAAGCACTTCTAGTACTTTCACATAAAGTTGTACAAATGCTGGTACTTTCTATAACCTCTTACGAAATTTGCGTCAAGTGGACTTGACTGTTGTCAGAAAAGAGTGACCATAGAAAAATGCCGCTATAGCTCCCCTTGTGGTCACACTGAGAATGCAGTGCATAATGTGTTGCTTTTCAGAATGCGATTATGCATGAAATCAGGCTTGCATAGGAAGAAGTGTTTTACATTTGTGTAAATGCGTATAGTATGTTTCGTCTTGAGACGGTAGAGTATGGAAGTGAAAGTGAGGCAGAGACTGAACAGAGCCATCATCATCATCAAAGCTAATGCGAGTCAGATGGCTTTGGAGAGCGCTTGCATTGGAAGGCTTTCTCTTTTACAACAGTTGCGTAACAGAGGGAAGGCTGCGAGAGAATGGAGTGCTTTTAAAGAAACGAGCGTGTGTGTGTGTGTGGAGAGGGGGGATGTGCAAACGGAGGTTGTACCTTGTGGGAATGTTGTGTCCAAGGCAGTGTGTTCATTGTCATGCTAAACCAGGAATGCCGACGCTGTGTCATGAAAGCCTTCAGTTTCATTTCTTCTCTCTTTTCTTCAGGATATTTTGTTTTTTAAACATCTGTGACTCCTGATCAAACTTAAGCGCTCTTCCAAAAGCAAGTGAGCTGCCTGGCTGCCTTCTAAGGGCCCTTCCTTACGCAGTGTGCGTTCTCTAGATGCAGTGCAGCAGAATCAAACCGAAGGCAGATGCGTTTTAAACACGAGAGTCAAAGATGTCCGTCTGGAATCTGGCATATCGACGGAAAATTAGAAAAAGATGGCAGAACTCTAACTGAAATGTAACTGTAACTTAATGATGGATGGTTTCTCAAACCGATCTTAGAACGGACAAACAAACAAATATTGGGTAAAATATATACATAGAAATTTAATTGGAGCGATTTATATCAATGTTTATATTTCTAAACCACATTTGGGTCTTTGATGAACAAAAGTGTCCAGGATAAAGAAAAGGAAAATTCTAGTTTAAAAAATCTGTTGATGGTTCAGGAAGAGTTGGAGTTTAGTCTAGCTATCGAGGCAAACTAATAGCATGCTGTATTTTCCTGACACCTTGAATGCACGAGAGTGACATCTTCATTTCAAAAAGTTGTTGTGGAGTCACACTACATGACATTTAACAATCTAAACATTGCCTTGTGATGGAAAGGTCAAATTATCTGCTATTTTAAGAGAGCTCGACACACAGTCATGAGGGTCTGCAGGGGTCATCTCTATGATATCATTTCCTGTTTTAACTCTTTTTTCTTGAAGTCGATTGCACCACATGACTTGAATTTGGACAAGTAAATATTTAAATATTAAAAAAGCAGTTTTATTAAAAATGTATTTAATTTTTTTCTAATTATAATTATAACATGATCTCAGTAAAATAGGATTTTGGACATAGTTCTGCAGTCCGGTTTCAGGTCAACTAAGGTCATGGTGAAGCAGCATTTTTAAGAGAATCTGAGAAAAGCTAGTTAAACTGTTGACAGTATATAATATAACCTTGTGAAAAAGAAGTGCATTAATTGTGTTGAATATGCACTTGTAGTGTGCTTAAAATCTATTTGTAATACTTGGTCTCGCTTTAACCTTTCACACACACACACAGCTTTAACCTCGCGCACGAGCAGATCCGTTTCATCTCTGGAGAAGCGTTCAGTTTTTCCGCTTGCAAATTCTGTCATGTAAATAGCGAGCGCAACTGGGAATAGAAGGGAATAGAAGATGAGACTCTGATTGGTTTATTCCACGTTACGGCCAAAACACACCCATTACTCATTAAGAGAATAGTGACAACACTTTTAGACCATGCGCCGGGAGCGCCGACCATTTTTCCCGTTGTTAAACTAGCAAAAGTGGATTCGGACTGTTAAAATCAGGCCCTAAGTTTCTAAACACACTTCAGTACACTTTCAAAAAGTGCACTTTGTAATAATGTCACATTAAAAAGACTATACTAAGCACATGTAAAGTGCTTGATTTTAACCATCGTGCGTTGTTTGATATTACTAGAAATACACCAATTGCAATTATCTTGGCCATTCCGATTTCCGAATTTTTTTTGTAAAGTGTGACCTGCCGATTCCCATTTTCTTTCATAGAGCAAAACTTGACAGCATATACAAACAATAATCTACCTTTCTTCAATGCAACATTTTATTTTCATAAAAAACGATTAAAAAGACAGTAATAAAATAAGAACAAATGAACAAATTTCAAACAACAGCGCAAATAAATGCAATAGAATAAAGAGAGAAATTAAGTAAACACGGCTTTTAAGTTTTTCAGGTGGGAATTCCGATAAGAAATACTATAGAAATTAAAGTAATCAAATGTACAATAACACTGGATAGTCTTCAATGTAAAAATTTAAATACAGATTAATGTTTACAATTAAAGTTACAAAAGTTATTCAGCCAAGAGCAGAGAGTGATTGTATTTGTCTTTTGTTCTTTTATCATCATGACGGACATCAGCAGGTTTATTAGGCTGCTGTCACTTTAAGAGTTTATGCACGGATCCAATATACTGTTACACAACTTGCGTTATCTAATTAGGTTCCAAAACTGACTGTTTAACTGAATACTTGCATTACATTTTGTGTGTACTTGGCCGTTTAAGCGCAGTAAGCCACTCGTTTTGGTATTTGTGACTCACAAGCTGTTTAAGAGGCGCTTTTGATGTGAGTGCGAAAGCTGCGGGAATTAGTAAAATTATACGCAACACAAGCACTATCTAACCGGAGCGAATAGTATTCTAGTGTGCATATACTAATAATTCAAGAGCAGTATTTACAGAGCGGTTGAGTTGGGCCTGTATATAAGCCTCCTGAAAGTGCAAAATCTGCTCCTGGGCAGCGTTCAGTATCATGTGTTTGGATCATTCGATACCTCGCTGACTCACCAGTTACACTGAATGCTGATTGTCAAGGCCTGCATTGGGCTCTCTGCCATTGGGCTCAAAACGCAAGATAATGTGGATCCTAGTTTCGTTTCTTGAGGCTTGAGGAGTGACTTATTCCACAAACCTCAGTCTGAATGGTGCTGGTGTAAAAATAAGGGTTAGGAGTCAGATTTGGCTGCAGTGTTGAGGTTTGCTCAGGACGAGCAGAGGGAGACGCCAGATTTGAAGTGTTAAAGACACTTTTTTCGTGTTGAGTTTGCTCAGGGAGACGCCAGATCTCTGCTGACTGAAAGCTGTCATCACCGTTATTTTGGGCGGCCAGATTCCTCCCTGGCTTTAGGTTGTCTTTTATCAAAGCTCTGCATGCGTGTTTTAATGTCTTCCTTTTGAGAATAAATGGTTGCGTTTTGCAAAGTTGAATTCTGCTTGCATTGATGTCAAAAATGTTTTTTCATCCAAGACATCACGAAGACCTGCCAGTTTCCTTATTCAACTGCTAAAATAGAAAATAAACCGAATTTTATACTATTACATCCATAAAAGAAAGTTATGTCTTTACACCCAGGAATGTTTTGTGGTGCAACCAACATACAGAAAAAACATAAAACAGGAAATGATACCATAGAGAGGACCTCATGATTGTGTGTCAAGATCAAAACACATCTTAGATAATTTGAGGTTTTTATGACAAGGAAAAGCTGTACAATGTCATGTGGTGCGACTCTTCGAAAGCTTAATATTTATGAATTAGGAATTCCTGTTATTTTAGAAAACACGTTCTGACTTGAAAAATATGCTTAGAAACCTTTATAAAAGTAATTATTAGGATGGGTACTCTAACGTGTATTCAAGATGTAAGGAAAATATGTTTTGCTTTTGTTGCGGCAAATAAAATTATATCTCTGAATAAGAGACAAACATTTCCAATTGTCTTTGATTAGGGACTTGCAAAGGGACTGAAAATTGGTAAATTTCCAGAAACCTTCCGAAAGTTTCCAAAAGTTTCCAAAAAATCCTGGAAAGTTTACAAAAATTCGAGAAAGTTTCTTGAAACTTTGCAACCCTACTTTAAATTATATTGAAAGTTCTCTTGAAAATGACATAAAAGTTACCTCGCTTATATGGTTTCAAATGTTATTTATGAAACCCAAATGAATACAAAGAGTACATTTTCAGGAACTTGACACTAGATATTTCTGTTTTTAACTAGATTTTTTTAAAAGTTATACTGTATCGACAGCTTTTGTGGAATAATATCATACCAAAAAGAAATTTATTTTGATTTTGTGCATGTTCATCTGCCTAGAAAAAAAAGTCCCTGCTAAAAGATGATTTGGACAACTTTACAGCTCAAACAATAAATGTGTCAAATTTAACGACAGTCTATGCTTCACATTTACGCTTTTACACCATCCCATAGACCATCATTACTGTAAACTGGGATGAGTGGAAAGAAACTAACATCATGCCACAAATGCTGTTGATAAAGCTTGAATAGTGTTGAACACTTGACATTCATGCCCTTAAACTACCCTTCATTGTGAGGCGGTGAAGACGGCGTATATTGACCAGGGTAAATGGATGAGCTGTTTATTGGGTTTCCTGAGGAACAATAGAGGAGACACAGTGAAAGTAAGTCCACGAGGGAAGGACTTTTCTCTAGCGTTAGAGTTTTATTGTGTTATAAGACACAGGTCATCCTCAGTTCACCAAAGTCACAGGATGTTACTGTACTAGTGACTCAGCAATTATTCACAACAGGCTCTTCCAGTCACTGATTTCTGGACGCTCTTCAGTTCAGTCAGTTTGTCTTGAAAGTCCTAACATTGTGTTCCTTGTTAGGGTAACACTTTTAGTAGTTTGTGTTAGGGATGTGTTCGTAAAATTCCCCTTACCTGTTTTGTAAATATGTGTTATAGATCTTATTGTAAATGATTCATCCATATTTTTGACCTTGCAATGTTTTATCTAAACATCATGGAAGTAATCGAACTGGACCGTCCAGTGAAACCGACTTCTTTCAGGTCACGCATTGCAGGACTTCTCCAATCTTTTAGCGTGTTTAAACCAAGCGGCAACCTTCCTGTCAAGTGACTTAAACTGCAGTTCATCGTCTGGCCACTAGAGACCGGCTGTAGAAGAGATTCAATCCCATAGACCCTCATGTTAAAATGCCCAACTTTACAGCAGAAAAAAACATGTTTACAGCCTGGTACTAAAAGTGGTTTTGGTCTATATAGCTAATTTTGCCCTTCATGACGACTGTGAGGGGGTGAATTTTTTTTATAACTCGTCCATTTAAATTATATTAAGTCTTAAAGTTCTGCATAATTAAGGGCGTGGCCACTTGAGTGACAGGTGGATTGTCGCTGCTTCACTACTAGCCGTTTGTCTGCTGTCTGTTAGCGTCACGTCACCTCAGCTAATCCGCCTCTGTGCCCACTTTCGTTTATCCGGGAGTGACGCTGCCAAGATGGCGACGGCCGGCTCCGCCCACTTTGGGCTTCAAAAATGCTCTTCAGAAAGCATCCATACGTCCATATTTCTTTATAGTCTATGGTTTAAACCAAGCTCATGTTCGTCTGCCGCCACTTCTGAGGGCCACGCCCACATCTCAACATCCAATCAATACATATAACCTAGTCCCGCCCTAATGCAGTCTTACTGTTGCTGAATTGCGGGATTTGCTTGATATTAAAAAGTTAAACCAAAATTCAGTACTCAATTATTTTTTTATTACAGATTTTTAATGTTTTTAATAATTTGTTTGTGTTTTTTACTTGCATTAGTAAACCTAATATGAGTTTTTGCTGTGGTATCGAAATGGGTATTGTGAAATGTGACTGGCATCTAAAATGTTTAAGGGATGAATTATGAGATACAACTTCTCTGTCTCCGCATATTAACAACAGCATACTTTTAAGTCAAATGTATATATATTGCGCTTTTCACAATACACTTTTCAAAGCAGCTTTACAGAAAAAACAGGATGTTAATGTTCATCTTAATATCTTCATGCCTCAAAGTTACATTTAGCTTTGAGAGGGGGACAGTAATATAGTTTAGGCTACATTTTAAAGTACTCTATTTCATGTACCGGTAGACTTAAAGTTCCTCAACTGGTTAAACTTCCCATTATTTGGCTATTTTGGATTTTGATGACTTTCAGGTCATTATATAATACGAATATGTAGCGAATATTAGCTCATTGTAGGTTTCAGACAGCGATAGTGTGGAAGTAGTGGTTTCTGAGGCTTTGACAGACTAGCGTGTGTCTGGATACTTGAGCAGAAATAAAGTAAAGAGCATTGAAGAGTTTAGACACACACACACAATAATTCCAATAGTAAAGATTCAACGTTAACTAATGCACTGTTCAATATTCACTGTACATTGATGATGTAATGATGACTTGTTTGTTAGTATATCACTATAGTGAGCTGCATGGTTTGAAGAGTCATGTGATATTGTGTTTTGTAAAAATAACCAATGAAATATCGTTCATATCTTATTTATTTGTATTTATTTACTGTACATTATCTCTTAGTTAACATGTTCACAATGGGTTTTGTTTCTCAATGAAATGAATGAAGTCTGTATGAGGAGTTTTTTGGATTACACTTCGCTTTTCAGAGGAAGGAGAGAGTTTTGTGCCGTTGCATCTGATTTTAATGTGAGCAGGTCTTGATTTTCCTTAGTTCTTAGTTTATTGATTGTTTTATTGGAGATGGGAAGTCATTTTCTACAAGGCCTTTCCATTCTTATGTAGCTTAACCAATCATATAGTTTCATGACGTTGAAACAGAGGGCTTTTATGATGGCCGAATCATATCAGATTTCCTCTGGTAGACACAGTCTCAGGTAATGAAGCTTCGCTCGTATGGACCCCGCGCTGGTAATGCATTCTGGTGTAAGTGCTCTCTGTGGTTTGGGATGAAGGTCTTCCACTTTATCCAGGAGCCTCTTTATATTTCTGATATAGCTCTCTGCTGTGGTCTAGCTGAAGTTAACTAGCTCCCGCGCTTATTTCGTCATGTTGATGTGAGTCAATAACAGAACCAGGGAATTAACAGCATGAAAGTTGCTGTGAAACGGAAGTTGTGATAGTCTTTTCTTCCCTATTGTGATGTATATCTGAGAGAAACAGCTTATCAAATAAGAACAAATGTGGGCAGGGCTTGATTTTATCTGTGGGGAATTGATTGGATGGTCGTGGTTTGCTATTGGTGGGTCTCATGTGATTGACAGGTTATAGCCCCGCCCTCGTCATCAGAGAAGAGAAGAGCTGTCAAATTAGATTTCATGGTGACTTTAAGAATTCAGATGTGTTCATATAGGATTAATTGATTTAGTGTGTGTGTGTGTGTGTGTGTGTTCAAAAACAGCTGGCCACGAAATAAAAAAGAATTCAGACGTCTCGATTGATACACTTTTAAAAAGTGAAACGATATATGACTCGATGTGTTATCTTTAAAAACGGCTCATGGCGTGAGACGCTGAAAAGAAATGGGGACGGAATAACAGCCAAAAGATTCATTTCCTACAAATTAAGTGTTTTACTTGTAAGTATCTTTTTTTTTTTTGCAGAATGTTTTTTGAAGATGGTGAGTGTGTTGCAAAAGTCCTGGGATGATAGTGTGACGTGATGGGACGCAAGACGCAGCTTTTAAAGCCTTGTTTATACTTTCATCTAGCATGTGGAACAGTTTTCTGAAACAATCAGTGTTGGTGAAAGTTACTTTTAAAAGTAATGCATCACAACATTCTATACTCCCTAAAAAAGTAACTAATGCTGTTACTTAGTTACTTTTTATGGAAAGTAGTGTGTTATGATACTTTTGCTTTACTTTTTCTCATCTGGGCAGGGCTTGCTTTGTTGGTTTTTTAATAACAATAAAGTTATATTTTTGACTAATGTAAAGGCCCAATGAAATGCTCAGGCTGAAGGAAATGCAAATACACTCCTGTACAGTAGAGGGCGCCGCTCAGACAAACCAGGAGAATAAATATTATTATATTAGACTTAAAAATAATAAATGAATAAATAAAAAAACATCAGTGTGATGCTTATCTAAAGTAATTTTTGCTTATTAGTACGGTTGAAATGTATCATCGAAGGTCAGCAGCAAAGACATTGGTTAATAAAGTAAGATTAAATACATAAAGTATTTAACATGATTGCAGGATTGCGTTAAACTCGTCAAACATTTCTTGGAAAGATTTAAAGATGGTTTTAGAAGAACATGAAAACTTAAGAGGTTTTTTAATGTTTTTATGTTTTTTATTTAAAAAATATAAAAGAAATGACTAAATTAAAGCTCTTATACAAATAAATAATAAATATATTAGGAATAAAGATAATATATTATGTAAAGATGCTAAACTATGAAAGTGCAATATATATAGTACAGTTTTACAATAATATAACAATAATTTTACTGGGAAAAAATAACATAAAGGGTTCTTTTTCTCAGCCATAATTGTATGTATGACTTCTACTCATAGTTACTTTGTTTATTTTCGTCCATAAACTCAAAACCAAAGCAAACTAAAAAATAAAACAGAAGTCTGTATATATAATCAACTAAATAAATGAACCAAACAACCCATAGTGACCAGAAAGAAGTCAGTAGTTGCTCAGTATTACACCTGCACTTCACAATTTCAAAATGGATGTTCATTCAGTCTCTCAGTAAGTTATTAATTATTCATTTATCCACCTGATAAGCATCTCAAAAACAGAATATGGCCATTCAACAATATCTTATCAACAGCTCCGCAACAAATTACTCATTCAACAAAATTCAAAGAATATAATCTTGCTTTAAGCATTTTTACGTTTTCGATTCACATCGTCATCAGTGTCGTAACAGACAATAGCACACCTGTATAGAATACAAAAATAATATTTACACTTATGTTTGAGTCACTGACCGTGTGTAAATATTTATTGTAAAATCTGCATTTTCATTACATCTGTCAAATTTATTTTCTTTCTTTTCACTTTATTTTCCACATGTACTTTGTATTGAACACCCTGTCCTTCCTCTTCCAGCACACGTCTGTCGACGGCTATGCGGACACACCAGCCCCCCCCACCAAATCAGCGAGCCGCCAGAGCCTCCCGCGCTGCAGGAACTCGGTGGCGTCCATCACGGACGAGCAGCCTCACATCGGGAACTACAGACTGCTCAAAACCATCGGCAAAGGGAACTTTGCTAAAGTCAAACTAGCCCGCCATGTTTTAACAGGAAGAGAGGTGAGCGGATACGGATGTGTAGATGCATATTGTGCTTGTTTTAGGTAATGTGTAAGCTTTAAGGGGTCATCGGATGCCCATTTTACACAAGTCGGTATGATTCTTTAGGGTGTTCATGTAAAGTTTGTAACATACTTTGGTTAAAATTCCTCAATGGTTGTGTAAAACAACACCCTTTACCTCCTCAAAAGCAGCTCTGCTCACAGCGACCCGTTTCAGTGCATGTCTCTTTAAATGATAATGAGCAACTGCTCACCACACCCCCCTCTTCCATGGGGGGTGTCGATTGGCTGAGGGCAGAAATATGCTAATATGGGACAGTCCGTCAGTAATCGTGGGCGGAGCATGAGCATTGTGACATTGATTATGGCTTGATTATTGAGTGTTTAGACTTTTTGAGGTTTAAATAAAAGGAGTGAATGGATTTTTTTCATTGTATGGTGGTTGTGTCCACACTCTAAAGACACATTTATATGCAAACACCATATAAAAGTTAATTTAGCATCCGATGGCCCCTTTAACTTGCACTAATTTTGCATTGCCAGACTTATGACTGTTGCCATGCATTTTGGTGCACTTTCCATCTGATTCTGTACAGGAACCGCCCACTTAAACCCTAATTATTCTTCGGCCGTTCGTTCTGGGATGGTGCGTGTGACGTAATGTTCGTTATCCGGAGGGTGTGCGGACGCCCGCGTGTAGTCCAGTTTTTGTGTCGGCGCGGACACATACAACAGTGCGTGTGGAAGGTCAATGTTAAAGACCACTGAAGTGCCTTGGATCGCGCAGCTTTGTTTGATGCGTTGATGTGCCTTCCACTGAACAGGAAGCTGAGGCGGGACATATTGAGTGGCTCCTCCCCTTTTCAAACAGCCAATAGCGTTTAGTTTCCCTCACAGACTGCAGTCATACCTGCTTGAGCGCTGATGATACGCTGGATTCAATAGTAGAGGTGTGAATAAATTCTAGTCATTTCATTCTTAATCAACGTACAGTTGGAAAACAGGATAAAACTCGAGCGTTTGAGCAACCGAACACACACACTCATATTACTCTGTGACGCCATCATCGCTCGCTTCTGCCAGGTGGTGTTTATAGCACAGGGGGCGGAGCTTTAGATTCTAGAGAGCATTTGATTGGACAGAAGATGTGATGAGAAGCTGATGTCATAAAAATCCCTGATCCATTTTAGCGGAAGTGAGAGACTTAATGCTTATATCTCCTAAATGCGGATGTTGTCATTGTTTTGGATCACACCGGCTTATTCATAACCTTAAGGCCCTGTGTCCACCAAAGCGTTTCTTCACGCGGCTGACGTATTTTTCCAATTGTTTTCAATGGGAGCGCCACGTTTTTTAAACGCCATGAGCGCAACGAGGCGCTGAGTGTCTTTTTCACACTGAAGCGCTGAGCGCTCGGCCTTTTTTACCGGTCGCCGAGAGTTGAAGAATGTTCAACTTTGGGTAAAACGCAGCGCTCATCACCCAGCCGTCCAATCACAGTGGAGGAGGGGCGGGACTAATACCACACCGACCAACCGCCACATTCTGCTTGTACAACGTCAACAGACGACAACAACAAGCATAATAACGGAACAAAATCATTTAAAACAAGAGCCAGAGAAAATTTTAACATTTAAAGCGCCAACCACAGTTTGGTTTTTACATGACGATTGTGTGGGGTAAATCTGAAATAGATGGTGCACTTCTAATATACCAGTTATTTCACAAAAATAACTCTGAAAACAAATCACATTATATTAGTCCTGTTGAACTGTTGACCCCGTGTGAAGCTGCCCTCAGTCGTCCCTCGTTCAGGGAAGATGAAGAGATGCTTTAGCTCTGAAACAAGGACACTCATCTAGTGCTCGAACGCCATGCTCTGAAGCTCGGAGAGATGATGACAGACTTTAGATATATAGGCTTTATATGGGAATCTATAAATATAAACATTGGACAGTAACACAGTGTTTGTCTTTCAGGTAG